>NC_048570.1:55913841-56513841 GCF_013265735.2 Oncorhynchus mykiss
AGACTCTGATCCCCACTGGCTACCTGATCCCCATCTCCCAGCAGTCACTCTTCAGCTACAAAGACCACAACACAGAGAGCAGCAAAGCCTTCACACCCACCTACAACATTTACCACACACCCACCGCAGGTATACACACCTTTAACATTTTTTCACAGTCAGTACACACACAAATGCAAATTTGAACTGTCTTTTTGTTTATTTTTTTCCTGGGGACCTTGAGTAAAGCATACAAGCATTCGGTATCAGATTACTTAAACTCAATTCAAATTGGAAATCTGTATCTTATGACTGTAATTAACTGTCTTCCCTCTCTCCTTCCCAGGCTCTAGACCTCCCCCGATCCAGGAGTTCACCCCTACCAGCCTCCCCCTCCACAGGCCTCCCCCCTCCTCGCCCTTCTCTGCCCAGGGACACCGCTTCCCCAGCCCTGCCATCCTCAACTTTACCCTGCAGAACCTGGGCCTCATACCTGGGCCTGGCTCTGTGCCCACTTACAGCCCTGGCACTGGCCACACCCCGGAGCACCCCAGCTCCATACCCAGCCCCCTGCCTCCCCACCTGGGCCTGCATCAGAGGGGCGGCATGGTGTTTGTTAAGCCCATGTCCCCCGTGCCAGTCCAACACCAGATGACCGGCCCAGGCGGACAACCACTCACGCTAATCAGCCTACAGCAGGTGAGATACATGCTTGCATACATACATCCACACAAACACTGTTACACACACACACACACACAAACACTGGATCACACATACAGACAGCATACTTACACACACAGCCTCACACCCCAATAATCTTGTCACACACACAAGCAGTCAAAGGCAAACCCTTCCTCCCTAATTGCTAATGGTGTGCTGCTGGTTCAGTGCTTGGGTAACTAGCTTCACTGATTATATAAACGAGGTGTGATGTTGATTGTAAACGGCTAACTTCTCTGTCGTTGTCTTTCTCTCCTCTTCAGATGACCACGCCCAAAGGGACGGCCCTCCCCCAGCACAGTTTCTTCCACACCCCGCTGGCTACCGTGGTAACCACCAGCCATGGACACACGGTGCCAGCGGGCACCAAAACCGTTTACATCCCTCAGCGGAAGCTGGACGTCACCGCTGAGGACACCTAAAGACTATGCTGCTACACAAACTTTCTGTGTGTGTGTGTGTGCGCGTCAGCCCTTCAACATGTGTGTGTCTGTGCATGTCTGCATGGCTTTCTATGGTCCGACTGTCGTATTTTTTAAGGCGTACTGTAGGTTGAGTGGTTTTGTGTTTTAGGGTATGTGATGTCGCTATATGAGTTCATCCAAAACTGGTCCATAGGTTATTCCAGCGTTTCCCACACTCAGTGCACGTTTTTTTTTTTTTTTGTGCTAGTACTACACAACTGATTCCAATTATTAAAGCTTGACGATTAGTTGATTATTTGAATTAGCTGTGTAGTGCTAGGGCAAAAACCAAAACATGCAGCCCTTGGGGTCCTGAGGACTGAGTTTCAGAAGCCCTGGTTTATTCCATTTCTACAGGGGAAGACAAAGTATGTGAACATGGTGTGGAAACTCCATACAGAAACAGCTGCGAGTCACCATCATCACAGCTAGCTCCATATATAACTGATGGCGAGACCAGCCTTGGTAAATACTCTTAACCCTGGGGCTTGATACACGATATGCTGGATATTACTGTGTAATACTATAATACTACAACATACTTTTGATACTGGTGTATATGTATGGAAATATGATTAGGGCTCACCAGTAGGTATTAAACTGGCGAGGGGTGCTTTCTGTGTCTGAATACTAAATAGTGAAACGGTCTGTCTTTAGGTTTTAAAGGGTTGTTTGCCAAAATGTAATACGCTGGCTGAGTATTTCAACATTTCTCAACGAGAAGTTGTATTGAAGTCCCATTACATCATCAACGTGCCATAGAGAAGAACACCAACCTAACCCCAGTTCACTGGGATGACATTAATACATGACAGCGGAACTTTAATGACTGAAATGTATTGTAGATGAACTGTTTTTGTATGTGCCAAATGGGTAAGACTACAATTTTGCACATTGTACATGCTAACTGTTACCCTTCAAAAGCTGAACTGTATGTGATTGAAATGTAAGGGGTGAATGTTTTTTGATAGGATTCCTACCTTAGGCTAATCAGGTAATTGAAATCAGATCTTAATGCATAAGGAATGGACTTTAAGCACCCTTGTATATAAAATGGTAAACTATTAATATTGTTAAACCGGTGTCTGTCCTGTTCATGTATGCTTACTGTCTCCCTCGGGTGATGAATACATGGTCGATGATATGGTGGTGTCCTATAGCATTAGTCTAGACTCTAGAGTATGAATACGATAAAGGTGGTTTCATATCAACACAAGTCCTTCCCCTTGGCTACTGTCACCCAGAAGTTTCAAGCAATCATGCTTGTGTAAGAAGACCAGGACAAATGGTTGGTGAAAGCTCCAGGTCCCAGCTTAGGGCCAGGGGTCTCTATGGCCTGTGTTGTCATAGGTGGGTGGAGGGGGCTACTGTAGGTCTTGAGTGTCAGAAGTATGTTTTAATTTGAGCGTCACCATTAAACTGGGTGATGAGAGAGATGGGCTGTATTTAAGGACTCCCCTCTGGGGTTTGGGGTGGTCGCACTCACTGATTTGAGACTGAACTGTGGGGGGAGAGAATGATACGGATTCGTCCACAGACCTGTGCAGGTACTGTAGTAAAACATTTGTGAGTGATATGTTTGATACATGTAAAACGCACACTGATTGAATCAACGTTGTTTCCACATCATTTCAATGAAATTACATTGATCCAACACGGAATAGACATTGAATTGACTGAGACCGGCTGTATTTTCAGTAAAACCGATATCATACTGGCCAGTGTCCAATCAGTGCCATATTTTTTTGAATATTTGATCCAAGGGTCCATGGATCTGACTGATGATGAACTTGAGCTCTCTCTAATTAAGTTGAAATGCATGAACATAATTTGAATTGATCCATCATGAAATTTCCATGTGAGGTAAGTGTTATTGACCAGGCTGCTTCAAGCGGTTCAGGGTGGATACTGGAATATGTTCTTCCATGGTCCTAATGGGCTACATTCCTGGAGTCTTATCACCACACACCAGCCCTATGAGGTGACGGACTACCTCTGAAATGAATGGGTGAGAAGAGAGGAGAGTCTGAGATGCCTTCTCTGCTAGAAGAACAGGCTCGGCAACATTGCTGTCACTATAATATGATGGGTATCATCAAAGAGAAACCAAATGTAGACCTTTGTGGGGGGTTTTGTAGTCTGAACCAATCCCAATGCATGCATAGCCGTGGGAATTAGAGCTGCTGAGGGTTCTGCAGCACCTCCTGTTAAATCAGTATTGAAATAATGTTAAAAAAATATATAAATATATATACAGTATCAGTTAAAGTTGACACCTACTCATTTGAGGGTTTTATTTATTTTTTCTACATTGTAGAATAGTAGTGAAGAGAGCAAAGCTATGACATAACACATATGGAAACTCAGAAAAAATAAAAAAAAAAGTCCCTTTTTCAGGACCCTGACTTTCAAAGATAATTCGTAAAAATCCAAATAGCTTCACAGGTCTTCATTGTAAAGGGTTTAAACACTGTTTCCCATGTTTGTTCAATGAACCATAAACAATTAATGAACATGCACATGTGGAAAGTCGTTACGACACTAACAGCTTACAGACAGTAGGCAATTAAGGTCACAGTTATGAACATTTAGGACACTAAAGAGGCCTTTCTACTGACTGAAAAACACCAAAAGAAAGATGCCCAGGGTCCCTGCTCATCTGCGTGAACATGCCTTAGGCATGCTGCAAGGAGGCATGAGGACTGCAGATGTGGCCAGGGCAATACATTGGAATGTCTGTACTGTGAGAAGCCTAAGACAGCACTAAAGGGAGACAGGATGGACAGCTGATCATCCTCACAGTGGCAGACCACGTGTAACAACACCTGCACAGGATCGGTACATCCGAACATCACACCTGTGAGACAGGTACAGGATGGCAACAACAACTGCCCGAGTTACACCAGGAACGCACAATCCCTCCATCAGTGCTCAGACTGTCCGCAATAGGCTGGGAGAGGCTGGACTGAGGGCTTGTAGGCCTGTTGTAAAGAAGGTCCTCACCAGACATCACCGGCAACAACGTCGCCTATGGGCATAAACCCACCGTCGCTGGACCAGACAGGACTGGCAAAAAGTGCTCGTCACTGACAAGTCGCGGTTTTGTCTCACCAAGGATGATGGTTGGAATCGCGTTTATTGACGAAGGAATGAGCGTTACACCGAGGCCTGTACTCTGAAGCGGGATCGATTTGGAGGTGGAGGGTCAGTCATGGTCTGGGGCGTGTGTCACAGCATCATCAGACTGAGCTTGTTGTCATTGCAGGTAATCTCAACGCTGTGCGTTACAGGGAAGACATTCTCTTCCCTCATGTGATACCCTTCCTGCAGGCTCATCCTGACATGACCCTCCAGGATGACAATGCCACCCGCCATACTGCTCGTTCTGTGCGGGATTTCCTGCAAGACAGGAATGTCAGTGTTCTGCCATGGCCAGCGAAGAGCCCAGATCGCAATCCCATTGAGTATGTCTGGGACCTGTTGGATCGGAGGGTGAGGGCTAGGGCCATTCCCCCCAGAAATGTCCGGGAACTTGCAGGTGCCTTGGTGGAAGAGTGGGGTAACATTTCACAGCAAGAACTGGCAAATATGGTGCAGTCCATGCGGAGGAGATGCATTGCAGTAATTAACTTAGGGCTAGGCCCCTTTTTTCTCCACTCCCTGTCTGAATGACTTGCCCAAAGTAAACTGCCTGTAGCTCAAGGCCCTGAAGACAGGATATGCATATAATTGGTACCATTGGAAAGAAAACACTTAGAATTTTGTAGAAATGTTAAAATAATGTAGGAGAATATAACAATAGATATGGTAGGAGAAAATCCAAAGAAAAACCAACCAGAATTTTTTTTGAGGGAGACAATCCTCTTAGAAATGCAAGAGAACGGTCATATTGAAAATTAGCTCCCTGGATGCAATTCCCATGTCTTCCATAGAGTGTCAGCAGTCTTTGTTCAAGGTTTCAGGCTTGTACATTCAAAAACGAATAATAAATATCAGTTTTAGTAGAAGGACACAGACTTGGAAATGTGTGTTTGTGCGCGCCATGATGATATTACACACCTGCTAAAATCGGTTTTCTTATTGAACATACTTCTTTCCGAAAAAAATATCATAGTTTGATTACATTTTAGGGTATCTGAGGAGTAAATAGAAATGTATTTTGACTTGTTGAAACAAGTTTAGGGGTAGATTTTTAGATTCCTTTCTCTGCAAGTTGAAGTGGATTATTCAAATCGATGGCGCCAACTAAACTCACTTTTTGGGATATAAAGAAGGATGTGATCTAACAAAAAGACACTACATGTTATAGCTGGGACCCTTTGGATGACAAATCAGAGGAAGATTTTCAAAAAGTAAGTGAATATTTAATCGTTATATGTGAATGTACAAAACCTGTGCTGGTGGAAAAATATTTTGATCTGGGGCGCCGTCCTCAAACAATCGCATGGCATGTTTTCCTTGTAATAGCTACTGTAAATCGGACAGTGCAGTTAGATTAACAAGCATTTAAGCTTTTAGCTGATATAAGACACTTTTATGTAGATAAATGTTTAAAATCCTTAATATTAATGATTTTTTATTTGAATGGCGCGCCCTCCAGTTTCACTAGCGGGACACCTAGCCCTAAGTTAATGCAGCTGGTGGCCACACCAGATACTGACTGTTACCTTTGATTTTGACCCTCCCTTTTGTTCAGGGACCCATTCACCCAGTTCAATGTAATGTCAGTGTTTAGGCTACTACATGATAATCACATTTTCCCTATACCCATCATGAAGTTGTTTCAACCTAGCCTTTGAATGAAAGGTTTGACAACTTAAAGCATTTTGAGTAATCAAGGTGACAGTGACACATTCAATACTGCCTTGCATCTAGCTGATCTAGGGAGTAAACGTTAGTCCAACAGTTGCAAATGTGAATTTCTATTGGACAAATTCAGGTATTTTCATCCATGTTTCGTTCCATTTACTTCCGTTTAAGAAACGTTTTTCCAACAGTGATCAAACGTAAACACAGCTCACTTTCATAGAAGCCACATACAAACAGCATGATCACTTTGCTTGTTGTAATTCCTTCTTGCATCTACGCGCTCTCCTCCTCTCACCTTTTCCCTTCGCTTGTGGACTTCAGTGCACAAACCATCAGTGACAATGCGAGAAAAAAAAAACCTTTCCAAGCCAGACCTTCATATGATAACCGCTAACCACAGCCTATTTCCAGTGTTGGATAGCCATAGCCAGGTAACTAACATAGCATCCCTCTCTGTTCTGAGCCGGGTGTTTGAGTAGGCTAAACTAGCTAGCTGCATCCGCTAGCTAAGTGAAAAAAATACAACCAAATATAGCTCTCATGCTTCTTAATTTTTAAATAAATACATTTGTTCAAAACTGTTCCAACTATCGTCTTTCTCCGTGTAACCTACTCACATTTTATGAACTGCAATGCTAGCTAACTGTAGCTTATGCTTTCAGTACTAGATTCATTCTCTGATCCTTTGACTGGGTGGACAACAAATCAGTTCATGCGGCAAGAGCTCTGATAGGTTGGAGGACATCCTCCAGAAGTTGTCATAATTACTGTGAATGTCCATGGAAGGGGTTGTGAACCATGAGCCTCCTTGGTTTTGTAGACCAGCAAACACACCTGGTTACAATACAGACGGTCACCTATGGACGGGGTATAGGATGGGTAGACCTCAAATGGCATGAATCAATTATAACCAGATGCTTTTCAAAATATATTGAAAGTGCAACACAATAGAATATAGAATATAAGCGCACCTCAAAATAAATCGGAAGCTTTGAGGCAAAAACATAAAGCGCCAAACAAAAGCCAACAAGCCGTTTAGCTAATTATCTCTCTCCCCATTAAAAACAAATTAACATGAAAACAAGAGAGAGAAGGAAACATAATTAAGCCATATTTCTGTTCTGCGTTAATGTGCTGCCTGGTGAAGACAGCTACACTAATTTGCCTCCAAGCTGTGTTTTTAATTCATTATTAATAGATTTCATCCGCGCTCATAAATATGCCTGTGTAATTTAAATAAACACGGCAACGCTAATTACCAAACACATTTGCGTTAAGCTATCCAAACGTATGTCTGGGTGCCCACGCGCAAGCTGTTTCTAATTAAAAGTACATAAACTGCAGGAGGCTGATGCGGGTGTGTGTACATGGATAAAAAAATAAAAATAAATGTTTACCTGCAATGAGATGGTGTGAAGTAAAAGAATGACATATTGACTGGTGTCTTTCTTTGGCTTCAATTAAAAAATGTTTTGGTATGCATAATTCGTTTCATTAAAACGGTCTCCTGTGGTGTGGATAACATAAGTAAATTGGGAGCCTGACTTGGTAGAGGCTTACCCAAATATGAAAATGAATAGCAACATATCAATTATAAATAAAAAAGGTAAATTAAAGTTTTACTTACCACGTCTTCACATGGGCTATGCAAGATCGATTGGAACATGAAGATACCAAATCTCTCCATTAGCAGTCATGGGGGGGAAAAAATCAAAGCCCACATACAGTATCGAACTCAAAAGGCTTTCTGACGCCATAGTAAAAACCAACTTGCAATGCTTTATTCCAATATCCAGTGCAGCGGGTTACAATGGCACATTACTTCATGTGGTTATGCAGAAAAAAAAGCAGAAAAAAAAGCAACATAGCTTGGATGCTAATATCATCACATGACATTTCAGGTCAAACATAATTTTAAAAAAAAACTGTCCAGTCTCATCAAAGCCACACCCTGTAAGACGTGCATACCATCAGTGTGACTTCAACACAAAAATGTAAACAGTGAATCAAATGTATCCCATGACATTTTCGCACGGAAATATCACTTGATTTCTATCTGTCGGAATGATATTCCACGAGAACATTTCTTAGCATGACTTGAAGCTATACATTAGCATATAAAGTCCTAATATGATAATAAAAACATAACTAAATGGAGTAATGGGTCTTTCGTTTTGGTTACGATAACATAAGAGTTTGTCATTTAATCGAAATGACTGGAAATCTCAGACGGTTGCTTTAAGGCTGAAAGAGAAGAGCATAGTTCGTAGGATGGTGGTTGGATATTGGATTGTTGAGATATGGGTTGAGTTCTGATTCCTTGCCTTCTCCCAATAGTGGGCACTAGTTCACCCTTAATGGATGTAAAAGCACTGCCAACAGTACACTGTCAACCATATTTCTTCCACCCGTTCATTCCTTCTAAATACACAAGGGGGAGTGAACGAGCACACACACCTCTGGGAGAGGGAATCGGAAACAGCAATGGTTTGTGTGTCCACTGTCGAGAGATGCTGGATAGAAAATGAGCATACTTAGGAGGTACAGTACCAGTATTAGAAAAACTGCTCTAGAGAAACTGTATGCACTGCATGCTCCAATCAAAAGAGTTCAGTGACTGACAAAGCAATGCTTTGCTTAAACTGTCTACGGTGTTGGTCCTTCAATCTAAAAACACTCACAGCCTCTTGCGAACACTGTAAAACAGACATTTAAAAGATCATTCTTCATAAAAAACACATTGATCAAAATATAACTATATTTATATTCATAAAAACACTGACTAACTTAATATACAATTTAAGCCATATTAAGGCTAATTTGACTTCACACAAATTATATTTCAAATGTTCATTTTTTCCCCCTCATTAATATATACCAGCATAAGGCAGCAGTAGTCTGTACAAAAAGCAAACACATAAAAAAAAAAAAGAAAAAAGTCAGTACAACTTCCTCCATGCTATTTCCCTTTATAGTGGTGTTTCTTCACAGGCTGTCCAAAATTTACAAAAGATTAAAAAATAAATAAGCTTAATCCGTTTGGTCCAGAACGACCGTGGACCCAGCCCTAGCTGCCCTCTGACCCTGTGTGGTCAGACGATGTCGGGGTGGCCGAACATCATGTGGTCTCGGCCAGGTGGGTATTGCTGGGTCCAGTCGACCATGGCGGGCTTGAACAGCCCACAGCAACGCAGCTGGAAGAATGACACCAGGTTACGCACCACACCCAAACTATGGAGGGAGAGGGAGAGAAAAGAATGGAGAAAGTGAAAGAGAAGCACTGGGCTACAAACCTAAATAGTGTGAGGGAACACTGCTTACTGCTTTCGTCACCAAGTAAACAGAATCGGCAGGTTAGCCTGATGAAGACAACTTACTTGTAAGGGTTCTGTCTGAGGGAGATGGATTGTGGGAGTTTCCTCTGGCGAAGCATCAGGTTTGCCCTCTCTGCGGTGGTCAGGCCGTAGAACGCAATCTATTCAGACAGACACACAGACACACGTCTAACTAAAATAGAAATGCCACTATGCCTCCAAATTGTCACTTCGGCTTACAAGTCGTAAAAAAATTATGATAAAACAACGATAAATAATGCATCCGTTTAAATATTTCCTAAAAAAAGACTAAAGCAAATAGCAGTTCAGCGCTCCTCCCAGCCCGGCATCATTAAAGCAGTGAGAGACATCTCAGTGTGAGTGGGGCCCCAGCAGGGGGGACTGCCCTGGGGAAGGCGCAGCAGCAAGATGGCTTCAACACATCAATCATGAATAATACACGCGGCGTTTGATTCTGAGCAAATCAAAAGAAACACACAGGAAAAACAATGGCAGCTCGAGCAAAACGAGAAAATCATATAGTGTATGTAGCGCGAGTGCACATAGTAATGCAGTAGTTCTTTAACAGCTCTGAGACAACAGCGTTTCAAGACGTTATTCAAATACAACATACTTACAGTTGTAGCAGTGGAGGTTTTATTGTAGCATCATTTAGCTACTACATACACACAATAGAGGTCGACCGATTACCTTGGCAAGGAGCCACAGTAAGGTGCTAGCTAGCATTAAACTTATCTTAGAAAAAAACAAAATCTTAACATAGTCACTAGTTAAACTAGTCATATCATCAACCATGTGTAGTTAACTAGCTTGTCCTGCGTTGCATATAATCATTTATCATCGAATCACAGCCTACTTCATCTTCGCCAAACGGGTGATTTAACAAAAGCGCATTCGCGAAAAAAGCACAATCATTACACCAGTGTACCTTACCATAAACATCAATGTCTTTCTTAAAATCAATACACAAGTATATATTTTTAAACCTGCATATTTAGTGAAAATAAATTCTTGTTAGCAGGCAATATTTTATACCCTGACTCTGTGCAAGCAGAGTCAGGGTATATGCAGCAGTTTGGGCCGCCTGGCTCGTTGCAAACTGTGTGAAGACCATTCCTTCCTAACAAAGACCGTAATTAATTTGCCAGAATTGTACATAATTATGACATAACATTGAAAGTTGTGCAATGTAACAGCAATATTTAGACTTAGGGATGCCACCCGTTAGATAAAATACAGAACGGTTCCATATTTCACTGAAAGAATAAACGTTTTGTTTTCGAAATTATAGTTTCCATATTAATGACATAAGGCACATATTTCTGTGTTTATATTATATCATAATTAAGTCTATGATTTGATATTTGATAGAGCAGTCTGAGCGGTGGTAGGCAGCAGCAGGCTCGTAAGCATTCATTCAAACAGCAAGTTTCCTGCGTTTGCGAGCAGCTTTTAGCAATGCTTGAAGCACAGCACTGTTCATGACTTCAAGCCTATCAACTCCCGAGATTAGGCTGGCAATACTATAGTGCCTATAAGAACATCCAATAGTCAAAGGTATATGAAATACAAATGGTATAGAGAGAAATAGTCCTATTATTCCTATAACTACAACCTAAAACGTATTAACTGGGAATATTGAAGACTCATGTTAAAAGGAACCACCACCGTACGTTCTCATGTTCTGAGCAAGGAACTTTAACGTTAGCTTTTTTTTTTTTACATGGCACATATTGCACTTTTACTTTCTTCTCCAACACTGTGTTTTTACATTATTTAAACCAAATTTAACACGTTTCATTATTTATTTAAGACTAAATAGATTTTATTTATGTATTATATTAAGTTCAAATAAAAGTGTTCATTCAGTATTCTTGTAATTGTCATAATTACAAATAAATAAATATAAAAATTGGCAGATTAATCGGTATCGGCATTTTTTGGTCCTCCAATAAATCGCTATCGGCGTTGAAAAATCATAATCGGTCGACCTCAAAACACACACACACACACACACACACAGTTACCTGGTAGAGCTGTATGACCAGTAGTATGGAAGCCCAGGCGGTATGGAAGAAAGCTAGACAGAAGATGCCCAGCACCCAGGAAGAACAGCCCACCAGGGCAGAGATAACACCCCACACACCCTCCTCCTGGTAGTGCAGCGGACAGTGCTTTGACCAGTCTGGCAACACACACGAGAATGTCAGGCAAGAAGATAATGCATTTACTTAAGAACGTACACAAATAAAGTGCAATAAAGTACTATTGTCTACGTGACTAATTGAGACTGTCACTCACACATGAGACATCCGTAGAACATCCACGCTCCCATCAGGCAGAGAGAGAGCAGGAAGAGAACAAAGAAGTGGTGATTCCTGGCACCTGAAGAAAGTAAGGATGGGTGGAAAGAAGACCAAAACTTGGTCATTAAAACGTATAACTCTGGTGCTGACAAAGTGGCTAATGCTGGCTGTGTATTTGAGTCAGCTAATCTTAGAATACTATATTTGCAAGTGTTCAAATACTAGTTGACTGCCACTACAATGATTGTATTCCACTACACAAACCTATTAGTGCGTATTGAGGCTTAGGGTAGATTATCCTACAAACTATATCTATAATATACGGTAGACAAATATATAAGCTCTGTGGTTTTAGTTACCTATGCAGCCATTGATCCAGATGGAGTGATGATCCTGTTTTGCCACGCAGGCGTCACAGGAGAAGCAGTGATTTGCCCTCATTGGCTTCTTCATCTGCATAACCGAAAAACAACAACCAATCAGCAGTTCTTCATATCACCACATTTCCTAACATGTGAAAGCTTGAACAAAAACATATTTGTTAATTGGAAGTCTTCAGTATCCCGCTAATAGCTATGGTCTGAGTAAATGTGTTGGAATGTGACCGGCCTACTTTGGTCCTTGTGGCTTACCATACAGGAAGTGCAGAAGATCCTGGGGTCCAAGCAGCCCGCCTCTGCCAGCAACACCACATTCTGTTGGAGACACAGAAGACCAACAAGATCAAAATCACATCCATGTCATTGAAGTAGATAGGCAGCTATGTCACATGCCAACTACCCCTCCTACCCGGGTAAATGTTGTGACCTGTCCATAATGTTTTTCTAACAGTCTTAAAAATATATATCTTTATTTTTTAAACAACAGTCATGGAACAACGCCTCTCCCGATGTCCTGCTCCTTACCATCTTTTTCTCTTCCTCGGTTGCCTTGACGATGCCGGGGTCAGTCCTACAGGAGCGGAGGTAGTAGTAGAGCAGAGCTGTGGCGTTGAAAGTGAACAACACCTGTACCGTGGCACTGGGACAATGTAGGGAGACGGGTTAAGGACATAACGTCACACCAAATACAGTAGGTGTATTCCAACCTACCCTGGAAGTCATGTTCTACCTGATAATTCAATTGCACCCACCTAGTGTCCCAGGACTAAATAAGTCCCTGATTAGAGGGGAAGAACAAAGAAAACACAACTGACAGGTCCAGATTTGAATTTTATGGGTATGAAACACAGTATATTGCATTAACTACTTTAACACAAACCATGACACTGGACCGAGATGTACTTGGCGCAAAAGCGCAGCGCAGCGATAGTGCTGCAGCCTCTCAAGCACATATTGCCCATAGCAGCATGGGTAGAAAATACCACCCGAACCCTATACTTTCGTGCTCTCTCCCCTGTATACACTGTACCCCGCCTACCTGCCATCTGATAAAATATGCAAGGAGGAAGGAGCTCCGACTCTCCTTAAAGAGATGGGCTTGGTTAGGCTGGACTAGAATGGGCTGGATTGAACTAGACCGAGATGGACTAGGACAGTCAATGACAGGGGAGCTTTTTAAGTGTTGATTTAGTACAGTGTTACATGCCGGGCAAATACAGAATGTAGAGTGCTGTGCTGGGTTGGAGTACGAGTGTCAGTAGAGGCCCTGTGTTAAAGGATATCAGGCAGGAACCACAGGCACCAGGTGACCAGCATCCAGAAGACTGACGCCATGAGAGCTGTAGCAGGAACCAGCGACTGCAGGGCCTGGCTCGCCAACTGCCTGCAAGTGCACACACACACTTATTGTATTCGTTATAACATTGTTTCAACTAATAGAAGTCTTGAATGAAAATTAAAAATGAGTTGTGCCATAAATGCTCCTAGAGAGTACATTTTCTACTTAATGAGCAGTCGTGTCAGCAAACGACTGCCCAGGGAGATTTGACAGAACCAAGCACGGACAGTATGAATAAAAGCAGGCTACTACTAGTCAGTATGTGAGCGCCATCTTGCGGGAGGTCCCTAGTAATACCAACAGAGCTCTCGACATGGGGTGCACTGCGGATCTCTCAATGCATCTCAGTTAACTAGCAGTTGAAGAACACTCATAACAGCTGATCAACCCTAATCGCTGTGATGGTGTGTGGTCTCGCCTACTGGATTGACCACGGGCAGGCCAATGTGCGTTCTCACCGTTGGGCCAGGTTGACCACAGCCATCACACAGGCCAGCAGAACCCCTTTTAGCAGCCAGGATTCTGAGCTCAAGTCAGCTATCGCTCCCAAACTGCCCAGCACAGCAACGCTGAACATAAACTGAAGACACACCTAAACAGAGACCAGGACACAAGAGAGATAATCACGTAAATAATCTTTAAAAAGAGAAATACTAGTATTAATTTCAACCACAATGCGAGGAAATCTTCAGCGTTGGGATCTCTATTTTAAGCAAGAGGTTAATTATTGTTCTCCCTTATGCTGTCGCACACACAATACTGGAAATATGGGTTAACATCTCTCATAGACATTTGTTGAGGATACGAAAGTGTAGTGCCCCACACACCCTGTGTGTTGAAGTAACATAGGCAGAGGAAAAGTGTGTTTGTGGTGTCCATACCCTGTATCGGTTAACTAGGCGCAGGCAACGGGAGCTGGAGCGTATCCTCTCCTGCTTGATGTGGTTGAGCATGTGGATGAGCAGGGGGCTGTGCACCTGGTGGGCCAGGTCTATGGGAGTGTGACCCTGAGGAGACGAACGCAACAGTCACATCGTCACACTCGCAATCCTTAGTTAACCTCACACACTATAGTCACTAGGGCCATCGCTCATCCATTTATATGTACATGTTCTTATTCATCCCTTTACATTTGTGTGTATAAGGTAGTCATTGTGAATTTGTTAGATTACTTGTTAGATATTACTGCACTGTCGGAACTAGAAGCACAAGCATTTCGCTACACTCACATTAACATCTGCTAACCATGTGTATATGACCAATAAAATTAGATTTACAATAGCAAATAAATATGCACATGTTCAACTTTTAAAATAGGCCAACACATGTATCTCAGAGCCTTATATGTTAGTAACATCCTGAGTATGATGCATGTATCGATTTAGTCTACTAATTTATAACCCCCCCCAACCAGAGGTGTGTAACTGTGTGTGAAGACAACCCATCGCTATAAGGCAGCCAGTGTCCTCCAGGAGCTCACATTTATGATAGGATTAATTAGTGTGTGTGTGTGTGTGAGGTCAGGTTCTCACGTTGGCGTTCTCGGCATCCACGCTAGCCCCGGCCTCCAGCAGGACGTGTGCAGCGTCCACGTTTCCCGCCAGCACGGCACAGTGCAGCGGAGAGTTCCTGTTCACTTTGTCCACCGCACTCACCGACGCATTGCATTTCATCAGGAAGTTAGTGGGCTCGGGCCTGCATTCAATTATTCGTTTATTGACTTCAGATATCCCCACCCTAACACTAACCATGACCTTTTTAAGTAGTACATTACCAAAACAGCCTAATAGGCCAGTTATTGAGGACATATGTTATTGTAAGAATACATGGAAAAGAAACAAATAATCATTGGGTTGCAGGGAAACGTACCCAATGATTTTCTGTGCTGCCAACATCAGGGGTGTCTGCCCATTTGAGTCAGGAAGGTCAACTTCCTACAACAGAAAAAATAAATAAATAAATAAATAAATAAACACAAAAAAAGAGGGAATGTTAGACTGAAGGGAGAATAAAAGAGAAAGTAAGGATGAGAAAGCACAAGAATAAAAGCAAGAATGAGTGTGGCTGAGAGAGGAAAAGAGAGCAAGAGAGAAAGAGTCTCACCTGTCCCTTGGCCATGAGGTAGGCTGCTATGGGCATGTGTTGGAAGAGGATTGCCAGATGCAGGCTGCGGTAGCCCTCCCCGTCTGCCATAGATGGGTCTGCTCCGTACCGCAGCAGCTGGATCACCATGGAGAGGTGGCCCTGCCTGTCCACAGACAACCAAACATAAAATCACCAAACCATATTGATATGTACCCCATAACACAATTCATATCTCAGATCTCGTGCTTCTACACCTGCATTGCTTGGTGCTTTTTGGCGTGACGTTTGGTGCTTACCCTGGCGTGAAGTTTTGATAACCGTGTAAATCTCTCTAGGATAAGGTGACTTATCAATATATTTTGCCTTTATTTTACCCCCCCCAAAAAAAACGAACCACTAATTTGTTGCTAATGTGGCTACCATAAAGGACTATAAATGCAATGATCTGGACGAGACTTTGCCTTTGAGGCAAAGGTAAGAATCTCTGGATTAACAATTTAATGTTAGCTAAATGTAGTAATTAATAAAATTGACAATTCTGTGAACTGTCTTGTGCAAGTTTTAAATTGACAATACCTGTTAGCAAAGGTGTCAGCTAGAGATGACGTGCAGGGGCTTGCAGGGAACTGTAGTCTTGCATGAGGTCTACTTTGATGATAAATATAGGCAAATATAATGAGAAAAGTCCCCTTGTCCGAGAGAGATTTCCCTGGTTATCAAAACGTCACGCCAGGGTAAGCACCAAACGTCATGCCAGGGTAAGCACCAAACGTCACGCCAGGGTAAGCACCAAACGTCACGCCAGGGTAAGCACCAAACGTCACGCCAGGGTAAGCGTACACGAAACACAGCCCTTATTTTAAGCGCTTCTTTAAAAAAATTCCATATGGAAAAAATGATTGGAACCATTTCCCTGTTTGGCTCTATGACACAGTAAATGAGAACTTGCCTCCAACCAAATTCATTTGAATAATTTAGTCCAGGCCAATTATTATTTTTTTTTTTTACTTTGAAGTGGATCAAACAAATACACTTGTGAACAATGCAAGTTTTCCATTTAAACGTGTCTGAGAAGAAATAGTAAATCATGTAAGGGTGCCAATATATTTGACCGAAGCTGTAAGGGTGGATAGAGAGGGAGAGAGGGGTGACCTTGCCTACCAACAAAGCAATTACCTTATGGCCCAATGCAGGGGTGTGGAGTTCAGGTCACCACCTAGCTGGTCTATGGCGGCCCCTTTGGATATATAATACCTACGGAAGAGCATTGAACGGACATCTTAAAAATACACCTACCAATGTCTTTGCACAGGAATCTTCCGCTTAGCATGGGTTCCTCTTTGGGAATGACGTTGGCTTGTTGTTTGTAAGAAAAAAAACTCCACATTCAAAATCTAAATGTAAAACTACATTCCTAAATCAGACACGTGTTTGATGTAGAGCCCTTACTTGACCACCTCTGCGCGGTTGTTAATGGCTGCCCAGTGTAAGAGGGAGACATTCTCCTTGTCAGGCTGCCTCACATCGTAACCAGCCTCCACCAGTTCCTTACATCGGTCCAGGATACCAAACCTAGAATCCAAGGGGGAAAAGATATTGAAAAGAGATCCACTCGCACATAGAATACACCTTTCTATCCATCGATCTATCCCTGGTAAAATATTCTGGAAGGTGTACTGGAATATAAGCATGAATCAAAAGGAAAATCTGGTACACTAAATGGAGGTTACCATTTTTACAACTAGTGGTAAACTACAATATTCTGTCATGTCATATCTATGTACTGACACTAGGGGTAAGTATTTAGTCATGTTCATAAATTGATGCCATGGCTTTTCAGCATTTGGTCAGAAAAGTTATGCTAGTTATTAGCATGCTTGACTACAATGACATTTACATGGTCTGGTTGGAGAACAGAGATGTTGAGTTTGAGAGAGAAGTTGACCGGAAGGATGCAGGATTTTCACAGGAACAAAACCGAACACATGGTCTCATGTGGGACCAGTATGGGGAAATAAAAGTATGAAAATGTATGCAGTCACCCCTGTAAGTCGCTCCGGTTAAAAGCATCTAATAAATGACTAAAATGTTGGCACCAAACAGAATTTAAGGAACACCAGAAATATTGACAGATTTGATTCTGAATTATATTACTAAGGCACATGCACATCCCTGAGTAAGCTATCTATCAATTTCCCTGTGCCATCCAAATGTGTGCATAGCCAAGGTAACATGACTAAAGAAAGTCGTTTATCAAACCACAAATTCGCAGCTCGCTAGTAGTTTAAAACGGCCCCGCAACATGGTTTATAAAATTATATAAAATGTGCACCAACTGCATAGAAAGGGACGAAAGTACAGTAGCTCCGGTAATATAGAGCATAACTTTTGAGTAGCTTGGACTAGAAACGCACGGTTTTAAGTGATGTAAAAGCTCAAGCACGACTGTCACGGTGCTCCGTTTTCCTCTTTGGCAGTGGAACTCCAGAGACAGCGTGAAAGCGAAGTCAGACTGGCCCGTTTTGTCTTACAAGCTAAATTTTAAAAAGTATCCACATAGTATCCACATCCACAACTAAGAAAACCCATCACTCTCTGCACAGCCCACTCATCATCACGGCTAAATAACATTTTAAAAACTGATGGAGATGCGCAGAAACAACGGACGGATTAAAGCAGCTGAGTAGCCAGTGTGGTTAAGGGATGAATCTGGCTGCTCACAGCTGTCACATGTGATAATTTATGGAGAACTCATTCTGAACGACATCACTCTGAACTCGGTTTGATATTCTATTTGTGGAACGCATAGGGTTGCATTCTGTGCTCAGTCATTCATTTTGATATGAGAAACACCATTATTTGTTGGTATCAAGGAGGGGATTCGTTTAAGCCGGCCCGGGCAGGCGTAGCGGGCAGCCTGCCATGAGCCAGGTGCCCTATTCTGGCTAACAGCAAAGTTGGCTGAAACCAAAAGTGATGTAGGTTAAACACTAGTATTTCGGTATTTTCACATGCAAAAGTGATACGTTTTTAAAAAAATCAAAAGCAATCTGCCTTCCCAATAAAAACTACACTGAACATAAAGATAAATGCATCATGTAAAGTGTTGGTCCCATGTTTCAGGCATTGAAATAAAAGATCTCAGAAATGTTCCAAATGTTCCATAAAAAACACAAATCCCGGTTCGTGAGAATTTCTCCTTTGCCTAGATAATCCATTCACCTGACAGGTGTGGCATATCAAGAAGCTGCTTAAATAATGTGATTATTATACAGGTGCACCTTGTGCTGGGGACAAAAGGCCACTCTAAAATGTTCAGTTTATCACACACAAAAGTTATGAGGGAGTGCGCAATGAGGGAGTGCGCAACTGGCATGCTGACTGCAGGAATATCCTGCAGGAATATTCATTGTTGCCAGATAATTTCATTTAATGTTAATTACTCTACCATAAGCAGCCGCCAACGACATTTTAGAGAATTTGGTAGTACGTCCAACCGGCCTCACAACCCGGCAACTACGTGTACGCCGTCTTTGCTGATGTCAATGTTGTGAACAGAGTGCCCCAAGGTGAAAGTGGCGTTTATGGTAGAAAATACGTGTCATTTATGTTTAATACTGTTTATGCATCGAATAAGGTTTCTCAGTACTCTCTCATCTGTGTCTGTGGGACTGAGTTGGGCCTCTGAGGCTTGGTGCTGGCAATTGATTTATGATGGCTTGGAGAGAAAACCTACAGCCTGCATTCCATAGAATGAGTTGGTGTTTGTATACTGTGACCTACCAGGGAGGAGATGTCTCTGGTGTGGACGGCTGATGGGAGGAACCTCGTGTTAGGGGCCAAACCCTGGTTTCCACACAATTGGAAAAATCTTCACAGTAAACGCTATCTGGCTGGGGGATACTCCTTTCTCACATACTAATCCTAACCTTTGACCTATTTCAGACATCTGCAGTTTGTCACGTATTCAGGAGGATGTCTCTTAACTATAAAATACTGTGGCTCAGTTCTGCTCGTTGGGCTCTCGGCAAACACTTAAGCGTGGTCTATGAGCAGCTTCATTATTGCAATAATTAAAACGATATTAAAGAATGATCGTTTGAAGAAATAAAGTCTCTCTCGCTTGGTTAGAATTTCCACCACAGGTTATGGTATGGGCAGGCATAAGCTACGGACAACAAACGCAATTGCATTTTTAAAATGAATGGTCATTTTAATACACAGACAACGAGATCCTGAGGCCTGAGATCACTGTGACGAGATCCTGAGGCCCATTGTCGTGCCATTCACCAAAGATTAAGAAAGGCAAAAGAACACAGATACAGATACTGGACAGAGGAACTATGCCTAGAAGGCCAGCATCCCAGAGTCACCTCTTCACTGTTGACGTTGAGACTGGTGTGTTGCGGGTAATATTTAATGAAGCTTCCAGTTGAGGACTTGTGAGGCGTCGGTTTCTCAAACTAGACACTCTAATGTACTTGTCCTCTTGCTCAGTTGTGCACTGGGGCCTCCCACTCTATTCTGGTTAGAGCCAGTGTGCACTGTTCTTTGAAGGGAGTAGTAGACAACGTTGTACCAGATCTTCAGTTTCTTGGCAATTTCTCACGTAGAATAGCCTTCAGTTCTTCGTTTCTTGCCATTTTGAAGCCTGTAATCGAACCCACAAATGTTGATGCTCCAGATACTCAACTAGTCTAAAGGACAGTTTTATTGCTTCTTTAAAATCAGCACAACAGTTTAACTGTGCTAACAATTGCAAAAGGGATTTCTAATGATCAATTAGCCTTTTAAAAATGATCAACTTGGATTAGCAAACACAACATGCCATTGGAACATGAGTGATGGTTGCTGATAATGGGCCTCTGGAATATCTACGTATGCGTACATCAAAAAATGTGCAGTTTCCAGCTACAATAGCCATTTAGAACATTACTTTGTACACTATATTTCTGATCAATTTGATGTTACTTTAAAAAGTCAACATTTTTTACTTTTCTTTTCAAAACAAGGACATTTCTAAGTGACCCCAAACTTTTGAACGGTAGTGTATATTTTTGGGAAAAGAGATGTATGTTATCTGAACTATGCATCATGCTGCCTTGTTGACAATATGACTGAGTGTTGCAGATTACGGTACGATTATTTCTTGAAATATTTCAAACGAGGTCTAAATTATGAACGACTCTTCACGGAATGCATTGCCTGACATCAGACTGCAAAACAGCCATCACGAGCACATTAGAGGCAGCTGCCTATAGACATAGATTAGGGATCACTAGCCACTTTAACAATGTTCAGTATCTAGCATTACCCGTCTCATATGTATAAACCACACAATTCTACGGTATCTGTCACTTTTAAATTGTGTTTACATATTGCATCACCCATTTCAGATGTATATCCTGTATTGTATTCTATACTACACGACTGAATGTTAAAACAGCCATCTCCAGCACAACAGAGGCTGCTGCCTATAGACAGATTAGGAATCACTAGGAAATGAAACACTAGCCACTTTAATAAATGTCTTCGTATCTTGCATTACTCTATACTATTCTACAGTATTGTAGTCACTTTAATTGTTTGTAAATATTACATCACATATCTCATATGTAAACTCAGCAAAAAAAGAAACGTCCCCTTTTCAGGACCCTGTCTTTCAAAGATCATTCATAAAAATCCAAATAACTTCACATATCTTCATTGTAAAGAGTCTAAAACACTGTTTCCCATGCTTGCTCAATGAACCATAAACAATGAACAGTCACCTGTGGAACAATCATTAAGACACAAACAGCTTACAGACGGTAGGCAATTAAGGTCACAGTTATGAAAACTTAGGACACTAAAGGGGCCTTTCTACTGACTCTGAAAAACACAAAAAGAAAGCTGCCCACGGTCCCTGCTCATCTGCAGGAATGTGACTTAGGCATGCTGCAAGGAGGCGTGAGGACTGCAGATGTGGCCAGGGCCAGAAATTACAATGCCAGTACTGTGAGACGCCTAAGACAGCGTTACAGAGAGACAGGACGGACAGCTGATTGTCCTCGCAGTGGCAGACCACGTGTAACAACACCTGCACAGGATGGGTACATCCGAACATCACACCTGCGGGACAGGTACAGGACGGCAACAACTACTACCAAAGATTTACACCAGGAACGCACAATCCCTCCATCAGTGCTCAGACTGTCCGCAATAAGCAGAGAGAGGCTGGACTGGGGGATTGTAGGCCTGTTGTAAGGCAGCTCCTCACCAGAACAACGTCACCTATGGGCACAAACCCACCGTCGCTGGCCCAGACAGGACTGGCAAAAAGTGCTCTTCACGGACGAGTCGCAGTTTTGTCTCACCACGGGTGATGGTCGGAGTCGCGTTTATCGTCGAAGGAATGAGCGTTACACCGAGGCCTGTACTCTGGAGCGGGATCGTTTTGTGGGTGGAGGGTCCATCATGGTCTGGGGAGGTGTGTCACAGCATCATCGGACTGAGCTTGTCGTCATTGCAGGCAATCTCAACGCTGTGCGTTACAGGGAAGACATCCTTCTCCCTCATGTGGTACCCTTCCTGCAGGCTCATCCTGACATGACCCTCCAGCATGACAATGCCACCAGCCATACTGCTTGTTCTGTGCGTGATTTCCTGCAAGACAGGAATGTAAGTGTTCTGCCATGGCCAGGGAAGAGCCCGGATCTCAATCCCATTGAGCACGCCTGGGACCTGATGGATCGAGGGTGAGGGCTAGGGCCATTCCCCCTCAGAAATGTCCAGGAACTTGCAGGTGCCTTGGTGGATTTGTGGGGTAACATCTCACAGCAAGAACTGGCAAATCTGGTGTAGTCCATTTAATCCACTCCAAAAATGTCTTGTTAACAAACTATAGTTTTGGCAAGTCGGTTAGGACATCTACTTTGTGTATGACAGAAATAATTTTTTCAACAATTGTTTACAGACAGATTATTTCACTGTGTCACAATTCCAGTGGGTCAGAAGTTTACATACACTAAGTTGACTGTGCCTTTAAACAGCTTGGAAAATTGCAGAAAATTATAGAAGGCGTTTAGAAGCTTCTGATAGGCTAACTGACATCATTTGAGTCAATTAGAGGTGTACCTGTGGATGTATTTCAAGGCCTACCTTCAAACTCAGTGCCTCCACTTGACCTCCTGGGAAAATCAAAAGAAATCAGCCAAGACCTCAGAAAAATGTGTAGACCTCCACAAGTCTGGTTCATCCTTGGGAGCAATTTCCAAGGTACCACGTTCATCTGTACAAAAAAACAGTACTCAAGTATAAACACCATGGGACCACGCAGCTATCATACCACTCAGGAAGGAGACACGTTCTGTCTCCTAGAGATGAACGTACTTTGATGCAAAAAGTGCAAATCAAATCACAGAACAGCAAAGGACCTTGTGAAGATGCTGGAAGAAATAGGTACAAAAGTATCTAAATCTACAGTAAAACGAGTCCTATATCGACATAACCTGAAAGGCCGCTCAACAAGACAGACACCACTGCTCCAAAACCGCCATAAAAAGCCAGACTACGGTTTGCAACTGCACATGGGGACAAAGACTGTACTTTTTGGAGAAATGTCCTCTGGTCTGATGAAACAAAAATAGAACTGTTTGGCCATAATGACCATTGTTGTTTGGAGGAAAAGGGGGGAGGCTTGCAAGCCAAAGAACACCATCCCAACTTTGAAGCTCGGGCGTTGCAGCATCATGTGGTGGGGGTGCTTTGCTGCAGGAGGGACTAGTGTACTTCACAAAATAGATGGCATCATGAGGTAGGAAAATTATGTAGTTATATTGAAGCGAACTCTCAAGACATCAGTCAGTAAGTTAAAGCTTGGTCGCAAATGGGTCTTCCAAATGGACAATGACCCCAAGCAATCTTCCAAAGTTGTGGCAAAATGGCTTAAGGACAACAAATTCAATGTATTGGAGTGGCCCTCAAAGCCCTGACCTCAATCCCATAGAACATTTATGGGCAGAACTGAAAAAGTGTGTGCGAGCAAGGAGGCTAACAAACCTGACTCAGTTACACCAGCTCTGTCAGGAGGAATGGGCCAAAATTCACCCAAACTACTGTGGGAAGCTTGTGGAAGGCTACCCGAAACGTTTGACCCAAGTTAAACAATTTAAAGGCAATACTACCAAATATTAATTGAGCGCATGTAAACTTCTGACCCACTGGGAATGTGATGAAAGAAAAGCTGAAATAAATCACTACTATTATTCTGACATTTCACATTCTTAAAATGAAGTAGTGATCCTAACTGACCTAAGACAGGGAATTTTTACTATGATTAAATGTCAGGAATTGTGAAAAACTGAGTTTTACCTCTCTGGGATTTAAGTCAAAACTGTAACTCTGCCACTGAGGAATATTCCCTGTCTTCATGGTAAGCAACTCCCATGTATATTTGGCCTATTTGACATATTTTTTTATTATTTAGAACAAAAGGTTATTGCTTTGCTACATTTTTTTTCAGGATTAGTCTAGTGCCTTGTTGCAAACAGGATGCACGTTTTGGAATATTTGTCATCTGTACAGGCTTCCTTCTTGTCACTCATGTTAGTATTGTGTAGTAACTACAATGTTGTTTATCCGTTTTCTCCTATCACAGCCATTAAACTGTCACATTGGCCCCATGGTGAAATCCTAGAGCTGTCCATTTCCACTTCTGCAACTGAGTTAGGAAGAACACCTGTATCGTTGTAGTGACTGGGTGTATTGATACACCCTCCAAAAGTGTAATAAATAACTTCACCATGCTCAAAGGGATATTCAATTTCTACTTTTAATTTATTTATACCCATCTACAAATAGGTGCCCTTCTTTGCGAGACATTAGAAAACCTCCCTGGTCTTTGTGGTTTAATCGTTGTTTGAAATTCACTCCTCGAATGAGGGACCTCATAGATAATTGGATGTGGGGGGTACAGAGAATAGGTGGTCATTAAAAAAAGAATTTTAAACCCTATTATTGCACAGAGTGAACCCATGCAACTTATTTGATTTACGAGTCCTGTATATTGACTACATCTCAGCTTTCAACACCATAGTGACCTCAAAGCTCATCATTAAGCGAAAGGACCCTAGGACTAAACGCCTCAACTGGATCTTTGACTTCCTGACAGGCCACCCCCGGGTGGTAAGGGAAGGCAACAACACATCTTCCACGCTGATCCTTAACACGGGGGCCCCTCAGGGGTGCGTGCTTGGTCCCCTCCTGTACTCCCTGTTCACCCACGACTGCATGGCCAAGCACAACTCCAACACCATCATTTGTCATGGACTACAGGAAAAGGAGGGCCTAGCATGCCCCCATTCACATCGACAGGGCTGTAGTGGAGCAGGTTGAGAGTTTCAAGTTCCTTGGTGTCCACATCACAAAAAAAATTATCATGGTCCAAACACACCAAGACAGTTGTGAAGAGGGCATGACAATGCCTATTCCCCCTCAGGAGACTGAAAAGATTTGGCATGGGTCCTCAAAACGTTTTACAGCTGCATCATCGAGAGCATCCTGACTAGTTGCATCACTGCCTGGTATGGCAATTGCTCGGCATCTGACCACAAGGCGCTAGAGAGGGTAGTGCGTACGTCCCAGTACATCAATGGGGCCAAGCTTCCTGCCATCCAGGACCTCTATACCAGGCAGTGTCAGAGGAAGGCCCTAAAAATTGTCAAAGACTCCAGCCACCCTAGTCAGAGGCGGTTCGCTCTGCTACGGCACGGCAAGCAGTACCGGAGTACCAAGTCTAGGTCCAAAATGCTCCTTAATAGCTTTTACCCCCCTCCCCAGTTAATCAAATAGCATTTTTGTTCCACTGCTGCTACTTGCTGTTTATTATCTATTCATAGTCACTTTACCCCTTACTTAAATGTACATATTACCTACTAACCCGTAACCCCACACAACCCATACCCCCTGTATATAGCATCATGTTTTTTTTTTAATTACTTTCGTTGATTTAGTAAATATTTTCTTAACTCTTATTTTTCTTACAACTGCATTGTTGGTTAAGGGCTTGTAAGTAAGCATTTCACAGTAAGATCAACACTGATTGTTTTTGGCGCATGTGACTAATAACATTTTATTTTATTTGTTAAGCACATATTTACTCCTGTGCTTATTTAAGGTTGAATACTTATTGAAACAAGACATTTCAGATTTTCCTTTTTATTCTAAAAACATAATTCCACTGAAATGCTGGGGTATTGTGTGTAGGGCCAGTTACAAAAAAAATCTCAATGCAATCAAATTTTAGATTCAGGATGTAACCCAACAACATGTGGAAAAAGTCCAGGGGTATGAATACTTTCTGAAGGCACTGTTGATGGGAGGGCATACAGGCTGTCGACTATTAACGTGTAATTTGTCTAAATGAGTAATGAAAACACTTCAAACACTACATTTTTATTCGACACTAGGTTTTTGCAAAATAGTGTTTGAGCACTGCACAAGTTAATGGAAACCGCTAATGATTGAAATGACACCCACCCTGTATTCAAGAGCATGTGTCTCAAACAATAGCGGGCACAACACACAAACCTTAGATGATGTAAAGTAGGGTCTAAGCTACAACATGTTTACTCATTTTTTTTTTTTTTTTTTATCTTAAAAAGGTTAATAAATACCATTATTGTTATAATGGCTATAGTTAATAACTTCCGTGTGTAATCATTTGGGCTATAGAAAACATACAAGCAACTATAATTTGCATCTATCAACTATAATTACAGCACAATTTTGAATACAGGTTGCACTCCAAAATTCCCAGTAAGGAAACAAGTTTGTTGCGTGGAGTGCATGCGGACAGTCTCCAGAGAAGGTAGTGATCACACAGGGAGAAGATCTGTTTGCGAGTCACCCACAAATGTTTTAAATATTTTTTATACAGATCTACACGATTCACGTAGATGAATATCCCCAAAGAGTGACGAGTTTGCAATCCCTGAAAGCTATTCAGTCCTCAGTATTGCCATTTGGCAATTCTTACTGCTCTGATCACTACTGCTTTGTGGATCTCAAGGGATGATTTCAAATGAAAATATATTACCCATATAGTGCACTACTTTTGACCTGAGCTATGGGGCTGGGATCAGAACATTTGCACTGAGTGGGCATTTATAGGGTTTAATATGAGACACAACAGTGGTGAATCTTACTGTGTTGCTTTGACAATGTCCCAGCTGCTGCTGTCATCCATATGCGACCGTTTCTTGGGCTGCTGAGTGGGGTCTATCATCTGGTCAGCTCGTGGGCCAAATTGGCCATGGAAAGCAGGCATGAACCCGTGCGCCAAACCACCGCCGTGACCCCCGAATCCATGCACCGCAGGCCCATGCGAGTGACCCCCGTGGCCTTGGCAACCGTCATGGTTGTGAACCTGTCAAATACACAAAAAGAGAGAATGGGTACATTATCAACTATAGATGGAAATTCTCAATTTTGGTAAGTCTGCCTGACTTGCAAATAGATGGTACTATTTGACATTAAGGGTTGGCCTACTGCCTGAGGCATTTGAACTGAGCAGTCATGCAAGTTGAGCGTGCTCGGAGGTTGACCCATTAGGCAGGTGATTTAAAAAAAGACAAAATCATGAAAACAACCAAACTGCAAAGAATTCCAGTAGCCTGATCTTTCTGGTTCCTCCCCATTGTTTAAGTAAAAGACAGACAGACAATTTATGGTATTTAGCCAATTCTATGGTAATGGAATTGCACTGAGACTCAAATGTATGCCAAACAAAAAAAACATTGATTTCAAAGTTTAACAAACCATAAAAACTCCATGTACAAGGACTACTTTGAACAACTTACACTGAAGATTTGACAAAAAAACATTTAATGCATTTACTGTGCAGCTGCAAAGTGTGCTAACAGAATTCCGGTAAAATCTCCCTCAGTTTTTTTTATTTATCTGTCCACATTTTCCAAACATTCAGTTAAATCCACCGAATTAAGATGCAACAATGTTTGCAGAATGAAATGGGGCACCAGCTATGACTAAGCTATTATTTTGGTTAACTACAGTAAGTGAAGTGGATTTACACCCAGTAACGGAATTGCGATAATATAATTTAATCATGGGTCCCTGATCTGTACTCCACAGAAATGCATAATTATGGATATGAATGTCATTCTCTTCATGGTAATGCATCCTAAATAGGTTTACAAAAGGTATAAATATGCAATATCCTCCTTTGCATATGTGGGTATTATTCTACACACTGGCAATTATGTTAATGAGCTTTGCCCCCAAACAAGACCAAATAGGTTGGTCCAGCCAAATCTGAACCAATTATAGATGTTTATTTTTCACACGTTTGGACATCAAAGTACAGCACAGTTTAGCGCGCAGTACAGTAAAGCACAGTATAGTTCAGTAGTAGAGTATAGTACATTAATTTACTCAACTAATGTGCTCTACTGTGTACTGTAGTATACTTTTCTTTAAAAAGGTGACTATGGGTCCTACTGGCAGCCAGTAAAAAGGCTGTCACTAGGAAATATCTACAAAAAGACCCTCCCACAGTGACACAATGGATAGACATTGTAGAAGATATACACCACATGGAGCGTATGACCTTTGCTTTAAGAACTCAGCAGGAGAGAGGTCAAGAATACTGGGAAAAATGGGTTTCGTACTTGGAAAAGGTCGAATTCAAAGATGTCAATGTAACGAATATGATGATATGATGATGAAGGTATGAAGTGCACTGTAACTGCCAGATCTTTTTTTGTTGTTCTTTTATTTGATTTTATTTGTTCTTTGTGTTCCTACAATAAAAAATAAGTATAAAAAAATAAATTTAAAAAAGGTGACTAAGAAGCACTCATCATTTCAAATATAACATGTCATATTATACAGCATATAAACACTAAATAGGTCAGGAACCAGATAGGTAGCCTAAGAATTACTAAGGCTATATTTTATGGCCTATTTAAATTATTTCAAGGCTATAGCCTACAGAGTGTGACACACTAGGCTGGCAGGAACATGATATTTTGGTAGGCAATTTATTTTTGTAATCATTTACTTATTAAACTTGCATTTGGAATTTCTTGTAAAAAATAATTCTTACATAATCATAATATGTTGTAGACAAAATAATGAAAAGGGCTTTGTGGTAGCTTCAATAATGACACAGACTTGAAGTTGAACAAGTCATTGCATGAATATATTTTTTTAATGCACGACTTGGCCTTAACTCGACCCATTCTTCCTGGGACTCGACTTGAGAGACGGACCTAGTGACTGGAAAAATAATTACAATGGCTGGGTATAATTTGTGTTTGCGTTCCAACAGGAATTTGTTGCCAACAAACAATGGTTGCCAACAAACAATGCATAAAAGGTTGTATAGCAGGATAATAAAATACCAGGTAGGTATTTAATTAAGTTTTTCACCCACCATGTTTACTCTGAAAAATGTCTGTCCTCACTCTGGTAGCCTATGGACAAACATGAACTTCTTCGGGATCAGTGTCCACAGGATGGTTAAGCTAACGTAGGCTAATGTGATTAGCATGTTGTAGTAAGTAACAAGAACATTTCCCAGGACATAGACATATCTGATATAGGCAGAAAGCTTAAATTCTTGTTAATCTAACTGCACTGACCAATTTACAGTAGCTATTACAGTGAAAGAATACCATGCTATTGTTTTAGGAGAGTGCACAATTTTGAACATGAACATGAAAAATGCAACAAATATAATGGCTCATTGGATCAGCCTAAAAAAAAAGTGTACATGCACTGCTGCCATCTAGTGGTCAAAACCTAAACGGCACCCAGCCTGGAATAATACATTATGGCCTTTCCTTGCATTTCAAAGATGGTACAAAAAAAAACAGTTGTTTTTTCTTTGGATGATCCTTCACCAGATCTATTGTTTTATATTCTCCAACATTTCCACAAACTTTAAAGTGTTTCCTTTCAAATGGTACCAAGAAAATGCATATCATTGCTTCATGGCCTGAGATACCCAAATCTAACTGCCTGTATGTCATTTTAGGTGATTATTATTATTCTTTTTTAATGGGCGGATCCTTAAGAGGTTTTTACCAGCTACGTGGTGAGTTGATGCCTATTCGGCAGCTAGTTAACTAGGTGAATTGATCATTGATAGCTGTACTATATGCGTTGTTTGTTGGCAACCTTGTACTTTCTTACGTTTTTAGAAAAGATTCCCGTTTGAACGTTACACAAATTATACCCATCCGTGACTTGATCCCATATCTGGGAAACAGCCACCAGTTGATAGACCTAGTTAAGCTAGTTACTGCAGCTTTGTTAGAAAGTTAACTACCTAATAGTTTCCCAGTTCTACGATACACACATACAGCTACCTAATCAACCTAGCTACAGTAGCTATACTGAATAACGTCAGCTGCATAGACGATGACAGTTGTCTGAAATGTTGTTGGTAATCTAACATTACATACCTACTGATCAGTGCTAGTTTAGTTATTAGCTATCCATCTGCCTTGACATGCTTGACTGCTACCTCTTCTCAATGGCATTTCCCCAAACTTGCTGCCAATTCATGAAGCGTCCAACCTTAGGCTAACTAGCTACCTAGCTAGATATGATGGATATTTTAGCACCGCTCTAATTAGAAAGCAAGTATTCCCTTCCTCTTCAATCAAGAATCACTGTAAAGTTAAACTTACGCCGTTATCTCCCTTCCAATCCATTGTACAGCCAGAAATGTGACGAGAGGACAACGAAAATCGTTTAATTTTGCGCGAACTCCCTTCGGCCTCAACTTCCTTCTTCTTCTTCTTCCTCAGTGATTTTATATGGCGGTTGGCAACCAACTAAGGTGCATTACCTCCGCCAACTGGACTGGAGTGTGGCCAAGAGACAGTGAAGGTCATTCTTAGTTTAGTGGTGTAGTTATTGTGCGTTTCAATTGATATTGTTAATTCTGTCTATCTACTCCGATTTTAGAGCACTTTGCCAGCAGCACAGTTAGTCACCAATGTTATGGATAACATGAAAACAGCCTAACCAGCTCTACTAGGTCGAGTAAAATAGTCAAGTGGGGGTGTTCTCTCATTTGTGTTTGTAAGTAACTAGCCAACGTTAGCCAGTTAGCTTGAGTGCTTGACTACAGTTGAACGCTTGCCAGAGCGTCCAGTGTACGCTCTGAATGCTCCGAGAGCGAAACGCTCTGAATTTATGAACCTATGAATCAACAATCTGACTGACAACGCTCTGGATTTACGAACACCCAGAGCGCACTCTGGCACTCCAGATTGAATTTACGAACACACCCGAAATCGTAAAAAGTCTAGCTAGTAATTTGTTATGCTAGCAAAACGCTGCATAGCACCAGCATCAACTTCCGGTATACAAGCAAAGCTCCATAACTCTCAACTGGAATGATTGTGAGAGTGGATCGTTTACAGTATACTAAAATGAACGTATAGTATATAGTCGTTATGTAGTATGCAGTATGTTAATGAGTATTCGAACACAGTTTGAAACACAAGGCTAAATGGTATTTTGAAAGTGGTGGGGAAACATCCGGCTGGCTGGGAGGTGTGATCTTTGGATACAGTGGAACATGTTCTATTTCAGTGCCAAAAATATGTTAGAGAAAGGGAGCGATTGTTAGTAAATTTGAGGGGTAATGGGGTTGAAGAGCGTGAACTCGTGGGGGAATCTTCAGGGGATGTAGTACTTAATTATGTATTTAGGGAGATGAGAATTTTGGGTAGGATTTTGACCTTAAGAATTATGTGAATAATCAGGTCAATAAACATTGGGTAGTTAGATAGCAGATAGTTAATATACTGCCTGGCAAGTTTGATGTATTAGTAACCAACTAATACCGGTACATACTGCTGTAATGCTATGCGGTTCGTAAGGATAGCGTAGCTAACAAATTGTCAGCCATTACTTTATTACATTGCTCAACACTTTCTTAACATTTGTCATAATTTGTATACGCTCTCGTTGGACTTCGACTCTATATTTTACACCATTTTGTCAAATTGGAAAACATTGTGGAGCCACACCCATTTTCAGAAGAATTGCATATTTATTTTGTATTTATTAGTACTTTTATTTAACTAGGCAAGCCAGTTAAGAACAAATTCTTATTTACAATGACGGGCTACATCGGCCAAACCCGGACGACGCTGGGCCAATTGTGCACCGCCCTATGGGGCTCCCAATCACGGCCGAATGTGATACAGCCTGGATGTAGTGATACAGCCTGGATGTAGTGATACAGCCTGGATGTAGTGATACAGCCTGGATGTAGTGATACAGCCTGGATGTAGTGATACAGCCTGGATGTAGTGATACAGCCTGGATGTAGTGATACAGCCTGGATGTAGTGATACAGCCTGGATGTAGTGATACAGCCTGGATGTAGTGATACAGCCTTTCAGTGCTCCCAGTGGTGCTATCTACATACCAGCAGCCTCCAAGGCCCAGGCCCAACCCCAGTAATTAGGGGGGTTGGGAAACACGCTATTTGTTCATAGATTGGTATTAGGAGGAGCAGGGACATTTTAGGGGGTCCATTTTGTGTGCTCTGATAGGGGCTCCACCTCTCCCAGTTGCTGCCATGATCACTCATGGTCCAGTTACCACTAAAATGCAATCTGCACAAACTAAGAGGCATCTGGATTAAATTCTCAAATCTAAGGATAAAAAAAATATTCAAAACACCACAACACTGATAGACTGGCTGGATATAATTACTGTTGGTTGACCAGGCAGAATTAAACAGAAAACCTCAAAGCCAAACAATAGAAGACGATTACTGTTTGAGATTTAATATGTGACTGGAGAGTTAATGAAGGGTGGGACACGGCTATTGTTCTGAACCGCAATACGATGCTTATCTTCAATGTCCACTGTAGAACTTCTTCTACACCTGCATTGCTTGCTGTTTGGGGTTTTAGGGTGGGTTTCTATACAGCACTTTGATATATCAGCTGATGTATGAAGGGCTATTTAAATACATTTATTTTGATTTGATTTAGAACTGTAAACAGAAGCCAGCTTGTCCAATTCTTCTCAACTTTTTATTCCTGTTTGCTCCTTTAAAATACTTTGAGCTAATTCCTTAATACGAATATGATACAAGGCAATGAAGGTACATACTATACTGAACAAAAACATGTAAGGTCTTGGTCCCATGTTTCATGAGCTGAAATAAAATATCCTTGAATTCTTCCATACGCACACAAAGCTTATTTCTCTAACATGTGCACAGATTTGTTTACATCCCTGTTAGTGAGAATTTCTCCTTTGCCAAGATAATTAATCCGCCTGACAGGTGTGGCATATCAAGAAGTTGATTAAACAGCATGATCATTACACAGGTGCCCCTTGTGCTGGGGACACTAAAATGTGCAGTTCTGTCACACAACACAATGCCACAGATGTCTCAAGGTTTGAGGGTGGGTGCAATTGGCATGCTGACTGCAGGAATATCCACCAGAGCTGTTGCCAGATCATTTAATGTTCAGTTCTATACCATAAGCCGCCTCCAATATCATCTTAGAGAATTTGGCAGTACCCCCAGCAGGCCTCACAACAGCAGACCATGGGTAACCACGCCAGTGTAGCGTGGTTCGTTCTGTGTTGTGTACTTTTAATTAGGACGCTGACACAACTGGAGGTCTGCTAGTTGAATTATTTTTATTTGCCCTGCACACGAAGAGACAACACACAATGTTAGCCCTTGGCGCAGTCATAACTCTCAGGCATCTTGCTAGCCGAAGGTCAGGCAAAAGAGCGCGTCAAAAGGAAATAACAGGTGCTGCGTGCACACATTCAATGCACAACAGCACACCATACAATAAGTAAAATGATACAGAACATAATTCGGACAAAATAAAATACATAACTGCACACGAAGAGACAACACACAATGTCAGCCCTTGGCGCAGTCATAGCTCTCAGGCACCTGCGAAAGCACATGGACACTCACTCAAACACTGTCCCAAGCACTCACAAGTTACAATAGATACCCTAGTTAGCGAGCTTGGTGAAACTTGTTAACATAAATCTTTATCTTGTCCACATTGTAACAAACTTATGGTTGCATAACAGTACATTGTGTAACATTACCACGGTTTTATATTGAACAATTTTGGAGCCAATGACCACATACCTTGCTAGCCGAAGGTCCAGCAAAGAGACCAATAAGGGGGTACGAAAATACAGATGACCTGCGATGGGCCAAACCAAAATATACTAAACTTTTACAATCACATGTATGTACAATATTGATATGAAAAAGTGTTTGAACAACAAATAATAACATTAGCTATGCAGCTGTAATTACATTTTAAAAAACACGCTGAATTATTATTATCAAATTATTAACATCCCCTCTTGACCTGGCCTATTTGAATTGGTCCTTGTGTGCAACTTGGTGCATAATCTAAGGGAACAACATCACACTGCTACACCAGCCTAGGACCTCCACATACTGCTTCTTCACCTATGGGATCGTCTGAGACCAGCTACCCGGACAGCTGATGAAACTGTGTTTGCATAACCAAAGAATTTCAAATCAAATTGTATTGGTCACTTACACGTGTTTGGCAGATGTTATTGCGGGTGTAGTGAAATGTTTGTGCTTCTAGTTCCGACAGTGCAGCAATATCAAACAAGTAATATCTAACAATTTCACAACATATATACCCAATACATACAAATCTAAGTAAGGAATGGAATTAAGAATAAATATATGGATGTCAGAGCGTCATGGACTAAGAAACAGTACAATAGTATAGAATACAGTATATACATATGAGTAATGCAAGAAATGTAAACATTATTAAAGTGACATTATTAAAGTGACTAGTGTCCCATTTATTAAAGTGGCCAATGATTTCAAGTCTGTGTATGTAGGCAGTGCAGTTGTCGTACGAGGCAGTGATACAGCCCGACAGGATGCTCTCAATTGTGCATCTGTAAAAGTTGTGAGGGTTTTAGGTGACAAGCCACATTTCTTCAGCCTCCTGAGGCGCTGTTGCACCTTCTTCACCACACTGTCTGTGTAGGTGGACCGTTTCAGTTTGTCAGTGATGAACTTAAAACTTTCCACCGTCTCTACTGCTGTCCTGTTGATGTGGATAGGGAGGTGCTCCCTCTGCTGTTTCCTGAAGTCCACAATCATCTCCTTTGTTTTGTTGACATTGAGTGGGAGGTTATTTTCCTGACACCACACTCCCAGAGCCCTCACCTCCTCCCTGTAGGCTGTCTTATCGTTGTTGGTAATCAAGCCTACTACTGTTGTGTCATCTGAAAACTTGATGATTGAGTTGGAGGCGTGCTTGGCCATGCAGTCATGGGTGAACAGGGAGTACAGGAGGGAGCTGAGTACGCACCCTTGTGGGGCCCCAGTGTTGAGGATCGGCAAATTGGAGGTGTTGTTTCCTACCTTCACCACCTGGGGGTGGCCCGTCAGGAAGTCCAGGGCCCAATTGCACAGGGCGGGGTTCAGACCCAGAACCTTGAGCTTAATGATGAGCTTGGGAGGTAAAATGGTGTTGAATGCTGAGCTATAGTCAATGAACATCATTCTTGCATAGGTATTCCTTTTGTCCAGATGGGATAGGGCAGTGGGATGGCGATTGCATCATGTTTGGACCTATTGGGGCGGAAAGCAAATTGAAGTGGGTCTATGGTGACAGGTAAGATGAAGGTGATATGATCTTTGACTAGTCTTTCAAAGCACTTCATGATGACAGAGGTGAGTGCTACGGGGTGATAGTCCTTTAGTTGAGTTACCTTTGCATCATTGGGTACAGGAACAATGTTTGCCATCTTGAAGCTGTTGGGGACAACAGACTGGGATTAAGGAGAGATTGAATATGTCCATAAACACACCAGCCAGCTGGTCTGCGCATGCTCTGAGGATGCCGTCTGGGCCAGAAGCCTTGCGAGGTTTGACACGTTTAAAGGTCTTACTCATGTCCGTTACGGAGAAAGAGAGCCCATTTCTGCACAAACTCTCAGACACCGTTTCAAGGAAGCCCATCTTTGTGCTCGTCATCCACACCAGGGGTCTTGACCTAACTCACCTTCGATGGCCACTGGTACACTGGAGAAGTGTGCTCTTCACGGATGAATCCCGGTTTCAACTGTATCGGCAGATGCCGTCATGTGGATGAGCGGTTTGCTGATGTCAACGTTGTAAACACAGTGCCCCATGGTGGCGGTGGGGTTATGGTATGGTCAGGCATAAACTACAGACAGCAAACACAATATGATTTTATTGATGGCAATTTCAATGCACAGAGATACCGTGACGTGATTCTGAGGCCTATTGTCCTGCCATTCATCCACCTCCACCACCTCATGCATCACCTCATGTTTCAGCATGGTAATGCACAGCCCCATGTCGCAAGGGTCTGTACACAATTCCTGGAAGCTGAAAATGTCCCAGTTCTTCCATGGCCTGCATACTCAACAGACATGTCACCCAATGAGCATTTTCAGGATGCTCTGGATTGACGTGTTCCAGTTCCCGCCAATATCCAGCATCTTCGCGCAGCCATTGAAGAGGAGTGAGACAGCATTCCACAGAGCACAATCGATAGCCTGACCAACTTTATGCAAAGGAAATGTCGCGCTGCATGAAACAAAAGATGCAAATGGTGGTCACAACATATACTGACTGGTTTTCTGATCCATGCCCATACCTTTTTTTTAAATATATATCTGTGACAAACAGATGCATATATATATTCGAAGTCATGTGAAATCTATAGATTAGAGCATAATGGATTTATTTCAAATGTCTACCAAATGACTACCAATTTCAAATGACTACCTTATATGAACTGTAACTCAAATTGTTTCATGTTGCCTTTATATTTGTGTTCAGTGTAAATACTGCACTCTGACTAACAAAACTCATTTGCTAGATTCATAATAGTGTTGTTAGACAAAGCAATGAAAGTGAACTTCAAAATGTGATGTAGTCTTATTGGAATTTGCAGCTGTTGTTGGTAAGTAATGAATCTGCTAGCTTCTGACATGACTTACTGCATCTACAGTGCATTCTGAAAGTATTCAGACCACTTGACTTTTTTCACATTTTGTTACGTTACAGCTGTAAGAATATTTTCAGATAAATACACAACTCAGAGGACTTAAGGTCAAGAGGGAATTAATGATCAATGGAAATAGTTGTTTCATTGTAATGGGGAACTGAAGATTAATGGGTCAGGGACACAGGAGGAATTCTAGTCTGGGACTCAAAGCTACATGTGGCATGTTCTCATTGGTCTGAGTTGTCTATACATTAAGCCTGAAACGGGATACTTATTATTTGGCCATTGGCCCAGGTTTACTGCAAGGAATTCTAATAGGTCAACCATAGGCTAGGCTTGGGTATACAGTGGGGCAAAAAAGTATTTAGTCAGCCACCAATCGTGCAAGTTCTCCCACTTAAAAAGATGAGAGGCCTGTATTTTTCATCATAGGTACACTTCAACCATGACAGACAAAATGAGAAAAAAATCCAGAAAATCACATTGTAGGATTTTTAATTAATTTATTTGCAAATTATGGTGGAAAATAAGTATTTGGTCACCTACAAACAAGCAAGATTTCTGGCTCTCACAGACCTGTAACTTCTTCTTTAAGAGGCTCCTCTGTCCTCCACTCGTTACCTGTATTAACGGCACCTGTTTGAACTTGTTATCAGTATAAAAGACACCTGTCCACAACCTCAAACAGTCACACTCCAAACTCCACTATGGCCAAGACCAAAGAGCTGTCAAAGGACACCAGAAACAAAATTGTAGACCTGCACCAGGCTGGGAAGACTGAATCTGCAATAGGTAAGCAGCTTGGTTTGAAGAAATCAACTGTGGGAGCAATTATTAGGAAATGGAAGACATACAAGACCACTGATAATCTCCCTCGATCTGGGGCTCCACGCAAGATCTCACCCCGTGGGGTCAAAATGATCACAAGAACGGTGAGCAAAAATCCCAGAATCACACGGGGGGACCTAGTGAATGACCTGCAGAGAGCTGGGACCAAAGTAACAAAGCCTACCATCAGCAACACACTATGCCGCCATGGACTCAAATCCTGCAGTGCCAGATGTGTCCCCCTGTTTAAGCCAGTACATGTCCAGGCCCATCTGAAGTTTGCTAGCCTGTTGAGACTCTAGGGGCAGTATTTTAATTTTTGGAAAAAAAACGTTCCCGTTTTAAGCAGGATATTTTGTCAGGACAAGATGCTAGAATATGCATATAATTGACAGCTTTGGATAGAAAACACTCTAACGTTTCCAAAACTGTAAAGATATTATCTGTGAGTATAAAAGAACTGATGTTGCAGGCGAAAGCCTGAGAAAAATCCAATCCGGAAGTGCCCCAGGTTTTGAAAACGCTGCGTGCCAATAAGTCCCCATTGACCTGTGAATGTGCTATGAACCAGCTTACACTTTCTACGTATTCCCCAAGGTGTATACAGCATTGTGACGTAGTTTTATGCATTTATGTTGAAGAATGCCCGTAGGGGGCTACATTGCGCAAGTGGTCACATGATGCTCCCGGAGAGAAAATCTCGCATAAAGTACAGAGGTAGCCATTATTCCAATCGCTTCTACTGAGAAACCAATTGTCCCGGTGGATATATTATCGAATAGATATTTGAAAAACACCTTGAGGATTGATTCTAAACAACGTTTGCCATGTTTCTGTCGATATTATGGAGCTAATTTGGAATATTTTTCGGTGTTGTCGTGACCGCAATTTCCGGTCGATTTCTCAGCCAAACGTGAAGAACAAACGGAGCTATTTCGCTTACAAAAATAATATTTTGGGAAAAAATGAACTTTGGCTATCTACCTGGGAGTCTCGTGAGTGAAAACATCCGAAGTTCATCAAAGGTAAACGATTTAATTTGATTGCTTTTCTGATTTTCGTGACAAGGTTGCCTGCTGCTAGCAAGGCATAATGCTATGCTAGGCAATCGATAAACGTACACAAATGCTTGTCTAGCTTTGTCTGTAAAGCATATTTTGAAAATCTGAGATGACAGGGTGATTAACAAAAGGCTAAGCTGTGTTCCAATATATTTCACTTGTGATTTTCATGAATGGGAATATTTTCTAGGAAGATTTATGTCCGTTGCGTTATGCTAATTAGTGTCAGATGATGACAACGGTCCCGTTCACGGGATGGGGTGTCACTAGAGGCAAGAGAGCATTTGGATGATCCAGAAGAAGATTGGGAGAATGTCATATGGTCAGATGAAACCAAAATAGAACTTTTTGGTAAAAACTCAACTCGTCGTGTTTGGAGGACAAAGAATGCTGAGTTGCATCCAAAGAACCCCATACCTACTGTGAAGCATGGGGGTGGAAATATCATGCTTTGGAGCTGTTTTTCTGCAAAGGGACCAGGACGACTGATCCGTGTAAAGGAAAGAATGAATGGGGCCATGTATTGTGAGATTTTGAGTGAAAACCTCCTTCCATCAGAAAGGGCATTGAAGATGAAACGTGGCTGGGTCTTTCAGCATGACAATGATCCCAAACACACCGCCCGGGCAACGAAAGAGTGGCTTCGTAAGAAAATAATTCTTACATAATCATAATATGTTGTAGACAAAATAATGAAAAGGGCTTTGTGGTAGCTTCAATAATGACACAGACTTGAAGTTGAACAAGTCATTGCATGAATATATTTTTTTAATGCACGACTTGGCCTTAACTCGACCCATTCTTCCTGGGACTCGACTTGAGAGACGGACCTAGTGACTGGAAAAATAATTACAATGGCTGGGTATAATTTGTGTTTGCGTTCCAACAGGAATTTGTTGCCAACAAACAATGCATAAAAGGTTGTATAGCAGGATAATAAAATACCAGGTAGGGAGTGGGCTATTTAATTAAGTTTTTCACCCACCATGTTTACTCTGAAAAATGTCTGTCCTCACTCTGGTAGCCTATGGACAAACATGAACTTCTTTGGGATCAGTGTCCACAGGATGGTTAAGCTAACGTAGGCTAATGTGATTAGCATGTTGTAGTAAGTAACAAGAACATTTCCCAGGACATAGACATATCTGATATAGGCAGAAAGCTTAAATTCTTGTTAATCTAACTGCACTGACCATTTTACAGTAGCTATTACAGTGAAAGAATACCATGCTATTGTTTTAGGAGAGTGCACAATTTTGAACATGAACATGAAAAATGCAACAAATATAATGGTTCATTGGATCAGCCTAAAAAAAAAGTGTACATGCACTGCTGCCATCTAGTGGTCAAAACCTAAACGGCACCCAGCCTGGAATAATACATTATGGCCTTTCCTTGCATTTCAAAGATGGTACAAAAAAAAACAGTTGTTTTTTCTTTGGATGATCCTTCACCAGATCTATTGTGTTATATTCTCCAACATTTCCACAAACTTTAAAGTGTTTCCTTTCAAATGGTACCAAGAAAATGCATATCATTGCTTCATGGCCTGAGATACCCAAATCTAACTGCGTGTATGTCATTTTAGGTGATTATTATTATTCTTTTTTAATGGGCGGATCCTTAAGAGGTTTTTACCAGCTACGTGGTGAGTTGATGCCTATTCGGCAGCTAGTTAACTAGGTGAATTGATCATGCTACTCTGTACTATATGCGTTGTTTGTTGGCAACCTTGTACTTTCCTACGTTTTTAGAAAAGATTCCCGTTTGAACGTTACACAAATTATACCCATCCGTGACTTGATCCCATATCTGGGAAACAGCCACCAGTTGATAGACCTAGTTAAGCTAGTTACTGCAGCTTTGTTAGAAAGTTAACTACCTAATAGTTTCCCAGTTCTACGATACACACATACAGCTACCTAATCAACCTAGCTACAGTAGCTATACTGAATAACGTCAGCTGCATAGACGATAACAGTTGTCTGAAATGTTGTTGGTAATCTAACATTACATACCTACTGATCAGTGCTAGTTTAGTTATTAGCTATCCATCTGCCTTGACATGCTTGACTGCTACCTCTTCTCAATGGCATTTCCCCAAACTTGCTGCCAATTCATGAAGCGTCCAACCTTAGGCTAACTAGCTACCTAGCTAGATATGATGGCTATTTTAGCACCGCTCTAATTAGAAAGCAAGTATTCCCTTCCTCTTCAATCAAGAATCACTGTAAAGTTAAACTTACGCCGTTATCTCCCTTCCAATCCATTGTACAGCCAGAAATGTGACGAGAGGACAACGAAAATCGTTTAATTTTGCGCGAACTCCCTTCGGCCTCAACTTCCTTCTTCTTCTTCTTCTTCCTCAGTGATTTTATATGGCGGTTGGCAACCAACTAAGGTGCATTACCTCCGCCAACTGGACTGGAGTGTGGCCAAGAGACAGTGAAGGTCATTCTTAGTTTAGTGGTGTAGTTATTGTGCGTTTCAATTGATATTGTTAATTCTGTCTATCTACTCCGATTTTAGAGCACTCTCAAACAGAGTAACTGATGAATTTACAATATGCCCGGTGGCAAAAAAAATACCTTTATTAAATTGTTGCCAGCAGCACAGTTAGTCACCAATGTTATGGATAACATGAAAACAGCCTAACCAGCTCTACTAGGTCGAGTAAAATAGTCAAGAGTGGGGGTGTTCTCTCATTTGTGTTTGTAAGTAACTAGCCAACGTTAGCCAGTTAGCTTGAGTGCTTGACTACAGTTGAACGCTTGCCAGAGCGTCCAGTGTACGCTCTGAATGCTCCGAGAGCGAAACGCTCTGAATTTATGAACCTATGAATCAACAATCTGACTGACAACGCTGTGGATTTACGAACGCCCAGAGCGCACTCTGGCACTCCAGATTGAATTTACGAACACACCCGAAATCGTAAAAAGTCTAGCTAGTAATTTGTTATGCTAGCAAAACGCTGCATAGCACCAGCATCAACTTCCGGTATACAAGCAAAGCTCTATAACTCTCAACTGGAATGATTGTGAGAGTGGATCGTTTACAGTATACTAAAATGAACGTATATAGTATATAGTATATGAGTATATAGTCGTTATGTAGTATGCAGTATGTTAATGAGTATTCGAACACAGTTTGAAACACAAGGCTAAATGGTATTTTGAAAGTGGTGGGGAAACATCCGGCTGGCTGGGAGGTGTGATCTTTGGATACAGTGGAACATGTTCTATTTCAGTGCCAAAAATATGTTAGAGAAAGGGAGCGATTGTTAGTAAATTTGAAGGGTAATGGGGTTGAAGAGCCAGGACTAAGTGAACTCTTGGGGGAATCTTCAGGGGATGTAGTACTTAATTATGTATTTAGGGAGATGAGAATTTTGGGTAGGATTTTGACCTTAAGAATTATGTGAATAATCAAGTCAATAAACATTGGGTAGTTAGATAGCAGATAGTTAATATACTGCCTGGCAAGTTTGATGTATTAGTAACCAACTAATACCGGTACATACTGCTGTAATGCTATGCGGTTCGTAAGGATAGCGTAGCTAACAAATTGTCAGCCATTACTTTATTACATTGCTCAACATTTTCTTAACATTTGTCATAATTTGTATACGCTCTCGTTGGACTTCGACTCTATATTTTACACCATTTTGTCAAATTGGAAAACATTGTGGAGCCACACCCATTTTCAGAAGAATTGCATATTTATTTTGTATTTATTAGTACTTTTATTTAACTAGGCAAGCCAGTTAAGAACAAATTCTTATTTACAATGACGGGCTACATCGGCCAAACCCGGACGACGCTGGGCCAATTGTGCACCGCCCTATGGGGCTCCCAATCACGGCCGAATGTGATACAGCCTGGATGTAGTGATACAGCCTGGATGTAGTGATACAGCCTGGATGTAGTGATACAGCCTGGATGTAGTGATACAGCCTGGATGTAGTGATACAGCCTGGATGTAGTGATACAGCCTGGATGTAGTGATACAGCCTTTCAGTGCTCCCAGTGGTGCTATCTACATACCAGCAGCCTCCAAGGCCCAGGCCCAACCCCAGTAATTAGGGGGGTTGGGAAACACGCTATTTGTTCATAGATTGGTATTAGGAGGAGCAGGGACATTTTAGGGGGTCCATTTTGTGTGCTCTGATAGGGGCTCCACCTCTCCCAGTTGCTGCCATGATCACTCATGGTCCAGTTACCACTAAAATGCAATCTGCATAAACTAAGAGGCATCTGGATTAAATTCTCAAATCTAAGGATAAAAAAAAATATTCAAAACACCACAACACTGATAGACTGGCTGGATATAATTACTGTTGGTTGACCAGGCAGAATTAAACAGAAAACCTCAAAGCCAAACAATAGAAGACGATTACTGTTTGAGATTTAATATGTGACTGGAGAGTTAATGAAGGGTGGGACACGGCTATTGTTCTGAACCGCAATACGATGCTTATCTTCAATGTCCACTGTAGAACTTCTTCTACACCTGCATTGCTTGCTGTTTGGGGTTTTAGGGTGGGTTTCTATACAGCACTTTGATATATCAGCTGATGTATGAAGGGCTATTTAAATACATTTATTTTGATTTGATTTAGAACTGTAAACAGAAGCCAGCTTGTCCAATTCTTCTCAACTTTTTATTCCTGTTTGCTCCTTTAAAATACTTTGAGCTAATTCCTTAATAAGAATATGATACAAGGCAATGAAGGCACATACTATACTGAACAAAAACATGTAAGGTCTTGGTCCCATGTTTCATGAGCTGAAATAAAATATCCTTGAATTCTTCCATACGCACACAAAGCTTATTTCTCTAACATGTTGTGCACAGATTTGTTTACATCCCTGTTAGTGAGAATTTCTCCTTTGCCAAGATAAATAATCCGCCTGACAGGTGTGGCATATCAAGAAGTTGATTAAACAGCATGATCATTACACAGGTGCCCCTTGTGCTGGGGACACTAAAATGTGCAGTTCTGTCACACAACACAATGCCACAGATGTCTCAAGGTTTGAGGGTGGGTGCAATTGGCATGCTGACTGCAGGAATATCCACCAGAGCTGTTGCCAGATCATTTAATGTTCAGTTCTATACCATAAGCCGCCTCCAATATCATCTTAGAGAATTTGGCAGTACCCCCAGCAGGCCTCACAACCGCAGACCATGGGTAACCACGCCAGTGTAGAGTGGTTCGTTCTGTGTTGTGTACTTTTAATTAGGACGCTGACACAACTGGAGGTCTGCTAGTTGAATTATTTTTATTTGCCCTGCACACGAAGAGACAACACACAATGTTAGCCCTTGGCGCAGTCATAACTCTCAGGCATCTTGCTAGCCGAAGGTCAGGCAAAAGAGCGCGTCAAAAGGAAATAACAGGTGCTGCGTGCACACATTCAATGCACAACAGCACACCATACAATAAGTAAAATGATACAGAACATAATTCGGACAAAATAAAATACATAACTGCACACGAAGAGACAACACACAATGTCAGCCCTTGGCGCAGTCATAGCTCTCAGGCACCTGCGAAAGCACATGGACACTCACTCAAACACTGTCCCAAGCACTCACAAGTTACAATAGATACCCTAGTTAGCGAGCTTGGTGAAACTTGTTAACATAAATCTTTATCTTGTCCACATTGTAACAAACTTATGGTTGCATAACAGTACATTGTGTAACATTACCACGGTTTTATATTGAACAATTTTGGAGACAATGACCACATACCTTGCTAGCCGAAGGTCCAGCAAAGAGACCAATAAGGGGGTACGAAAATGCAGATGACCTGCGATGGGCCAAACCAAAATATACTAAACTTTTACAATCACATGTATGTACAATATTGATATGAAAAAGTGTTTGAACAACAAATAATAACATTAGCTATGCAGCTGTAATTACATTTAAAAAAACACACTGAATTATTATTATCAAATTATTAACATCCCCTCTTGACCTGGCCTATTTGAATTGGTCCTTGTGTGCAACTTGGTGCATAATCTAAGGGAACAACATCACACTGCTACACCAGCCTAGGACCTCCACATACTGCTTCTTCACCTATGGGATCGTCTGAGACCAGCTACCCGGACAGCTGATGAAACTGTGTTTGCATAACCGAAGAATTTCAAATCAAATTGTATTGGTCACTTACACGTGTTTAGCAGATGTTATTGCGGGTGTAGTGAAATGTTTGTGCTTCTAGTTCCGACAGTGCAGCAATATCAAACAAGTAATATCTAACAATTTCACAACATATATACCCAATACATACAAATCTAAGTAAGGAATGGAATTAAGAATAAATATATGGATGTCAGAGCGTCATGGACTAAGAAACAGTACAATAGTATAGAATACAGTATATACACATGAGTAATGCAAGAAATGTAAACATTATTAAAGTGACATTATTAAAGTGACTAGTGTCCCATTTATTAAAGTGGCCATTGATTTCAAGTCTGTGTATGTAGGCAGTGCAGTTGTCGTACGAGGCAGTGATACAGCCCGACAGGATGCTCTCAATTGTGCATCTGTAAAAGTTTGTGAGGGTTTTAGGTGACAAGCCACATTTCTTCAGCCTCCTGAGGCGCTGTTGCACCTTCTTCACCACACTGTCTGTGTAGGTGGACTGTTTCAGTTTGTCAGTGATGAACTTAAAACTTTCCACCGTCTCTACTGCTGTCCTGTTGATGTGGATAGGGAGGTGCTCCCTCTGCTGTTTCCTGAAGTCCACAATCATCTCCTTTGTTTTGTTGACATTGAGTGGGAGGTTATTTTCCTGACACCACACTCCCAGAACCCTCACCTCCTCCCTGTAGGCTGTCTCATCGTTGTTGGTAATCAAGCCTACTACTGTTGTGTCATCTGAAAACTTGATGATTGAGTTGGAGGCGTGCTTGGCCATGCAGTCATGGGTGAACAGGGAGTACAGGAGGGAGCTGAGTACGCACCCTTGTGGGGCCCCAGTGTTGAGGATCGGCAAATTGGAGGTGTTGTTTCCTACCTTCACCACCTGGGGGTGGCCCGTCAGGAAGTCCAGGGCCCAATTGCACAGGGCGGGGTTCAGACCCAGAACCTCGAGCTTAATGATGAGCTTGGGAGGTAAAATGGTGTTGAATGCTGAGCTATAGTCAATATAACATCATTCTTGCATAGGTATTCCTTTTGTCCAGATGGGATAGGGCAGTGGGATGGCGATTGCATCGTGTTTGGACCTATTGGGGCGGAAAGCAAATTGAAGTGGGTCTATGGTGACAGGTAAGATGAAGGTGATATGATCTTTGACTAGTCTTTCAAAGCACTTCATGATGACAGAGGTGAGTGCTACGGGGTGATAGTCCTTTAGTTGAGTTACCTTTCCATTATTGGGTACATGAACAATGTTTGCCATCTTGAAGCTGTTGGGGACAACAGACTGGGATTAAGGAGAGATTGAATATGTCCATAAACACACCAGCCAGCTGGTCTGCGCATGCTCTGAGGATGCCATCTGGGCCAGAAGCCTTGCGAGGTTTGACACGTTTAAAGGTCTTACTCATGTCCGTTACGGAGAAAGAGAGCCCATTTCTGCACAAACTCTCAGAAACCGTTTCAAGGAAGCCCATCTTCGTGCTCGTCATCCACACCAGGGGTCTTGACCTAACTCACCTTCGATGGCCACTGGTACACTGGAGAAGTGTGCTCTTCACGGATGAATCCCGGTTTCAACTGTATCGGCAGATGCCGTCATGTGGATGAGCGGTTTGCTGATGTCAACGTTGTAAACACAGTGCCCCATGGTGGCGGTGGGGTTATGGTATGGTCAGGCATAAACTACAGACAGCAAACACAATGTGATTTTATTGATGGCAATTTCAATGCACAGAGATACCGTGACGTGATTCTGAGGCCCATTGTCCTGCCATTCATCCACCTCCATCACCTCATGTTTCCGCATGGTAATGCACAGCCCCATGTCGCAAGGATCTGTACACAATTCCTGGAAGCTGAAAATGTCCCAGTTCTTCCATGTCCTGCATACTCAACAGACATGTCACCCATTGAGCATGTTCAGGATGCTCTGGATTGACGTGTTCCAGTTCCCGCCAATATCCAGCATCTTTGCGCAGCCATTGAAGAGGAGTGAGACAGCATTCTACAGACCACAATCAATAGCCTGACCAACTTTATGCAAAGGAAATGTCGCGCTGCATGAAGCAAATGAGGCAAATGGTGGTCACAACAGATACTGACTGGTTTTCCGATCCATGCCCATACCTTTAAAAAAAATATATCTGTGACAAACAGATGCATATATGTATTCGAAGTCATGTGAAATCTATAGATTAGAGCATAATGGATTTATGGATAATGGACTACCAAATGACTACCAATTTCAAATGACTACCTTATATGAACTGTAACTCAAATTGTTTCATGTTGCCTTTATATTTATGTTCAGTGTAAATACTGCACTCTGACTCACAAAACTCATTTGCTAGATTCATAATAGTGTTGTTAGACAAAGCAATGAAAGTGAACTTCAAAATGTGATGTAGTCTAATTGGAATTTGCAGCTGTTGTTGGTAAGTAATGAATCTGCTAGCTTCTGACATGACTTACTGCATCTACAGTGCATTCTGAAAGTATTCAGACCACTTGACTTTTTTCACATTTTGTTACGTTACAGCTGTAAGAATATTTTCAGATAAATACACAACTCAGAGGACTTAAGGTCAAGAGGGAATTAATGATCAATGGAAATAGTTGTTTCATTGTAATGGGGAACTGAAGATTAATGGGTCAGGGACACAGGAGGAATTCTAGTCTGGGACTCAAAGCTACATGTGGCATGTTCTCATTGGTCTGAGTTGTCTATACATTAAGCCTGAAACGGGATACTTATTATTTGGCCATTGGCCCAGGTTTACTGCAAGGAATTCTAATAGGTCAACCATAGGCTAGGCTTGGGTATACAGTGGGGCAAAAAAGTATTTAGTCAGCCACCAATCGTGCAAGTTCTCCCACTTAAAAAGATGAGAGGCCTGTATTTTTCATCATAGGTACACTTCAACCATGACAGACAAAATGAGAAAAAAATCCAGAAAATCACATTGTAGGATTTTTAATTAATTTATTTGCAAATTATGGTGGAAAATAAGTATTTGGTCACCTACAAACAAGCAAGATTTCTGGCTCTCACAGACCTGTAACTTCTTCTTTAAGAGGCTCCTCTGTCCTCCACTCGTTACCTGTATTAACGGCACCTGTTTGAACTTGTTATCAGTATAAAAGACACCTGTCCACAACCTCAAACAGTCACACTCCAAACTCCACTATGGCCAAGACCAAAGAGCTGTCAAAGGACACCAGAAACAAAATTGTAGACCTGCACCAGGCTGGGAAGACTGAATCTGCAATAGGTAAGCAGCTTGGTTTGAAGAAATCAACTGTGGGAGCAATTATTAGGAAATGGAAGACATACAAGACCACTGATAATCTCCCTCGATCTGGGGCTCCACGCAAGATCTCACCCCGTGGGGTCAAAATGATCACAAGAACGGTGAGCAAAAATCCCAGAATCACACGGGGGGACCTAGTGAATGACCTGCAGAGAGCTGGGACCAAAGTAACAAAGCCTACCATCAGCAACACACTATGCCGCCATGGACTCAAATCCTGCAGTGCCAGATGTGTCCCCCTGTTTAAGCCAGTACATGTCCAGGCCCATCTGAAGTTTGCTAGCCTGTTGAGACTCTAGGGGCAGTATTTTAATTTTTGGAAAAAAAAACGTTCCCGTTTTAAGCAGGATATTTTGTCAGGACAAGATGCTAGAATATGCATATAATTGACAGCTTTGGATAGAAAACACTCTAACGTTTCCAAAACTGTAAAGATATTATCTGTGAGTATAAAAGAACTGATGTTGCAGGCGAAAGCCTGAGAAAAATCCAATCCGGAAGTGCCCCAGGTTTTGAAAACGCTGCGTGCCAATAAGTCCCCATTGACCTGTGAATGTGCTATGAACCAGCTTACACTTTCTACGTATTCCCCAAGGTGTATACAGCATTGTGACGTAGTTTTATGCATTTATGTTGAAGAATGCCCGTAGGGGGCTACATTGCGCAAGTGGTCACATGATGCTCCCGGAGAGAAAATCTCGCATAAAGTACAGAGGTAGCCATTATTCCAATCGCTTCTACTGAGAAACCAATTGTCCCGGTGGATATATTATCGAATAGATATTTGAAAAACACCTTGAGGATTGATTCTAAACAACGTTTGCCATGTTTCTGTCGATATTATGGAGCTAATTTGGAATATTTTTCGGTGTTGTCGTGACCGCAATTTCCGGTCGATTTCTCAGCCAAACGTGAAGAACAAACGGAGCTATTTCGCTTACAAAAATAATATTTTGGGAAAAAATGAACTTTGGCTATCTACCTGGGAGTCTCGTGAGTGAAAACATCCGAAGTTCATCAAAGGTAAACGATTTAATTTGATTGCTTTTCTGATTTTCGTGACAAGGTTGCCTGCTGCTAGCAAGGCATAATGCTATGCTAGGCAATCGATAAACGTACACAAATGCTTGTCTAGCTTTGTCTGTAAAGCATATTTTGAAAATCTGAGATGACAGGGTGATTAACAAAAGGCTAAGCTGTGTTCCAATATATTTCACTTGTGATTTTCATGAATGGGAATATTTTCTAGGAAGATTTATGTCCGTTGCGTTATGCTAATTAGTGTCAGATGATGACAACGGTCCCGTTCACGGGATGGGGTGTCACTAGAGGCAAGAGAGCATTTGGATGATCCAGAAGAAGATTGGGAGAATGTCATATGGTCAGATGAAACCAAAATAGAACTTTTTGGTAAAAACTCAACTCGTCGTGTTTGGAGGACAAAGAATGCTGAGTTGCATCCAAAGAACCCCATACCTACTGTGAAGCATGGGGGTGGAAATATCATGCTTTGGAGCTGTTTTTCTGCAAAGGGACCAGGACGACTGATCCGTGTAAAGGAAAGAATGAATGGGGCCATGTATTGTGAGATTTTGAGTGAAAACCTCCTTCCATCAGAAAGGGCATTGAAGATGAAACGTGGCTGGGTCTTTCAGCATGACAATGATCCCAAACACACCGCCCGGGCAACGAAAGAGTGGCTTCGTAAGAAGCATTTCAAGGTCCTGGAGTGGCCTAGCCAGTCTCCAGATCTCAAACCCATAGAAAATCTTTGGGGGGAGTTGAAAGTCCGTGTTGCCCAGCAACAGCCCCAAAACATCACTGCTCTAGAGGAGATCTGCATGGAGGAATGGGCCAAAATACCAGCAACAGTGTGTGAAAACCTTGTGAAGACTTACAGAAAACATTTGACCTCTGTCATTGCCAACAAAAGGTATATAACAAAGTATTGAGATAAACTTTTGTTATTGACCAAATACTTATTTTCCACCATAATTTGCAAATAAATTCATAAAAATCCTACAATGTGATTTTCTAGATTTTTTTTCTCATTTTGTCTGTCATAGTTGAAGTGTACCTATGATGAAAATTACAGGCCTCTCTCATCTTTTTAAGTGGGAGAACTTGCATAATTGGTGGCTGACTAAATACTTTTTTTGCCCCACTGTAGACCGGCACCCCTTGTCTTACCAGAGGCCGCTGTTCTATCCTACCAAAAAAGCATAAACCCGCCAGAGCTATGTTATTAATGTCGTCATTCAGCCAAGACTCGGTGAAACATAAGATATTACCGTTTTTAATGTCCTGATGGTAGGATATACGTGATCATAGTTTGTCTATTTTATTATCGATTGATTGTATGTTGGCTAATAGGACCGATGGTAAAGGAAGAACGTGACGGATCGTTACAACCCCCCCCCCCCCCGGACCTTCATCCTCGATGCCTCCGTCTCTTTCTCTTGCGAATAACAGGGATGAGGGCCTTGTCGGGCATATGAAGTAAATTCTTCCCTTCCGACTTGTTGAAGAAAAAGTATTCCTCCAGTACGGGGTGAGTAATCTCTGTCCTGATATCTAGAAGCTCTTTTCGGTCATAAGACACGGTGGCAGAAACATTATGTACAAAATAAGTTGCAAAAAAACCATGCACAATTGGTTACGGGATCATAACGGCAGCCATCACATTCGGCGCCATTCTGTTGTGTGGTCCACTGTGTGGACCTCTATGAATCATTACTTAAATAGGAACAATTTACTGTAGCTAGGGACAGTTAGCTGCTTGCACATACAATACATATTTGTACAATTTTCTACAAATTATTTTGCCACTGTAAATGCTCAAAAACATGATGGTTCTTATCACACTAAAAGCGATCTTGATGATTAAATTATTTGTGTTGCTCCTTCCTTCACAGGTCCTCTGCTTGCCATACTAGAGAGACACACTCTGTTTCCGTCCTCAACTTGCGGACCTGCCCTGAGGATGTTATACACCACTGTTGCGCCTTCAGTCATGTTGATTTCCGACTGGTTGTCTTTGGACTACATGCCATGGGCTGACTGACCTGAACAGAAATACAATGTTCATCACTTTCCTCATACTGGACTACTCTGATTAGTTATGAGGTCACAGGAAATAGACTCATTACTCATAAATCATTGCAGCTCACTTGACTGCATCTGACAGTAGATAGCAGAGCTCTCTGGTGTTTCACTGTGACAGGTTAAAGGAAATATTCATAGCCTGTTATACATTAAAAAGTATTAGTAAGTTTATGGTATGTGAGGATCGTAAAACATCTAAGGTTAAAAAGATGCATTCAGTATTAGTTGATAGAGATGAATAACATTCATATAATTGTATTAACGTTAAAATCTGTCAAAGGGTAAGAATTGAGAGTACTGTGTAAACGTTATATGGATTACTTTATTTTGTGGTGCCTAAAAGTGTTAATCTGTGATCTACGAAATGCTCTTAATCTATGAGCCGGAGATCGATTGCTCTGGTCTCCACCCATATTTCTGGGAAAATCGCGGTCTTTTCTCATTACACTAAACGTTGAATTGAGAATACAACATCGTATCACGCACGTGATTATTTCTCCCCTGTTTTCAGGTACTTTATTGATGATAAAATAGTAATTTAAATGTTATAACTCGCTAACATGTCAAGAGTGTTTAAGGTGTGTCTTAGTAACGTCTTGAGGAAGTTAGAGTTAAGTTTGAAGAGAGTAATATTAGCCCTGCTCGGTTGAAGTGAAGAATAGCATTGTACTCAGAGTAGCTGCCATTTTATGTCGATTGTGAATGAACATATACGTTGTTAATAAGATATGTTGCTGTGTTGGTTGTATAATGGGTTTTCTGTTGTTTTGTAATGTGTTACTTTTGTGAAATGATTACACTAAACGTTGAATTGAGAATACAACACCGTATCACGCTCGTGATTATTTCTCCCCTGTTTTCAGGGGCGTAACATCATCATTTGAAATTAAACAACAAAAATGTAAATGATCATTGTTTTACGCTTCGAAAACACCGACTGCGTTGTTGCATCCCTGCTGCATAACATTTTGCGCAGCTAGGCAATTATACTGATGCAGGTACCTTTTGCAAATAGTCGCATGCAGTTGGACACATGGAGGAGAGAATAATTTTCGCAGTATCCTCAAAACCGTGTCTTTTTGACACAACTGCTGACAGCTACAGGGACATAAACACAAAAAATGCTGCTTGGAGTGGCCACGATAGTAGGATTGCCAGGTCAGTTTAGTAGTGAGCTTGTGCTAGATGTGGCTAGTTAGCTAGCTAGCTAACCTAGCCAATGAGGTGTGTGTGAAAGAAATAGTCAAATAAATTATGCTAGTTACTACCCCTGATAACTTTACAAAATAATCATGTTTGAAAGAGTGAGAGTGTGTATGCTATATTAATAGAAATGGTAGATACTACTGTACCCCTGATAATTTGGTCAGATAACCGTGTGTGTGTCTGTGTACAGTAGGTGACATGTCAATGATAGCTATCTAATAACTATAGTTATGCTAGGTAATGGTTTGGCTTATCATGTTCATGTCTATGTAGAAGAAGACTGTAGGAGGAAGTGGAGAGGACTCAGGGACAGGTATCAGAGAGAGAGAAGGGTAGAGAAAGAGAAGAGGTCTGGGTCAGCAGCTTCAGGCCAGCAGCCTTGGCGCTTCTGCCACATTCTTTCTTTTCTGGATCCATTTATTGTGCCTAGGGCAACGAGTGGCAATTTTACAGCCAGACCCTCTACTACGTCATCCACAAGTGTTGTTGCCACCGGTGCATCAAGACCCTCAACGTCACCTACAAATGCGACCATCACCTCCACTGGTGGAGTGAGACCCTCTACAACATCATCCACGAGTATGACCACTACCGGTGCAGCCATGGAAGATGATGAAATGGAGGAAGCACCTCTGGATCTAGGACCACCTGAGATTATTATGAACCTCACGGAAGTGACCACCTCGTTGAACAGGATGCGGCCGTGGAGAGAAACAGAGAGAAACTAAGAGGAACAACGTCACACCAGGCGTCATCGGAGGTACCAGCCCCCAGATCCACTCAACTCATTTCAGCAGAGGCTCCTCCAAGCCGTCGAGAGGGATGCAGCCCAACCTGATGCTCACAGGAAGGAGGATGAAGAGACCCTCTTTGCCATGAGCCTGGTGCCAACACTGAAGAGGCTGCCTCAGCAAAGAAAAGCAGCAGTCAAGGTTAAAATGGATCAACTGCTTTTCGAAGCCGAGTTCAATGGTATGTTTTTTTTCTCTCCACATCACAGGTAGTGTCATAATTGTGCGACAGTGAAGTAAAGTAGGTCATTTTTACAGTATAGTCATGTAGGTTAATTGGTATTTCAGATCAAAGTATTAATATGAGGCAAATGTATAGCTGTTGTTTCTGGGTTAGAAAATATCCTAAAACAATTTGCTGTCGAAATGCCTATCATATTCATTTTTTCATATTCATTTTTTGGTCTGAAATACAAATTCCATGAGTAAACAGCAAGTATTACCAACTTTACCCCAATGTTCCTATATTTATGCCACTAACTACACTATGCAAGCAGTATTTAGTTAACATAAATCCCACCTTTTATGGTGTCATATTATGTTAAGCTTGTATGTGTTGTTTTTCTCTTCCCTTTCAGAAATGGAGTCAATTTAGCTGACCAGCTCACAGGAAGGACAGGAAGAGGAGAGGAGTTGTCTGGTTGTTGTTTTGACCTCCCTCATTGTACCTTTCTTTTCACACACGTCAGTTCCGTTTAAATTCAGTCAATTCATAAAGTAATTTGTTTATAAAGTCTTAGGATAGCATTCATTATTAGTGTTACATAGATTTCTGAATTGAAACTCATACGGAGTTTTCACAGATGCTCTTGGTCTCTTACGAGACTATAGGTCAATATATTTCTTTAATTTAAAACCACTTGAAAACCAGGGTGTTGAAACTTTTTGTGAAGTTATGTTCCATCGACTGGTCCGTGACGTCCAGGGGTCATTTGTTTGTTTAGCTGTGTTATGGCTACATATTATTCCCTTTTTCTCAGAGACAGAGACACACACACACCTCTTCGTACCTCAGATCTCCAGTGCCCTGCCCTCTCTCTTTATGGCCATGTCTGAATTTCCTCTACTATGTCTAGGCTTTATGAGTAGTCCCTGTATCGGTCTGCAGTTGTGCCAAAAATACATGCTCTTGCTGTTCTCTTACAGATTACAGGCTACACATTCATTAAAAAAAAATGTTTTTAATTACATGCACGCACACACCTCTTTCACTAGTTTTATTTTTAAAAACATTTTTACAACACACATACCTGTCATGTTCTTTCCTGTACTTGAATACTTATTAAATTATAATGTTTTCATAGTCAGTTGTTTCAGTTGTTTATTAATATCTAATTTAGACTTAATCTGCTTAATTCTTCCCTACACCTTTGCTGATCTAAGACAAGATGAATGTAAAAACATCCAGCGTAGGGCCTCATGAGGTTGGGTCTTAAAGGGAAGGCCTCATTGCCGACGAAGACGTGGGGAACAGGTCCCAGGTCTTCAGCCCCAGGGAGTGATGCAGGTGGTGGAATATCCAGGGTGCCATCCTGATGTGCCTCGGAGGGTCACGCCATCACTTCCCTTGCCGTAAGCACCAACATCGACAACACGGAAACAGTAGATGGCATCTACTACAGCCAAGAGTACAACTGAATATGTATCCTTGTAGTTGTAGAACTGCGAACCTGAGCACGGTGGAGCCTGGATTACTACATGTTTCCCGTCAATGGAGCCAAGACAATTGGGGAAATTCCACCTCTCCAGGAACTCGGCAGCGATGGCCCTCCAGTCTTCCTCGTTGGGGACAGGCATGTTTTCACGAACCAGACAGTCCCAAATGGCTTGTGCCACAGAGGGGACAATGCCTGCCACCGTGGACCGTCCAACTCGGAAGCTGAATCCTATGGTCCTGTAGGAGTCCCCTGTCGCCAAGAATCTAAAATATAATTCAAAATAATGATCAATATTGTGTATAACTTGAATTCCACCCACATATTATATCTACTCATATAGCTAGCTACCTCATTACTGTTTATTATGCTTTACTAATTATATTGTAATACTCATCAACCATCATTAACAATGCCTTGAAACAGTACAATTCAGTCTATGACTATATCAATAAACTGTAGTCCAGGCCAACTCTACTCTTAGAAAGAATGGTACTATCTACTTAAAAGGGTTCTCTGGCTGTCCCCATAGGAGATCCCTTTTAGGTTCCAGGTAGTACCCCTTTTGGTTCCAAGTAGAACCCTATTGGGTTCCATGTATTAAGTATTATACCTGGAACCAAAAATGGTTATCCTATGGGGAAAGCAGAAGGACACTTTTGGAACCTTTTTCTCTAAGAGTGTATGTGAGTCCAATAAGAATGTAATGAATGACTGTAACTGTCTTGAACAACAATGGGTCCTGGAGAAGACTAGCCTACCTTCATCAGGGCAGAAGGCGCCTTTCTTTTCATTTGGTAACATTGCATAATTGAAAAAGGATTATAAACCAACTTTGGGAAAAGTTATAGTCCCAATGAACATTCTGTAAAAGTACATCTGATGTCAAATAGGGACTATTAACTAAAGCCCTTTAGCGTTGCACATACAAACAATGTATAAAATATAAATCAATTATGATATCAAAGGCTTTAAAAATGTACTAGAATGTACCTTACCGGAGACAAATCGCCAGGCGTTCAACTGGGCTGATGGACTCCCGGTAGTTGTTATCCATCCGGGTGATCCTGGCTCCAACCATCTGGAGCAGGTGATCGAACTGGCTTCGGTCCAGACGAAAGTAACTTCGGAATTCCTCTCAAAACAGTCGAAGCTCTTGAATTAGACAGTGGAACTCCCCTGCCTGCTTTCGGGACTTTAACCATCTCTGGACCCACGCAGACCTGCGCTTTCGGCGGGGCTGGTCCCGGCCCAACAGTGCGATCAAGACCACCTTCATCAACGTCGGTCTCATTGTTGAAAGAGCCTACTCTGCTATCTTGACTATTTATTATTGCATTTTGGAGGGAAATTATTTTTTTCCATAAGGCGAGGACAAGTGGACTTTGTGTATTGTAAGTGTTTGGACCGCTACCATGGAGTGTGTCTGAAAGTGGATGTGTCAACAGAAGTGGGTGTATGGAAAGAGAATCAGCTAATTGGGCAGATTTGTTGCCACTCAAGACTGTTTTATGTGTCTGGGCTGCACGACAAGTACATTGTTGACAACTATAGCATTTTAGCTAAGCTTTTTCCTAACCTGAAGCACATTCTCCTAACCTGACACATTAATTATCCAAACATGCTACACATTTTAGCTAATGTTAACCCCTTTCCAAACCATAACCTCATTCTCCTAACCTGCCACGTTAATTCTCCTAACCTGCTATGTTAATTCTCCTAATCGGTTACATTCTTCTTTGAGATTTGGTTGGCCGATCGCATCAAACTTTTAGGTGCATACACTGCCACCTGCTGTACTGGTGTGTGAGGCCATTCACGGCATAACTACATTTAATATATATATATTATATATACTATTAACCCTCTCAAAACAAATTCAACACCACCCCATTCCACTATTTAATTATATCTAGTCCTACTCCAGATCAATGGTCTGAGAGGACATAACACCACTAACACTACCCCCTGCAGCTGTTAAGAAGTAAATCCTCTCAATCCCAAGTGCTTCTTTGCCGCTGCCACCACAACCACTATTTTCTGTGACTTTTGATCCATTTCTGCAGTACAATTGACAACCATGGCTATACATGCTGAAAAGCCCACCTTACTGAAGCACATATTCTTCCCATCACTCTCTCTTGGTCTCTACCTACTCACAGGAATCCTCTCAGGATACCTCACCCTGTACCCATCTTCCACTACCACTCTTCACTGCTTTGGAATACAACACTTTCTATACTACTCTAGGCCGTTATTGTAAATAAGAATTTGTTCTTAACTGACTTGCCTAGTTAAATAAAAGCTAAATACATAACCCTGGCAACCTCAACCTACCTTTCTCTCACCGGACACCTCCGATATTCAGCCCCATGGGCAGCCCCACAACTAACATCCATAACGTTTTCCACCGATACCACACATTCCATCATCTTATGCCCTCCTACACACTTTTCACATCTAGTCATCTCCCTCCTACACACTGCTGCAACATGCCCATAAACTTGACACCTAAAACACTAGTATTTTCGGGAAACAAAAGCTCTCATGGTATAACTGACACTTCCTACCCTGACCTTATCTGGCAAAGACTCTACATAAACACTCAGCATGACAAAGTCTTCTGTTTCCCCACACTCTCCACCAGATCTACGTCTCACCTAACTGTATCTGTCACAGACACCGGGAATATATAACAAAAATGCGTTTAGAAGGACTGCCAGGGCGAATTGACTTATTGCACATCAAGGCAGGCTTTCCCTAACGGAAGAATTCAAATAAATTATAGAACGGGCAAATAGGATCTCACTATCTCGTGCTTGACTCTGCCCACCTCCTTGTTCTATGACTAATTTGATCCAATTTGAAACGACAGGCTCTATATTGGGTTAATTATACAAAAATATTTGCTCCAAATATGCAGTTACCCGTTATTTGAATCTGGAGCGAGAAAGGCGCACCCGGAATCATAACGCCTGAGTAGAGTTTCCACATCCGGTTTTCAGCGGAAAAGAAAGCTCGTTTACGCAGAACCACTGCATGTCTACGTTTTTTTGTAACTAAGATTTTAGCCAAGTGTTTAGAATGATTTTCTAATTCCTCGATACGCAGCGTCGAACTCAAAACATTCAGTTTACATTTTCGGAATAAGCTAACCAGTTACCCACCTGGAAGTACTTTGTCGTAGGAACAACTTTTTTTCTAATTCCAAACTATCGTATGGAAGGTTTAGGGGTACCTGCAAAATCAAGGTAGCTACAGTAATTGCTAACTAACGTTAGTTAGCTGAGCTACTCTATTTGATCTGAGCCATTAGTCTATGACAAACAATAGGTTACCATGTACAGATAATTCATGTATTGCAATCAATGCGCCCTTGCAAGTGTCATATTTGTCGTCAATATAGACTTCAATACATAGCTAGTTAGCAAGATGATTTGGCTACTTGGTGGTACTCACTATTCGTTTATGTTATGTGCCAAGTCTCATTGGATCTAACATTACTGCAGTGAGATGCAAGTTAAGATTATTCGGTAGCCTGAGGCTAGGGTGGAATTCCCTTGGTCAGTTGGTATAGGCCTAACAATACACTTGGAATCAACTGTAGTTACACCACTATCTAATATTACAGAACGTATTTCCTCAGAATTTTCACTGTTGTAAAAGGGCTTTATAAAAATAAATTGGATTGATATTCTTAAGGAGATAGGACTGGTCCGCTACTTGGACATTACTAGGTCTAACCAAACTATATTTAAGTTGACCCTGGGTGTCACCTAGATAACTAGTTTAGTTGGTGTGAGATGGATGTAGATATAAAGCCAGAGGAGGATGAGGTGGAGATAGCCCCAGCTGTCATTTGGTCTGACTCTTTTGATGCAAGTTATTCATATGCCGAAAATGGATATGACACAGCAAAACAACGGCTTATTTGTAATCTGTTAGAAGATACAAAATCAAGTGATAGGGAGATTAAAATGAATTCAACAAAAGTTGGTACTCCACTTCAAACAGCAGTAAATGTGGGTGGTAAAGGTGTTGTTCGTGTTCACACAGAACAGGATAGACCAAGCACCCCTGTAGAGAATTTAATCAAAGAGGAGTCATGTTTTTACATGTCACCCAGTGATATTCAGATTGGAAAAGTATGTACCTTGTCTCGGTCTGTCCTGGTCAGCAACATTAAACAGGCAAATGTGATGCCCTTTGCAGAGGAAGTGGTGAAAAACTGCTACCCATTGTGCAAAGAAATAGGTGTGGAATTTGATGTGAGATCCAAACCGGCATCCAAAACAAAACTTGACTCACAGTTACTGACAAATGGCGTAATGTATGAGGTTCATAAGTTTGCAAAAAATACAAAAAGGAGTTATATGTATACCGTCTATAATATTCTGAAATATAATTTTGATGTACGTTTTCAAAATCAGAAACGCTGTCAAAATGCCATACATATTGCATCTAAACTCAAACGAATGGCCAAACGGAAACATGTCGCAGATAAAGACTTTTCAAAAGAAGTGTTTATAATACCGCTTGTGACTAGACAATACAAGAAAAAAGAAGCTAATCCACCTGCAAGATTGTCAAAAAGACAATTGAATTTGAAAGGGATACAAGAGGCAGATGATACAGAGGAGAAGATGAACTCCCAGAAGATGGTTAACAAGACCGGTTTGAAATATCTGGTCGCTGATGCAAGGACTGTATGGTCTCTGCATGCTGAAGAGATCATCTCTATCGAAACAGATGAAACTGTCAAGCTTGGCCAAGATAATGGACCCACTGACTTCTGCTTAAAGGAGTCTGGCGTTCACTCTGGGGTCACAGAGCAAACCCCATGCCCAGAGAACTACCAAGTTGACATTTGCAGGAAAATGATCAATGAAATTGTTACGAGTGGTGAAATGCAACAGATGAGATGGATTTTTGTAACCTTTTCAAAGTGTTTTGGTGCTGGGACTGGTTCCGAAACGAAATTTGAACAAATCCTTGCTGAATACAGATCAGACATCCTACCACTGATGGTTGAGAAACATTGTGGCTTTAGTTCCAATGAAAAGACAATGATGTGCCTTGTAAGTCAGCTCTTCTGTGGCTTACATTTGATTGATGGCTTTGCTCACCAGGCAAAAACAAGTCTTCTACTTTGGGAAAATATGATTTTAGGAGATAAAGAAGTAGGAGTCCATAGCTACCCTAACATTAGGACAACAGAGTTGGAGTCTGGAACAGTGCGTTTGGTGAGTTCTGTGAGTATTGCTGTGCAAGAGCTTGGATGGGCAGAGGACGGTCAGCTTGTTCCGTTCGAAACCTTTTTGACCAGCAAAAAAGAATTTGATGAAGTTCCTTTGTCTCTATCCATTGGACATAGAATTGATGGTCTGTTTCATAATTCTGCTGGGGTGTATAGCATCCATGATGATTTGGTTGAGTTTACCAGTACGTACGGAGCTGAGAGTAGTTTGCTTGCCACAGTTGTTGCTGATTTGGAGGTTCAACAGTTCAAGGCCGGGTGCAGAGCTCTGGGTCTGGTTTCCAAGCTTATCATTGATCCTCTCTGGAGAGCCTTAACTTTGAAGGGAAACGTGTTGGAGATGGAAGAAAGATACCAAACCCTTGTTACCAAACTCAAGGAATGGCAGGAAGATGGGAGAGGCCTTGTTAAAGGAAATGCATGCTTGTTTGATGACATTGAGGTACCCAAGAACCTTGTGTTTGATAGGCTTACCATGTGGACCGACACAGACTTTTTTGAGTTGACTGTTCAGATTGTTGAGTTGATCCTAGCCAGTTTTCTGAAGGTATGTTCTATGGTGCTTCCAGTCGACCCAGAGCTCCTGTCAAAGAAAAATGATCGATTCAGAAAGGATTTGGCAATATTAGATCAATTGCAAAAAGCTAAGTCAAATGCAGTCAGTATTGCCATTGAAGGCATGGACATGTGCAAGAAGAATCACACTTGGGAATGGCTGTCTGTTTTGGATGAACCAAAAATAGTGTCAATGAGGAAAACATTCCAGACAGTGTAGGCAAAGGAAGAAGAAAAGCTCTCTGCCACACCTGCAGAAGAATGAAAATTGTAAAGTAATAGACATGAAAGATATGTCTTTTAAAACATTTTTTTTATTGGTTTGGTACTTATCTATTTACTAGTAAACCACAGTACAGAACCTTTTAATAGCATGGCATCTTTCAAAAAAATGCATGAATGTGCTATTTTTCTAGCGCCTTAGCTTTTGTGTTCAAATAAACAGCAATGCAACCTCAGATGAGTTCAGACAAGTAGATTAAAAGTATAATATAGCTACTTACATTGTATACCTATTCTGTTGGATACTGTATAGCCTAAATAGGTTCAAACGTGGTGTCAGTAAATGTTGAATGTCGAATAACGCTTATCCATTTGGTACCACATGTGAATGGTTCCACGTGCTTACTTGTTTTTATATTGTTTGAAATCCAATGTAGAGGTTTTTCACGAAGTGTGCTGTCAGGAAAAGTGTAGCGGCTTTGTCACAATAGTTGAATTTGCAGATTCCCTTGGCCTTCTATTCGCTTTTGATGCCTGGTCTTGTTTATGAAAAAAAGAACATGATCATTTTGAGAGGAGACCAGTTGTTATTTTAGTGTTAGCTTCTTTCTGGACCATTTTTTTTGTTTGACCTTTGAATTGACTACTTGAATGGTCAACTTAAATATAAACAAGATGGAGAGCAAGGCTCTGAAAGTTGTCAACTTTTCCATTGTCAAAATGAGTCATGCTTTGTTAAAAAAAAAATTTAAATACATTTTTAAATCCTATTTTTGTTATCCATTTTTGAGAGCCTGTTTTATCTCTATTTCTGTTGGAGATCAAGATGTTTTCATTAGGACAAATGCACACTGGACTGCAGTGCTTTTCTATCTGTTGCAGCATTCAACGTTGCACATTTCTGTAGACTTCAGGAAGAACATGCTTTTATATATAAACATCAAATAATTTTCAAAAGGTGAGAGCTTCATTCACTTCGAAAACTATTCACTGTTTCAATTAAGTAGCTATTTAGTTTCTTCTGTTTTTTGTTTTGTTTACTATGACAATGCATTTTGTCTTTCTGCAGGCCGAGTTCCAGGTTTGTGATGTCCACCATGAGAGATTCTTATTGAAGTTGAAACAGTGACTGTGTGTACCAGTGTTTCCTCAGGAAATGTTGTTAGCTGTGGGGGAAAAATTAGCGGAGGTGGGGGGGGGGGGGTGGGGTTCTGGGGACCTGAAATACATGAAAAACTAAAATATGTACAACATTAAACAAGAGCCAACAAAGTGGTAGTTCAACAGGAAAAAGTGTTGGGCAACACTGGCCTATAATGTTCTCATCAAAAGATTGTCACACTCATGCCATACCTTGAATGCTTCAACTAGCACATGTTGCTTGTAAAAGAGGGCCACTCTTGCAGCACAGCAGCACCTGGCTCTTGCAAGAACTGCCTGGAGAGGAGGGTCAGGTTATAGGTGTTTATTCGGCATTACGAAATCCTCGTCGACCCACTGTGCTGTCAGACTCAGCATGCTCATGGGACTGACATCGCTGGTCCAAATGTAATTTGTGACGTTAATAGCAGTGACGCCCATAGCAAGTAGCTCATGGATGTGCGTTTCAACAATACTGTGTAACTCCAGTAGGGCAACATCTGAAAAATGGTGCCTACTTGGTAGTATGTACCGGTGCTCGAACCAGTTCGGTGAAAGTCTACATCATCCACGACAGAGAACGGTTGATTGTCAAGGGCAATGAATTCCATTATCTTGGCGTTTAATGGGTTTCGCCTTTGAGTTGTCTTGCTGAAATGTTCTTAGTCTTTCAAATGACTGCTTGACTTGAACATGTTTAGTTGTTGGAGGTGTGCGCTTAGTTTTGTTATGCTTTTGTTCTAAGTAGGGGGGTGATGCACTTTCAAATGAGTAATTCGGTTTGTGGTATAGAAAGATTTCACTTTCTCCCCCCCTCTGGAAATAAATTAAAAAATATATATATATTCACCTTTACTTAACCAGGTAGGCTAGTTGAGAACAACTTCTCATTTGCAAATGCGATCTGGCCAAGATAAAGCATAGCAGTGTGAACAGACAACAACACAGAGTTACACATGGAGTAAACAATAAACAAGTCAATAACATAGTAGGAAAAAAAGAATCTATATACATTGTGTGCAAAAGGCATGAGGAGGTAGGCAATAGATAGGCCATAGGAGTGAATAATTACAATTTAGCAGATTAACACTCGAGTGATAAATGATCAGATGAACATGTGCAGGTAGAGATACTGGTGTGCAAAAGAGCAGAAAAGTAAATAAAATAAAAACAGTATGGGGATGAGGTAGGTAAATTGGGTGGGCTATATACCGATGGACTATGTACAGCTGCAGCGATCGGTTAGCTGCTCAGATAGCAGATGTTTAAAGTTGGTGAGGGAGATAAAAGTCTCCGTAAATAATAGCAGCACAAACGTTGCATATGGCCTTTTTGTTATCTTCCTTTGAAACTTCAAAATAGATCCACACAGCTGACATTATGGGCTTGGCTAGGAATGCTGTGTTGCATGTGTAATGCTGTATTTTTTTGTGGCGTCATTACGTCATCTACATACGTTATATAGGTACCCACGTCAGCTTTGACATCGGTTTTGCACATTGGCGTTAAACTAGACATCGGGCTGATGTTGGCGTTTGTGGCTAATATTGGCCAATTCCGATATGCTTACCGATATACCGTGCATCCCTAGAAATAATAGAAAAGTGAAACATGTAATAATAGATACACAATGAGTAATGATAACATGGCTATATACAAGGGGTACCAGTACCGAGTTGATGTGCAGTGATATGAGGTAATTGAGGTATATACTGTATGTACATATAACTAGGAATAAAGTGACCGATAGTAAACAGTAGCAGCAGTGGATGTGATGAGTTAAAAAAAAAAAAGTTTGTTCAGGTAACTATTTAACTAACTATTTAGCTTATGGCTTGGGGGTAGAAGCTGTTCAGGATCCTGTTGTCTTGGGTGGTTGGAATCTTTCTCTGACACCACCTGGTATAGAGGTCCTGGTATGGAGCTCGGCCCCAGTGATGTACTGGGCCATCTGCACTACCCTAGCGCCTTGCAGTGCCGTACCAAGCCGTGACGCAGCCAGTCATGCTGTTCTCAATGATCCGCCAAGACTGCAGGCAGTATTTTTTACCTCTACAGTGTAGAGTCAACCATGTGGTGAAATAAAACATTCCACATTGTTCTTCAGATTTATGCATCACTGGTGGGGAGCTAGTTTCTGGATCAAAATATATGCAAGTAATGCTGTGACTTGGGATTTGATATCTTTTTACAATGATTAACACTGTCACTAGGCCGGAATAAAGTGGATATTCATATCCTCTCATGAGGAGGTCAATGAGGTATTGAGGTTGCAAGTTCAAATCCCCGAGCTGACAAGGTACAAATCTGTCGTTCTGCCCCTGAACAGGCAGTTAACCCACTGTTCCTAGGCCGTCATTGAAAATAAGAATTTGTTCTTAACTGACTTGCCTGGTTAAATAAAGGTAAAATAAAAATAATTTTATTAATTTGCTTGATCTAATAATTTCATACATGTGTATTCACAGGTGATGCGTGTGTTTCTCTTTCAACTTGATGCATGCTATTTGAATCTGGGTGTACAACAGCTCTTTTCAGGGTCCAGTTTGTGATCCTCAAATGTATTAGTATTGACTTTCTTCTTGTGAGTTTCACTTATTTTTTTGTGCTGTCTACTAACTTTCCTGACGGTTTGAATATTCATGAAACATTATGATAATCTTTGGCTCTGCACCTTATGTTTATTCACAGATCCTCTGCTTGAAACAATTACGGGATGTGAAGTCTGATTCTGTCCTCAACTTGTTGACCTGCTCTGAGGATGTTGGACACCACTGTTGCACCTTCAGTCATTACTTTTTTTCATGTCAGTCGATGGGCTGACTGACCTCAAGGCGCAGAAGGTGTTTTAAGGTTTGTCGTCGGACACAAACTATTCAGAGTCTGTTGTGAATGACAAAGATATCCAGTCATTTCTAATTATTTATAATGTATGACAATAGTAGTTAAACACTAGCACTACTCGAGAAATTATTAATGACATATTCTGTGGCGGTAGTCAGCCTAGAGGTTTGAGATGTGGATCAGTTACTGATGCGTGGCTAGTGTCATTTCCCAGCTGCCCTCTGTGTTGTGCCCTTTAGCTGGGCACATATTCCCCAAAATGTTCCATGGTGGTGTGTTGCGGCTGACCTGGTGCCGCTGCACGTGTGTTTTGTGGGGTTGGGAAAGGCTAAAGACAAAGTTCAATTTCTGTGAAAAAAGGACAAAGCATTATCCTGTTGTATTTTAGGTATAGGAGGAGGTCTGGTGCAGTGGGGTGTTCCAGGTCCGCAACACTTGAGGAGAAAACGTCTTAATCATGATGGTAAGGTAAGCTTGTGACTGTACGTGTCATATTCACTGTGTGGACCTCTATGAATCATTACTTAAATAGGAACAATATACTGTAGCTAGGGACAGACGGGCTGCTTGCACATACAATAAATATTTGTACAACTTTCTACAAATTATCTTGCCACTGTAAATGCTCAAAAACATGATGGTTCTTATCACACTAAAAGCGATCTTGATGATTCAATTATTTGTGTTGCTCCTTCCTTCACAGGTCCTCTGCTTGCCATACTAGAGAGACACACTCTGTTTCCGTCCTCAACTTGCGGACCTGCCCTGAGGATGTTATACACCACTGTTGCGCCTTCAGTCATGTTGATTTCCGTCTGGTTGTCTTTGGACTACATGCCATGGGCTGACTGACCTGAACAGAAATACAATGTTCATCACTTTCCTCATACTGGACTACTCTGATTAGTTATGAGGTCACAGGAAATAGACTCATTACTCATAAATCATTGCAGCTCACTTGACTGCATCTGACTGTGGATAGCAGAGCTCTCTGGTGTTTCACCATTTGAAATTAAACAACAAAAATGTAAATTACCATTGTTTTACACTTCTGACATATCACAGCAGTAAGTAGTATCCTACCTGACTCATATAAACAACATCCTTGAGTGTTTTGTTGATTAATGTATCTTTATAAGATTGTATTCCTTTTTTACCTGTAAAAAACCTGTAGACATGCATGATCCTGTAAATATTTACAAGGAACATAAATCTCACTACTTGGTATTTTTATATGGGGATTGTGAAAAATATATTTAATGTAGTTTTGTATGGTAATTGTAAATCAAATTTGTTTTCATTGGACTAGTCCATAAGATTTGTGTTAGGATTTGTTTGTTCTTAATTATGCAACCTTTTTTGTCCAATTATCTCCACGTAATACAGCCAGCTTTTCCATTCTTGGTTATCTGCCTCTGTAGCCTTTATCTAAAGTTTCATTTTTTGTATTACTTTGTTATTTTTATTGCTACTCTCTTCACATGGAGATGTTAGTTATGGGATGATGATTCCAATTTGGCAACAGGTGCTAGGATAGTTGGGATTAAATAAGTATTGTTACGGAAATACAAAATGTCAATATCGGTCCCACTTTAAACCAAGTACAAGTACTCCATTCACAAATCATCTATAAGTGTTTGTCATACTCTATGAAGGGTTACATACCCATTTCCACTGTAGAGTGAATTGCCAACTGTGACATAACTCAATATGTATGTTCACACACCATCTGTAGAGTATGACATATGGTTATAGACTATTTGTGAAGTGTTTATGTAGTGTTTATGAATGCTATTTAATGCCTTTATAAGTTGTACCTAAAAGTATAAATACTAGTATTAATAGACTATTATTTTATTTGTTTGGTGTATTAAGTGAGCTAGCACGTGTATTATGGCATTTAGGTGTTATGGATAATAGCTCTGGATGAGAGGTCGAGCCATAACAAAGTAAACACTGTTGCCTCCAGTACGATAGGTGGCGATATTGCACTGTTTATCTTGACTGCAAAACAAAGAAGCAGATGCAAATGTCCAATCTGGAATATCATGGGTCATGTGCTGCATACGTGGAGTGTCTGAAAGTGGGCGTGTCAACAAAAGTGGGTGTATGGAAACCAATCAGCTAATTGGGCAGATTTGTTGCCACTTGACCATTTTGTGTGTGGGCTGCACAACAAGTAGATTGTTGACAACCATAGCATTTTAGCTATCCTTAATAACCTCATTCTACTAACCTGCCACGTTAATTATCCTAACCTGCTACCTTCTTCTTTGGAATTTGTTTGGCAGATCGCATCCACCTTTTAAGTGCATACACCGCCAACTACTGTACTGGTGTGTGTGAGGCAATTTACAGTCTAACTACATTACATTCTTTGATATGGTAATACAAAATTGTGAAAAAGGAACATTTCCCTCCCAACTATTAACCCTCTCAAAAAAATACAAAAATAAAACACCACACCATTCCACTATTTAATTATATCTAGTCCCACACCAGACCTAATCCTGCATCTGTTACGCAGTAAATCCTCTCAATCTCAAGTACTTATTTGCCGCTGCCACCACAACCACTATTTTCTGTGACTTTTGATCCATTTCTGCAGTACAATTGACAACCATGGCTATAAATGCTGAAAAGCCCACCTTACTGAAGCACATATTCTTCCCATCACTCTCTCTTGGTCTCTGCCTACTCACAGGAATCCTCTCAGAATCCCTCACCCTGTACTCATCTTCCACTACCAACCACTCTTCACTGCTTTGGCATTCAACACTTTCTGTACTACTCTAGGCCATCATTGTAAATAAGAATTTGTTCTTAACTGACTTGCCTAGTTAAATAAAGGTTAAATACATAACCCTGGCAACCTCAACCTGCCTTTCTCTCACCGGACACCTCCGATCTTCAGCCCCATGGGCAGCCCTACAACTAACATCCATAACGTTTTCCACCGATACCACACATTCCATCATCTTATGCCCTCCTACACACTTTTAACATCTAGGCATCTCCCTCCTACACACTGCAACATGCCCATACACTTGACACCTAAAACACTAGTATTTTTGGGAAACAAAAGCTTTCATGGGATAACTGACACTTCCTACCCTGACCTTATCTGGCAAAGACTACATAAACACTCAGCATGACAGACAAAGTCTTCTGTTTCCCCACACTCTCCACCAGATCTATGTCTCACCTAGCTGTATGTGTCACAGACACCGGGAATCTTAAGTTTCAACTGCTCCTCCTTAACACTTAGTGCTGACCCGGTATCACTCCTTTCATCAGCGCCCTGCTCCGGGGAGCAAAGCAAGTCACAATTCTTGTCCCTAATTGCGTAATCCGGAGCGCCCGCTCCCTCTGGGTGGAGGAAATACAAATCTACATGAGTCCACTCCTAGTTACCTTCAACAACTCAACAGTTCCCAACCTATCCTACACCACAGCTTGACGCCACATATGGATCAGCCAAAATGCAATGATCCATTGTCTACAAATCTCACTCCCACTGGGCCATAATCATCCTTATCATCTTTGGGACGAGGCCCGAACTCGGCGGTCCTCACCACAGGTACTTCATCCTCACTCTCGCCAGGTTCCATCTCTGAAATGCTTGGGCACGTATCTCTCTTTTTGCACTCGACACCAACCTTCCTCAACATACTGCTTCCCTCTACACTCAACTTTTTCGCAGCAGTCATCACTGCACCTGCCACAGTTAATTCATCCTCACTCTCGTCACGTTCCCTAACGGAAAAATGCTAATAAATACTACAACGGTCCAATAGGATCTCACTATCTCGGACTCAGAGCATTCACATTTCCGGAATAAGCTAACCGTTACCCACCTGGAAGATGAAGTACTTTACTGTAGCACCAACTTTTTTTCAAATTCCAAACTGTCTTATGGAAGGCTAAGGGGGACCTGCAAAATCAAGGTAGCTACAGTAATAGTTAACTAACGTTAGCAAGCTTAGCGAGGCTATTTGATGTGAACCACTAGTCTATGACAAACAATAGGCTACTCTATGTACTGATAATTCATGTTCTGCAATCAATGCGCCCTTGCAAGTGGCATATTTGCCGTCAATATAGACCTCAATACATAGTTAGCTAGATGAGTTGGCTACTTGGTGGTACTCACAATACGCATTTGTTATGTGCCAAGTCTCATTGGATTTAACGTTACTGCAGTGAGATGCAAGTTAGGCTTGTCAGTTAGCCTGAGGTTAGTTTGATAAACTGTGTGGGGGTAATTCAGGACACAAAGCACCCGTTAGGTGTTGTGGTGTAATAAACAGTCATTTTTACAAGCAGACAGAGAAGTAGAGTGGGTGGACTCCCTTGGTCAGTTGGTGTAGGCCAAACCTTAAACTTGGAATCATCTGTAGTTACACCACTATATCTAATATTACATAACCTATTTCCTCAGACTCTCACCATTTTCACTGTTATAAAAAGGACTTTATAAAAATCAATTGGATTGATATTCTTAAGGAGATAGGCCTGGTCAGCTACTTGGACATTACTAGGTCTAACCAAACTATATTTAATTTGACCCTGGGTATCACCCAGATAGCTAGTTTAGTCGGTGTGAGATGGATGTAGATATAAAGCCAGAGGAGGATGAGATGGAGATATCCCCAGCTGTCATTTTATCTGACTCTTTTAATGCAAGTTATTCATATGCTGAAAATTGGTATGACACAACAAAACAAAGCCTTATTTGTGCTCCGTTAGAAGATACAAAATCAAGTGATAGGGAGATTCAAATTAATTCAACAACAGTTGGTGCTCCAGCTGTAAATGTGGATGGTAAAGGTGTTGTCCACGTTCACACAGTACAGGATAACTCAAGCACCCCTGTAGGGAATTTAATCAAAGATAAGCCATGTTTGTACATATCTCCCAATGATATTCAGATTGGAAAAGTATGTACCTTTTCTCAGTCGCAACACTTAGTTGCAGAAAGTGTTTCTTTGGGAGGACAAATCAACCCAACTGCACAGATATTTAGCAGCTTTCAAATACAGCCACTAAACAATGATCAAGTGCTGACTGATTATGTTAATCTCCCAAGTCAAAGTATTGCCAAACCATTTCTGATAATTTCACCTGCAATAGCAAGTGACAGTAATTTAACTCCAGTGCTGCAACCATGTCATATGAGGACTCACAGGCCTATTCTTCCAGCCTATTGTAAACCATTTACTTCAACCTCTATTCAAGAGGAAGACTACGACGTTAAAATAAAAAAAAAAGAGGGAAGAAAATGGTCAAGGCACAAAAAGGGAGAAAAGATGGAGATATGTGGCGACATCGTGTTAATTACTCAAAACATATTTCGCAAAGGTCGTCAGCTGGAAAAAAGTTGAAGGATCCATACTCCAACTGCAAGAAAATTGGATTGGATTTCAATGTTGGGTCTGGATCCAATCAGAAACTAGATGTGCAGTTGCTGACTAAAGGTGTGATGGTTGAGGTTTCTGATTTAGCTAAAGAAGTTAATAGAGCTCAGCAGCATGTTGTCTGTGACATTCTAGAGTACAACTTTGATCTTGGTTTGCAAAAGCATCAAAGGTATGATTTTGCGACACATACTATGCACAAATTAAGAGAATTGATGAGAAAACAAAAAAACTGTTCTAGGAAAACCTGAATTGGTAATGGAGGTGTTTACCCTTCCTGATCCCAACACGATAAAAGGTTCAAAATATGCCCTTTCAACTGCAAAGAATTATGACCGTGTGTCAGAAAATCTTGAACCTGCTCTTAATGGACAAATCTCATCTGGACATCGTATCCAGACTTACTCAGCATGTCAAGACAGACAACCTGTTAACTGAGAAAGATGTAACGCAGTGTGCTGGTGGAACGGCGTACAGCCTTGCAGGGGACCAAAATGGGCATCTAATGGCCTCTACAATATCAAAAACAATGAAGGACCCCTATCCCCTCTGTAAGAAAATAGGATTAGAACTTGATGTGAAATCCAATTTTGGGGCAAAAGAGAAACTTAATTTGGAATTATTGACCAAAGGTGTAATGATTGAACTTGGTAATTTTGCCAAAGATGTTTGTGGAACTTACAAGCAAATTGTCATTGATGTCCTAGAGCACAATTTTGATCTTGATTTGCCTATTGAGAAAACCAAGCTGTCTACCTATATTATTACAAAGTTGAGACGAGTTGTTAAGAAAATGACATGCATGGCACATAGAAGGAAACCTCCATATTTAAAATAATCATTCTCACTGGGGGTTGGCACAAGAAAGAAACCTGCAGTGATTTCCAATAAAATGCAGGTCATTAACTCAATTGTGTGGAAATATCAAGGACTGAAAAAAGTAACAGAAAGAAGACGATTAGATTTGAGAAGGAAAAAGGGAGAAAGAGCCACTTGCAAAGTAAGAGACACGAAGGCAGAGAAATTTCGTAGAGGTAGACGAGTAGGCCTAGTTTCTCAGTCTGTGAAGAAACAGACCATCTCCAACGAGACTGGACTCACATTGTCAGCCGGAAAAACGAAGGTCCCTGTCAGCAAAATTAAAAAGGCAAACGTGATGCCCTTTGCAGAGAAAGTGGTGAAAAACTGCTACCCCTTGTGCAAAGAAGTAGGTGTGGAACTTGATGTGAGATCCAAACCACCATCCAAAACAAAACTTGACTCACAGTTACTGACAAATGGCGTAATGTATGAGGTTCATAAGTTTGCAAAAAATACAAAAAAGGCTTATATGTATACTGTCTATGATATACTGGAATATAATTTTAATCTAGATTTGCAAAATCAGAAACGCTGTCAATTTGCCATACATATTTCATCTAAACTGAAACGAATGGCTAAACGGAAACATGTCACAAATGAAGACTTTTCAAAAGAAGTGTTTATAATACCGCTTGTGACTAGACAATACAAGAAAAAAGAAGCTACTCCACCTGCAAGATTGTCAAAAAGACAATTGGATTTGAAAAGGATACAAGAGGCAAATGATACAGAGGAGAAGATGAACTCCCAGAAGATGGTTAACAAGACCGGTTTGAAATATCTGGTCGCTGATGCAAGGACTGTATGGTCTCTGCATGCTGAAGAGATCATCTCTATCGAAACAGATGAAACTGTCAAGCTTGGCCAAGATAATGGACCCACTGACTTCTGCTTAAAGGAGTCTGACGTTCACTCTGGGGTCACAGAGCAAACCCCATGCCCAGAGAACTACCAAGTTGATGTTTGCAGGAAAATGATCAATGAAATTGTTACGAGTGGTGAAATGCAACAGATGAGATGGATTTTTGTAACCTTTTCAAAGTGTTTTGGTGCTGGGACTGGTTCCGAAAAGAAATTTGAACCAATCCTCACTGAATACAGATCAGACATCCTACCACTGATGGCTGAGAAACATTGTGGCTTTAGTTCCACTGAAAAGACAATGATGTGCCTTGTAAGTCAGCTCTTCTGTGGCTTACATTTGATTGACGGCTTTGCTCACCAGGCAAACACAAGTCTTCTACTTTGGGAAAATATGATTTTAGGAGATAAGGAAGTAGGAGTCCATTGCTCCCCTAACATTGGGACAACAGAGTTGGAGTCTGGAACAGTGTGTTTGGTGAGTTCTGTGAGTATTGCTGTGCAAGAGCTTGGATGGGCAGAGGACGGTCAGCTTGTTCCGTTCGAAACCTTTTTGACCAGCAAAAAAGAATTTGATGAAGTTCCTTTGTCTCTATCCATTGGACATAGAATAGATGGTCTGTTTCATAATTCTGCTGGGGTGTATAGCATCCATGATGATTTGGTTGAGTTTACCAGTACGTACGGAGCTGAGAGTAGTTTGCTTGCCACAGTTGTTGCTGATTTGGAGGTTCAACAGTTCAAGGCCGGGTGCAGAGCTCTGGGTCTGGTTTCCAAGCTTATCATTGATCCTCTCTGGAGAGCCTTAACTTTGAAGGGAAACGTGTTGGAGATGGAAGAAAGATACCAAACCCTTGTTACCAAACTCAAGGAATGGCAGGAAGATGGGAGAGGCCTTGTTAAAGGAAATGCATGCTTGTTTGATGACATTGAGGTACCCAAGAACCTTGTGTTTGATAGGCTTACCATGTGGACCGACACAGACTTTTTTGAGTTGACTGTTCAGATTGTTGAGTTGATCCTAGCCAGTTTTCTGAAGGTATGTTCTATGATGCTTCCAGTCAATTTAGAGCTCTTGTCACAAAACAATGATCGATTCAGAAAGGATTTGGCAATATTAGATCAATTGCAAAAAGCTAAGTCAAATGCAGTCAGTATTGCCATTGAAGGCATGGACATGTGCAAGAAGAATCACACTTGGGAATGGCTGTCCTTTTTGGATGAACCAAAAATAGTGTCAATGAGGAAAACATTCCAGACAGTGTAGGCAAAGGAAGAAGAAAAGCTCTCTGCCACACCTGCAGAAGAATGAAAATTGTAAAGGAATAGACATGACAGAGTGGATGAGTCTTTTATTTGTTTAATTATTTACTAATGAACCACAATAGGACTATACAGGACAGAACCTTTTTTATAACAGGTTTAACTTTGTCCCTGTAACCTGGTGATGACATTGCCTATTTCAAAAATGTTGCATTAACGTGATTTTCTTTCTAGCACCTTAACTTTTGTGTTCAGACTGGTGAAAGATAAACAGCAATGCAACCTCAGACAATAAGTAGATGCAAGTATAATATAGTTACACTATATACCTATTTTGTGATATATTGTATAGCCTAATGATGTTCAAACGCGGTGTCAGGAACTTGAAGCTCCCGACCTGCTCAACAGCTCTCACATATACTGTGATGTTATCTCTTGGTTTTATCTTCCCAATTTCAGCAAAACTTTGATGTGTGCCTTGTCCCTGTGCAGAGTCTCAGATGGGGAGCTGGACCTCGTGAAGACCAAGCTAGACTGGCAGGCCTGTGGATCTCTTGTTCTGGGCTACTCAGAGGTGCTGCCAGAACTGGACCTCGGCACTATCAATTCACAGACCACCACCTACAGCCCCTCCATACAATCCTGCACATAGGACAAATTCTGGGGTGAGTATGTTTTAGTTTGTGTGTGTGTGTGTCCATCGATCCATTTTGTGCAGGTAAGTATTGTCCGATCAATTATTGACCACTCATTCTCTTCCTCTCTTCCTGTGTTGTAGCGTCAGTCACAATGTCATCACTGATGCTCTGACTGAAACTAGCCTACACCAACTGGTCTTTGCCAACTGTTCCACTAACCTACCATATAGTGTGCATTAGAGTGCTTGCCTGTGATTGAGAAAGCGTGCGATGTAGGTAGGTAGTGAGTGAAGACAGGGAGAGTGGCAGTCTCTTTTACTTGATGTAACTGTTGGAGGAGGGTGATCTGTTTGGTAATGATGAATAATGTACTTTCTCTACAGCCTCTTCAACAACAGACTTGCGAACAGAACATCCTTCCTGACACACAAGACAAGAGTTCTGAGGTCTTGTAAAGAGGGATGAGCGGACTGCCAATAGATTAAACTGATTCATTACTTTGATCAGTCCTACTTTCAACACTTCGTACTAAAAATGTACTCTGATTGCCCACTTAAGCCTGCAAAGGATTTCAGTGGAGTTAAACATGACACATGCAGTGTCACTGTTTCGGGGCTACGAGAAGGGGCTACGAGAAGGGGTCGATTTGGAATTCAGCACTGTCCATGGGTTGACCGACCTGAACCTTTTTTTTTTTTCTTAAATGTTTTATTTTTGTTTTTCACAATACAGCTGGAAATGTAAAGATTGAAACATAGTAGGGGCATAGACAGAGGGTGGCCGAGGTGGGGCCCAATCTCTGTTGGCAGGGGGCCCAATCCCTGTTGCCAGGGGGCATATCTGGTACAGAGTCGGGGAGCTTAGACCACTACACTAGACTCCGTCACGACTGACCTGTACTTTTTACCAGAACAGAAATACTATGTTCATCAGATTCTCCTCACTGTAAAACTCAGAAAGGTTGTGAGATCACAGGGAAAAGACTGATCTGAGGGACCACAGACTCACAAAACATTGTAGCTCACCTGACTGGAAAACACAGCTCTTGGTGGTCCCAATGTCTGACATGAAACAAAAATGAAAACACAACAGGAAATTGCTCTCTACTTCCTACCACAATCTTATATATTACATACGTAGAATATGAATGTGATTATTCATACACTCATATTAAGCCTATTTCTCTTTGGTTGGGGTGTTCAATGGTTAAGTGGACTAGCTACCACTATGGCATTTTGATGTTATGGCGTCAGCTCTGGCTGGCTGAGAAGACAAGTAAATGGGCTAATAGTTGGCAGGGCAATTTTAGTTTTTCCAACTTTGTATTACCGTATCAAATAATTGAATGAAGGTAGAAAAATAACTTTATATCGGTGTTATGCATGTTGTTCAAGCGTGTAACTGCCCTCTCATTCGCTAGAATGGTCCCACCTGATCTCGCCTCCTCCCGACTTCCTTCCATCTTTGAAGACATGTATTTTCATTGTTAGAGTGGCCACTTGAGTATCTTATCTATATAATTGTCATGACTGTCACTCCTTGGTGAGGATCAAAGGTGCCGGATCAGCTAGGCCAATGGCTGACAGATAGCCAAACTCTCTCCTGGGGGAGTTGGCCCGGTTTTATGATTTAACGACCGGATTGTAAATACCTGGCAGAAACTCTCCCTTTGGCTCTGCAGTATTGAATGTCTGAGTGTTACAGAGAGACTCTTGCTAAAAACTTTAACATCCAAAGATTGGACATTGGAACATTAGTTTTGAAATCCAAACGCTTGGAATGGTTGGTGGGTTTATTATTTTGTGATATCATTAAGGATGGTGTAACATTGGACTGCAAATTGGATGCAGTCTATCACAGTGCAATCCGTTTTGTCACCAAAGCCCCATATACTACCCACCATTGCGACCTGTACGCTCTCGTTGGCTGGCCCTCGCTTCATACTCGTCGCCAAACCCACTGGCTCCATGTCATCTACAAGACCCTGCTAGGTAAAGTCCCCCCTTATCTTAGCTCGCTGGTCACCATAGCATCTCCCACCTGTAGCACACGCTCCAGCAGGTATATCTCTCTAGTCACCCCCAAAACCAATTATTTCTTTGGCCGCCTCTCTTTCCAGTTCTCTGCTGCCAATGACTGGAACGAACTACAAAAATCTCTGAAACTGGAAACACTTATCTCCCTCACTAGCTTTAAGCACCAACTGTCAGAGCAGCTCACAGATTACTGCACCTGTACATAGCCCACCTATAATTTAGCCCTATCAACTACCTCTTTCCCAACTGTATTTTATTTATTTATTTATTTTGCTCCTTTGCACCCCATTATTTTTATTTCTACTTTGCACATTCTTCCATTGCAAAACTACCATTCCAGTGTTTTACTTGCTATATTGTATTTACCTTGCCACCAAGGCCTTTTTTGCCTTTACCTCCCTTCTCACCTCATTTGCTCACATTGTATATAGACTTGTTTATACTTTATTACTGACTGTATGTTTGTTTTACTCCATGTGTAACTCTGTGTTGTTGTATCTGTCGAACTGCTTTGCTTTATCTTGGCCAGGTCGCAATTGTAAATGAGAACTTGTTATCAACTTGCCTACCTGGTTAAATAAAGGTAAAATAAAAAATAAATAAATAAAAAACATTGTAACTTTAAGAGCTTTCACAATGTATTGATCAGATTTGCATCTAAATGTTGTATAAAATAAATGATTAAGTATAAGAATACTGTTGTGAAGATAAAATGTGATTTTAGACTTCTAAATGAGAATTGTTTTTTGTATAAACATTTGCTAAGTCAGTAACCACGTCCACGTGAGCACAGACTTCGTGTCAGCATGATGGAACGCCCCTTTTTACCTAAGCATAAAAGGACTCGTAAGGAAATTAACATTAGACCAAAAATGCCGGGTTGCTGCCGGTGTGTAAAGTGGTCCTAGCTGTACCCTGAATAATCAACCATTGAGACCAGTCTACGTGCAGCGTGAGCTGAATATGTTACCAATGGTTAAATCTCTACAGTTGGGTAATTTAAAGTAGTCTATGTAGAACAAAAGAAGAACAGTTTCCTATCACCACTGTGTGATTCACCTCTGATGGATCCATTCTAACAAACACTCCAGAACAAAAGAAGCCTACAACTACTAAAGAAATTGTGACCTCTGGTGGACCACCAGAGACTTACATCGAGCCACCACATTCAACTATCGAGTTCAACAGAGAGACGACAGAGAAAGACATCTACGCGTAAATATGTATTGCATTCCTTTTCTGAATGAGCGGTTGTTAGGGTACTAAATATCCATATTTACAGTGAGTGTTTTTCAACTGTATGTGCGATAAGTCCACTCTCTTTGTCTCTCCCGCTCCTTATCTTTCCCCACCCCCTTTCCATTGTGTAACAAGCTGTCATATCGGGTTAGTCCACTAGGGACTGTGTTTCATTGCATTATGTTAGTAATAAATCATCTACACTGTGTGTGTGTATTTCTGTGTGATTATTTAGTGAGTTGGTAAATAAATAAGCCAATTTGTGTATCCCTGAATCATCACTTAGGCTAGGGTTCGTGCAGATTCACGAGGTCAACGACGTTCAGAAGGAGACTGAGGTAATAATACATGAATAAGTGACTGTTATAGGATATATTCATATCTATAGATTGAGATTAATTCAGGAGATAATAAATCGTTAAATACGCTTTCCCGTGGTGCCCCAAGTTACTAATGAATTGTTACATGATTCATTTAATCACATAATAATTAAACAATTGATTTGATTAAAAACAGTCATCACATTAATGATAGTCACGTCACACCATAATAGATACTCCCAACTTCCCACTTGTTTTTTGTTTTCTTCTGTTGGCTAACATGCTGACTAGACCGGGCATGCGCGTGCCATCGTGCGCGTGTTGATTTTGTCCCGACGCAATCAGGACACGCAGGTTGAAATATCAAAACAAATTCTGAACCAACTGTATTAATTTGGGGACAGGTCAAAATGCATGAAACATTCATGGCCATTTAGCTAGCTAGCTGATCTGTCCTGGGATATAAACTTTGGGTTGTTATTTTATCTGAAATGCACAAGGTCCTCTACTCCGACAATTAATCCACAGATAAAAGGGTGAACCTAGTTGGTTTCTAGTAATCTCTCCCTTCAGTCTTCTTTGGATTTTATATAGCGGTTTGCAACCAACTTTATGGTGCATTACCACCACCAACTGGACTGGAATGTGGACCTCATTTCATCTTTCAATCACCCACATGGCGTATATGCTCCTAAAACCCAATGAGGAGGCGGGACTTGCAGCGACTCATGCGTCAAAAAATAGAACCAAGTTCTATTTTAGACAAGACGCTCATTGAAGCGTGCAAGCAGTTTGGATGAAATGATTGAATAACGTATGTGTACATTTATTTTGCAACGCTCGCGCACGTAATGCGAGCGGTGTGATCAGCATGTAAGCATTCTCAAGCGTCTCGAGACCGAGGGAGCAGTATAATATTTTACTTTTAGAATGCATCAGATGAATCTTGTCGCAGTCTGAATTTTCTAAATTAAAATTTGAAACTGTTGGAGGCTGATGGGACTTGCAACATCAAGGTAGTTAACTGTAACGGGGTTTCTGTACAGCACTTTGAGATATCAGCTGATGTACGAAGGGCTATATAAATAAATTTGATTTGATTTGATGATTTGATTTAACAAAATAACTTGGCTGACGCTAGCTAGTTCATATTTTTTATATACAGTACTAGTCAAAAGTTTGGACACACATACTCATTCAATGGTTTTTCTTTATTTTTACTATTTTCTACATTGTAGAATAATAGTGAAGACATCAAACTATGAAATCATGTTTTCACCAAAAAAGTGTAAAACAAATCAAAATACATTTTATATTTGAGATTCTTCAGTAGCCACCCTTTGCCTTGATGACAGCTTTGCACACTCTTGGCATTCTCTCTACCAGCTTCATGAGGTAGAACCCCTGGAATGCATTTCAATTAACAGGTGTGTTTTGTTAAAAGTTAATTTGTGGAATTCTTTTCCTTAATGCGTTTGAGGCAATCAGTTGTGCTGTGACTAGGTAGGGTTGGTACACAGAAGATCAAGTCTATATTATGGCAAGAACAGCTCAAATAAGCAAAGAGAAACAACAGTCCATCATTACTTTAAGACATGAAGGTCAGTCAATCTTGAAAGTTTCAAGAACTTTGAAAGTTTCTTCAAGTGCAGTCGCAAAAACCATGAAGCGCCATGATGGAACTGGCTCTCATGAGGACCGCCACAGGAAAGGAAGACCCAGAGTTACTTCTGTTGCAGAGGATAAGTTCATTAGAGTTACCAGCCTCAGAAATTGCAGCCCAAATAAATGCTTCACTGGGTTCAAGTAACAGACACATTTCAAGATCAACTGTTCAGAGGAGACTGCGTGAATCAGGCCTTACTGGTCGAATTGCTGCAAAGAAACCACTACTATAGGACACCAATAAGAATGTAATGACTCTCTAGCCTTGGAGAGGATCAAAAGGACCCATCGGCTAGGAAAATGTTAGAAGATAGCCAGAACCCCTCTCCTGGGGGAGTTGGGACGGTTTTATGACTTGACGACCAGTCGTAAACGTTCTCTCTCTTGCCCCTGCAGTATGGAGAAGTTAAAAATCCCTTTGTTACAACAGAGAGAGACTGCCAAAACTTCAAACATCAAACAATCAACATTGGGACAATATATTTCAAAATCCAAATATTGGGAATTATGACAGATGGAATATAGAAAATTAATGTCTATTTTGTGATGTCATTAAAATGATCAGAAAGACGTTATGACGGAAACATTGTAACTTTAAAAGCTTTCACAATATATATATATATATATCAGATTTACATCTAAATGTTGTAAAACTTATGGTTAAATATGAAATTCTTTGTGAAAAGATAGAAATGTGATTTTAGCCTTCTAAATGAGAATTGTTTTTCTTGCAAACTTGTGCCAGTCAGTAGCTATGCCCAAGTGAGCTCAGAGTTTGTGTCAACATGATGGAACCGCCTTTCAGGCTGTAGTGCTTTCAAGGACTCGTAACGAAATGTACATTAGACCAAGCAGGCGGACGGTGTAAGGCGGATGTCACGAAATGGTTAAAACTACAAGACCAGAAAATGGTAAGACCCTCTGAAACTCTCGACGAGTGAAGAAGTTGAAGACTAGACCAAAACATTCCCAGTCGGCAGTTAGTATGTAAAGTTTCTGGTCTTGTAGTCTTTGTCTCTCCCGCTCTTTGTCTTTCCCCACCTCTTTCCATTGTGTAACCAGCCGTCCTATCGGGTTAGTCCACCAGGGACTTTTCATTGCATTATGTTAGCAATCAATATAACCTATACCGTGTGTGTGTATTTATGTAATTATGTGTGATTGTTTAGTTAGTAAATAAATAATTAAGCCAATTTGTGTATCGCTGATTCATCACTTAGGCTAGGATTATGCAACACTCAGAATGAGACTGATATGAGGAAATGATTGATTGATGACTGGTATGATATCAATATATTCTTGAGTTAATTCAGGAAACATAATTACTAATGAATTAATTGTTACATTATTAATTTAATTGAGTTATAAATAAACATAGGAGGTAATTATTCAATGAATAGCAGTCATCATATTAATGATAGTCACGTCACAACAAGAAGACTTGCTTGGTCCAAGAAACACAAGCAATGGACATTAGCCTGGTGTATATCTGTCCTTGGTCTGATGAGTTCAAATTAGAGATTTTTGGTTCCAACTGCCATGTCCTTGTGAGATGCAGAGTAGGTGAACGGATAACCTCTGCATGTGTGGTTCCCACTGTGAAGCATGGAGGAGGAGGTGTGAGGGTGCTTTGCTGGTGACACTGTCATGATTTATTTAGATTTCAAGGCACACTTAACCAGCACGACTACCACAGCATTCTGCAGCGATACGCCATCCCATCTGTTAGTAGGACGATCATTTGTTTTTCAACAGGACAATGACCCAACACACCTCCAGGCTGTGTACGGGCTATTTAACCAAGAAGGAGAGTGATGGAGTGCTGCATCAGATGACCGGGCCTCCATAATCACCCAACCTCAACCCAATTGAGATGGTTTGGGATGAGTTGGACCACAGAGTAAAGGAAAAGCATACAACAAATGCTCAGCATATGTGAGAACTCCTTCAAGACTGTTGGAAAAGCATTCCAGGTGAAGCTGATTGACAGAATGCCAAGAGTGTGCAAAGCTGTCATCAAGGAAAAGGGTGGCACACAGACACTTGTCATATGAATAGAAATGATAGATAAAATGTATCGATGCTCATCGGCCATTGGACATAAACATTACACAAGTTGGAAATCACAAATTCAACAATGAGTGGTTTGGAAGGAATCAGTGGCTCCTGCCTGCTATTCAGTGGAGGGGGTGCCCGGTCCAAGTCTGGGTTTCTTTTTCCAAGCTTAAGATAAACATTAGGATAAACATTCACACGCAACACCATAGGCCAGAAAATGTTGAATACACTGGTCATACTGTCAATCCAGCATGACTTCTGCCCCATTCAAAACAACTGGACATCTCAGACTTCAGTGACTTCAAGACAACTGGTGATTCAGAAAACCACGAGCTCCGACTGGGAAAATAGGTTTTGAATGGTCATCCAACTCGGAATTTGCCCACAAGAAGGACCGGCGCACCATATTTCTGTTCAAGTGAGCACCGCACAACAAGGTGACTCCAGAAATGTATTGTATGCTGCTGCAGAAATAATGTAATATGCCAGGGAGATATGTATACTGTAGCTAAGAAAGTAATACTTAGTGTGTGTAGTAAGCTGTTAGTAGCCCATGTGCCTCACCCTAATTGTGGTCCCTTTCCCCCTCATAACTTAGCCTAATGTTCTGACTTGGTGGTGTACAAGCCTGTTTTAGAGAATCGTCATCAAATATTGTAAGAGCTTTCATTGCCTGCTTATATGCCCTCTTTATTTATCCTACGGTTTTGACTTGGTGCACAGGGAAAATACTGTAAGAACGGCCAATGTTCGGAATTTTGTTGCTGTACATTTCAAACGTGCTAAACAAATAGTTATATTGACTACGTCGTCCTAGCTCGCTCATTAATGTCTTTAGTGAAACTACGGATCGCCTCTTATCCGCTCATCGTTCCCTTATGCCATAGTTTGTACATCTCAATTGTCAGTAGAAACCACATTTCTTTAAGCAAGTCAGTCATTTCAGCTAAGCTTTTTAAAAAGGCAGTAAATGAGGCTGAATGAACTCCTTCACCGCCAGACAAGGCTCCATTGATGGCCAGGTGTAGCAGTGGTAAGAAGTCACTCCATGGTGCTGAAAAGAAAGCTCTGCTGTTGGGACAGCTTTATGTAGGCCCTAACAGTTTGTGGGCAGCGTTTCTCACCATTATATTGCATTTAATCTATTGTTTAGTGTTGTGGCTTTACTGGCATATATCTAAACAAAAATTGGGAGTTTGTCCCCCAAGATTTACATGCTAAGATCGCCACTACAATTTCTGTACTGTTTAGTGTTGTGTAGTGGCTTTGCTGGCATGCATCTAAAACAATATATGTAGAGTTTGCCCCACCAAGATTTACATGCTAAAATCACCACTGCTGTCCCAATAATTACAGATGGACAGCAATTTGCTTGCTAAATTGAAGTGCCAGACTGATTAGCTTTTTATTAGACAATTGACACTAACAGATGTAACAGCCTAAACAGTGCAATGTGCACTCCACGGGAGAGGCTATACAGACACAAAGGTGAACAAATCAATGACTTATGTGGCTCTGCTGAGAGACGAAAAGGAACCGAACAATTAATAATGAGCCCTGCAACAAACATCCTTTGAGTGCAGATAGAAAAGTGGTCCCCAAAGGTGGAGAAACTCCCCCCTTACTCCCAAATCGACAGACAGTAAATCATAACAAAAAAAAAAAGACTGTTGATAAAGACTGTGGCCAGATGCCCTGAGTGATATATCATAGGAACTCAGGGCTCTATTCAGTCCGTATCGCGGAAGTGCAGCGTTAGTGTGATTGAAATGTAAAGGCAATATCCTCATGTTTGCAGAGACTGCATGGCGGCTCAATCAGAAATTACCTTTACATTTCTATCACGCAATCTGTAAGTCTTCAGCGATACAGACTGAATAGTGCCCTAAGGGAGCTAGAAATGTATTGACCTGCTTTGTGCCATATAGCTGAGAAACAGCCATGGATTTTCGTGTTTACATTTTTTGGTTGACACCAAAGCACCAACAATTCCGTCTCCTCCCAAATCCTCAACTAGTAGTTGTCACAATGTGAGTTTTCCACATGTTCAGTTTTACTGTAACTAGGGGGCATGTTCTCTTACTGTACAAGTGTTAGAATACACCTCCATCTTTTGAATGACAAATTTCACACAATGGATTTTGTGCTCTCCAGAGATGTAGGCTAGTAAATGCATGTCAACACTTAAAACAATTTTATTTTGTAAACAGCTTTTATTTACCGAAAACACTGTTTAAAAAAAAAAAGCAAGGTTCTGAGATCCCAGGTCACCTCACAGATAAAGTTATAATGATTAACGTTTTTAAGTTTTATTTCACAATCATCTTGGGTTCACACACACACACACACACACACACACACACACACTATTTAGCGCACTTGTTAGCTAGCTAGTCAACTATTTAGCTATTCAATTATTTGGTCAAACAGTAAAGCAAAAGATTCATAATTCCTCTAAATGGAAGTGTCTGCCCTGACCATTTCCTGTTTCACTTGGGCCTGCTGCAGTGATAATGAGCGAGCCACTTTTTGCAACCTTTCCCACTGCGCTCCTGTAGAAAACAAACGTGTTCTGATCCTAGCTTTAAGAAAAACACATATATCCTTAGTAATACTTGTCACAGTTGAAGAGAGTATGTTCTCACCTTTGTGCAGGTGTAATTTTTTTTATTTCTCAGCTGTCTATTTTACAACCGAGATATTGATATGGATTTGAGCATTGGCCATTGCAAGTGCGTCGGCCGTCTGATTACAACGGCCTCATTGGGTATTAGGCTATGGCAGCAACGTTATTTTAGGACATTAGTCATTACTTTACTGTTAGATTCAAACATTGCTACTGCAAGTGAAAATTATATTTAGGAGGTAGGGATCTAGCTAATGTGTTTTGAGTTTCCACTTCTCCAACTGGTGAATTAGCACCAAATATTAGTCTATGATATTAGTCAAAAGAACATAAATAGGACAGCACTCAGGTACATAAACCTACATTTAAATGTTTATTGCTGCACGAACCTTCTGATATGAGCCCTTCTTCAGTGTGCAAGGCACTGGCAATCAATGTCACAACAAGAATACCAGTATTCGCCCAAATCAAGAGATCCCAGGAGAGGGAGTTGGGAGGAAACATGAAAATCAATTAAAAAGATATACCCACAATACAAATACATGATTCTGTCATTACCTAAATGTTTGGGCTACTTATAACCTACTACAAAAAATCTACTACAAAAAAACAAGACATTTCATCAGTAAGGCCTGCTGGGGCAAGAGTGCCCAAGCAGTCTATCCTTCGGAAAGTATTCAGACCCCTTGACTTTTTCAAAATAACGTTACTTAACAGCCTTATTCTAAATTGGATTAAATAAAAACAAATCCTCAGCAATCTACACACAATACCCCATAATGACTAAGCAAAAACCGTTTTTTGGAACTGTAAAAAAAAATGAAATACCTTATTTACATAAGTATTCAGACCCTTTGCTATGAGACTCGAAATTTAGCTCAGGTGCATCCTGTTTGCATTGATCATCTTTGAAATTTTTCTACAACTTGACTGGAAGTCCACCTGTGGTAAATTCAATTGATTGGACATGATTTGGAAAGGCACACACTTGTCTAGATAAAGTTCCACAGCTGACAGTGCATTTCAGAGCAAAAACCGTAGAGCTCTGAGACAGGATTGTGTCGAGGCACAGATTTGGGGAAGGGTACCAAAAAATGTCTGCAGCATTGAAGGTCCCCAAGAACATAGTGGCCTCCATCATTCTTAAATGGAAGAAGTTCGGAACCACCAAGACTCATCCTAGAGCTGGCCCAGCCAGAGCCCGAACTTGAACCCGATCAAACATCTCTGGAGAGACTTGAAAAGAGCTGTTTGTAACAGGGTTGGTTATGTTTCCACTTGCCTCTAAAGAAAGGTGTATTCAATGTTCAAGCATTCTTATTGGTTGGTTCAACTCTGATGACAACAAGGCGTGTTGTGAGTGGCCCCGCATGCAGATAGGGGGAGATCGCGAATGTTAGGTCTCCCCAGTATGAAAATGTGATGCAAGGGGTAGATCACGTTCTGAATACTGTTTTCTATTTTACAATGTGTACAAGTTTGCTGTACATTACTGATTTATACATGTGTGGGTATATGGTACCTGTTAGGGATTGAGGGTCTTTCTGGGATGTGCTTTGGCATATGATTGCTGTAAATAAGTGTGTTAGCTAGCATACACTGATGTAATGGTCACATATACCCACTGCCAACAGTTGTTTTCATGCTACAGATTTTACCATCGACAGCCATCAACATCGTTAAGCCCTGCACAACTAACGTGCTGTTTCCTATTTAACAACAGAAATAAATAAAGCTCAACTGGGACCACTGGCTGGGATGATTTATTTGGACAAAACACAACGCAAGGAGAGTACGATTTACATATGTTACATGTGCAGCAAAGCTCCCCATCCAACCTGACAGAGCTTGAGAGGATCTGCAGATAGGAATGGGAGAAACTCCCCAAATACAGGTGTGCCAAGCTTGTAGCGTCATACCCAAGAAGACTTGAGGCTGTAATCGCTGCCAAAGGTTCTTCAACAAAGTACAGAGTAAAGTTTGTGAAAAATGTATAAAAACTTGTGTTTGCTTTGTCATTATGGGGTATTGTGTATAGGTTGATGAGGGGGAAACTACTATTTTATACATTTTAGAATAAGGCTGTAATGTAACAAAATGTGGAAAAAGTCAAGGGGTCTGAATACTTTCCGAATGTACCGTATCTCTCTTTGGAGAAGTAATTTATCCCCATATCCTCCCCTATATGGCGCCTTCACCAATTCAATACCCATATAAAGTAAGGCACTTAGTTCATGATTATGGCTCTTGAAATTTCCTCATGGTCGCGAAAGGAGCTCTTATGCTCACATATCCTTGTCGTAACTCCACATTTGGTATTATTCACATAATAAAAGTGACAGGAACACTTAAGGAGATATACAACATGTTTTGTGTTACATGTTATTCTTAATTTTTTTTTTATTTTTAAATGTTACCCCTTTTTCTCCCCAATTTCGTGGTATCCAATTGTTGTAGTATCTACTATCTTCTCTCATCGCTACAACTCCCGTACGGGCTCGGGAAAGACGAAGGTTGAAAGTCATGCGTCCTCCGATACACAACCCAACCAAGCTGCACTGCTTCTTAACACAGCGCGGCATCCAACCCGGAAGCCAGCCGCACCAATGCGCCGGAGGAAACACCGTGCACCTGGCCACCTTGGTTAGCGCACACTGCGCCCAGCCCACCACAGGAGTCGCTGGTGCGCGATGAGACAAGGACACCCCTACCGACCAAGCCCTCCCTAACCCGGGCGACGCTAGGCCAATTGTGCGTCGCCCCACGGACCTCCCGGTCGCGGCCGATTACGGTTACATGTTATTCTACCTCAAACCTTGATCCTCTCACCCGGTTGGGGATGGATAAGAACGTTCCTTCTGATCATGGCATAACAGTGGACACAGTCGTGACAAGGGAAACTGCGATCAGGAACGATACACATAAAATGTGATGCTTTTTTCCTTAGGCCAATATGAGTCAACTAAACAATCCCTTAAAATTGAGGGTCTCTTATAGCAAAACCTCAGAGGGGATACAGACGCTTTACCAAAGCTGGGGCCACTGTGTGATATGTGCCAATGTCAATTAACCACCTCCTTGATCGACCTTGAAATAGAACTGTAGTTGGACACCTGTCACGCCCTGATCTTAGAGATCCTGTTTATGTCTTTATTTTGGTTTGGTCAGGGTGTGAGTTGGGGTGGGTATTCTATATTCTATTATTTGTATCTCTATAGGTAGGGTTCTCAATCAGGGACAGCGGTCTATCGTTGTCTCTGATTGAGAACCATACTTAGGTAGCCCTTTTTCCCACCTGTCTTTGTGGGAAGTTGACTTTGTTTAGGGCACTTAGCCTTTAGCTTCACGGTTTGTTTTTGTAGTATTTATTGTTTTGTTCAGCGTCATTTTTATAATAAAAATAAAATGTACGCTCACCATGCTGCACCTTGGTCCTCTTCCTTCAACAGCCAAAGTTGCTGAGAGAGGAGAGGGATTCCTTTGATGTGGTTGCAATAATGCATTCCGCTTGTCTTACTCTCTAAAGGCAATTGTCCAATAATGACTCTTTATTCCCTCTTGTTTAGAATCGTTCACAGAAATCTTTGGCATGTACATTGAATGAGAAATCAGTCACAAATGTGCCTAATGCGAAAGGAGTTGGCTATGGTAAAAAATAATAATGTATGATAACTGTTGAAATGAAGAAAGGTATTTCAATCCGGTTCTTTTCTATACACTTCAGTGTGCAAGCAATTGCCATCTTTCCAAAAAGGAAACATGTTCTTTATGGGATACTAACATCATTTAATGGCTGGCGTTAATGAATTCATGTATGTAAAAAATTCCTCCAATTTAAGATCGTTACCTGACCAAATGAAAAAAAGATGTCATCGATTTCATAAAACACTTTGATTAACTTAGAATAGGAGATTATTACCGTATGAAAAATGTCCAACTCAAATTTCCCCGTTCGGTACGAGTCCATAAATACATTTGCATAATTGGGCACAACTGACAATCCCATAGCAGTTCCTTGAACCTGAAGATAATGGTCTTCAAACGTTTCTTCAGGTTCAAGGAACTGCTTTGGGATTGCCGGTTGTGCCCAATTATGCAAATGTTTCATGGGCTCGTACCGAATGTTTGTGCGGCAATACAAATGTAAGTTTATTTACCTATTTCTGATCTTTGGATTATACACACACACACACACACACGAGGATCCAGCACCAGATTTAAGTTTAAGGTGGAGTCCAGCATGATGTTTGTCCTTTCTATATTAGGTGATTAGCCTACTCATTGGAATATCAGCAGGTTTGTGGGGCACGCAGACCTCAAAATTGGTATGAAATTTCATTTCAAGTGGCATGAAAAAGGTCTTATAAAATCAAAAATTATACTCAATGGAACCTGAAAATACAGAGATACAATCCATGCTGCTGGAGGTCCTCAAGATGGCCACCACCATTCCAACGCTTGTTCGTTGTCGGTAGTCATGCGCCGTCATCCATTGTGGGCACCCAGCCCACGGAACAGCAGTGGTAGAGAGGGAGAGAGAAAAAGATGGATGAGGGAGGGATCCCTTCTGATTAGAAGTATTCGACCTCACCCTCACATGCTTAGAGGGATCGATTGCCATTTATCTGTGTGGTAGAGAGCGTTGTCGACTCTGGTCCCCCTCTGGCTCCTGGTATCTATGCTGACTGGGTGTCTTCTCCCTCCAGCAGCAGGCCTAGACTGGGGCTGAAAGCTCCTTTTTGTGGGAGCTCTTTAAATCAAATCTGGCCCAGTTGTGGCATGCCTGGGCCAACTCCCATCTCCAAGGAGCACAGCCAAGGGAGAGGAGTCTGCAATGAATCAATTAGAAAACACAAGGGAGAAACACAGCAAGCCATAGATCGTGTAAAATTAGAATGAGGTGAAAAATAAAAGCAAAATGGTGCACACTGCTGTTCATGCTCCCAGATGATTTTGAAGTTATAACATTTTGAGCCTTAGGTCTCATCAGGCATCCATCCGTTGTTACAATAAAATAATCTGGGCGCATGAGGAAAATTAAGGAATACAAAATATATTAAATAAAAGGTCACTGCCAAAGAAATCATACTAAATTAGAATGAGGCACACAAAATATATTAAACAAAAAAGGTCACTGCAACTCAAAACGCATATTAAAAAAAAGAAAAAAGGTCTGGTCTCCAAATGGGGGAAAACCTATGGAAGGCAACAGTGTTTGCATAAGCATTTACAGTATAAGGTGGTGAAGATCGAAGATGAATATTGTTGACAAGAAATTATGAAATAATATACTTTACAAAAATATAAATGCAAAATGCAACCATTTCAACGATTTTACAGATTTACAGTTCATATAAGGAATTAATTAGGCCCTAATCTATGGATTAGGGCACTTAGCCCTAATGGGCTAAGTGGGCAACCATGGTTGGGCAGGGGCATAGGCCCACCCATTTGGATTCCAGGCCCAGCCAATCAGAATTAGTTTTTCCCCCACAAAAGAGCTTTATTACAGACCGAAATACTTCTGTTTCAACAGCTGTCTGGGTGGTTTGTCTCAGAAGATCCCGCAGGGGAAGAAGCCGGATGTGGAGGTCCTGGGCTGGCATGGTTACACGTGGTCTGTGGTTATGAGGCCGGTTGGACTTCCTGCTAAACTCTCAAAAATTACATTGGAGGCAGCTTATAGGAGAGAAATAAACATTCAATACTCTGGCAACAACTCTGGTGGACATTCCTGCAGTCAGAATGCCAATTGCACGCTCCCTCAAAACTTGAGACATCTGCGGTATTGTGTTGTGTGACAAAACTGCACATTGTAGTGTGGCCTTGTGTCCCCAGCACAAGCTGCACACATGTAATGACCATCCTGTTAGTCAGCTTCTTGATATGCCACAACTATCAAGTGGAGGGACTACCTAGGCAAAGGAGAAATGCTCACTAACAGGGATGTAAATAACTGTGTGCACAGCATTTGAAATAAGATTTGTCTGTGTATGGAAAAATTCAGGGATCATTTTCCAGCTCATGAAACATGTTGCGTTTATATTTTGTCAGTATAAATCATTTAAAATCATAGTAGCTATGAGGTCTACTCTTTATTTTTCGACATATACTGTTCATTTGCACCACACAAACCTCTTTCCAGATTGATCTTTTTGCACATACTGTGATGTTGTGTTCTTCAAATGCATAAAAAATACACAGCAAATGTTTTTATTTAGTTTTTTTTTCAAGCATGCCTTTTTATTAGGGCATTGACCAGAATCATTGCACCTATACAATTTCTGTCCCGTTTAAAACCGCATGTCACAGTTCTGACTGGGTATGCGTATGTTTTTCAGCTTTTGTACCCTTCTGACTGAAACATTGTTCAAATTCAAATCTAAACAATATTGCTGAAACATGCAATGCACTGAGCAGTGAACAGATTTGTCCCTGTGTGTGTCCTCTTGAGTTCTCAAATCTTCTTTCATGGAGAAGTACTTGCCGCAGCAGTGTGCGTCATCATGTGTTTTTTCAGGGTTACATTGAGCCTAAAGCATTCACCACATTCATGACATCGATACGGTTTCTCTCCTGTGTGAGTCCTTAAGTGCTCTGTCAGTTTTTCCTTTCGGTTAAAGCACTTCCCACAATCTTGGCATTGATGCGGTTTCTCACCTGCATGAACTTGCATGTGGCGATTAAGATTTATAACACCTAGTCCACACACAGGGCACTTGCATGATTTCCCCCCCGTGTGACTCGCCATATGCGATCTCAGGTTCCCCTGCAGTTTGTAGCATTTGCCACATTGCTTACAGCTGTATGGTTTTGTTCCAGTGTGGGATCTCATATGGTCTGTCAGGTGCTCCTTCCGTGTGTAGCATTTCCCACATACATTGCATTGAAATGGCCTCTCTCCTGTATGGAGCTTCTTGTGACGACTTAAGTGAGATAGAAATGTAAAGCATCTGGCACAGAAAGGGCACTTGTATGGTTTCTCCCCTGTGTGTATCCTCAGATGATCTATTAGTCTTGTGTTTAGAGCGAAGCATTTACCACAATAATGGCAGCAGTACGGTTTCTCCCGTGTGTGTGTTAACATATGCACGTGCAGGCAATACTTGCGGTTAAAGCATTTACCACAGTCTTTGCACTCAAATGGTTTCTCACCTGTGTGAGTTCTCTTGTGCGTTTTCAAATGACATGGTCTGTCATAGGTTGCTGTGCATTCAGTACAACTGTAGGACCTCTTCCTTGTGTGATCCCTCAATGGCTCAATCAGCTCACTGGTTGTCTTGACCTCAGCGCAGATGTAAGAGCTTTGTCCTTTCTTTAACCGTGTCCTCTTGATTTTTAGAGGCTTTAACTGGGTGAGGGGAGCATAACTGGTTGATTCTGATATTCCGTCATCCTCTTCATCAGGTTTTGTTTGGATCTGTTCTGCTGCAATTGTGGATAGGGAGTCCCTCTTGCTGTTTTTCCCAGTTTGGTGTGAGCCCTGATCACTGTCACTTTCCACACAGGGAATGAAGAACTCTGTGTCCTCTTGATCACTCCAAACCTGCTCAGAGTGCTGCTGGTCAGAGGGAACCTCATCTTCAGAGACAGTGAGAGTGAGCTGCAGGGGGTCTGGAAGGAAAGACAGGAATTAACTTTCAAGAAAAATCTACACATTTCAATAAATAATCTACCTCTGTGACTTGACTCTTAACATGATTTATTAGCTAATGTTAGCATCGCTCACATAGCGTAGATATGACTGATGATGTAGGAGCCAAATAGTTAATTCAATCATTTTATGGTTCAAATCAATAATGAATTTCTGTTTTATGTTTAAATGCCACTAAACGGTTAAAAGGCCTTTGGGAGTGACAGGAATTGGGAGTGAGAGGAATGGCAGCCACACAGTCTTTTGACCGCGAGTCCATGCAACCATGCCATCAAATCACATTTTTCAAATCAAATTGTATTTATCACATGCTTTGTAGACAACAGGTGTAGACTAACAATGCTTACGGATCCATTTCCAACAATGCAGAGTTAAAGATTAGATTTTAAAAAAAAAGATACACAGTTGAAGTCGGAAGTTTATATACACTCTTGTTTTCGGGTTTCAATCTTCAATAGTTTAAATAATTTAAATTATACTAATAAATAAAAAAGACGTCAATTAATTCCAAATGGACATCTAAAACACAATCCAGACTCTAAAATCAAATATATTTGGGTCAGTATCAATGCGTGACATCACGTCCGTAACACAGCCTGCACCCACCCGCATTGTGTAAGATCGATTCAAATGTAAAAACTTTGCCGGCTTTAAATCTTCAATAGCTCGTCCACAAAGCGTGCCATGACAATGATATACTCTGAATCAAGGGAGGATGGACAACAACCCCCCCCCCCCACCAAAAGTGTGTTGTTGCCCCCCCTTAAAAAAAGTGCTTCTAATTTTCAATAGCTTATACAATTTAAACGAAAATAATAAAAAATAAAAACTTCAGTTAATTCTAAATGGATAGCAAAATTACACTCCAGACTAACATCAAACAAGTTTGAGTCAGTATCAATGCGTGACGTGATGTCATGTCCATAAAACAGCCTACACACGTGTTGTGTAAGAGCTATTGAAGATTGAAATCCCAAATTGTATTATGGTGTGGATTGTTCTCCATCAACTCTGTTTCAGAATATAGTCATGGCATACTTGGTTCAATAGCTATTGATGAGAGAACCGAATATCCAATATAAAACCAATTTTACCTCAGTCCCGTACACTCCTTAAGAGTACATTCTTGGGCTAACTTCCACCAGGGTTGCCATGTTCGCAGTTTTGCCCCCAGTAGCCTTTCACTTTATATGCCATTGTAGGCTACCATTTGATACAATACATATGTTGAAATCAAATCAAATTTTATTGGTAAAATTTACATACACATGGTTAGCAGACGTTAATGCGAGTGTAGCGAAATGCTTGTGCTTCTAGTTCCGACTATATGCAGTAATATCTAACAAGTAATCTAACAAATTCACAACTACCTTATACACACAAATACACACAAATGTAAAGAGATGAATAGAATATGTACAGTTGAAGTCGGAAGTTTACATACACTTAGGTTGGAGTCATTAAAACTTGTTTTTCAACCACTCCACAAACTTATTGTTAACAAACTATAGTCAGTTAGGACATCTACTTTGTGCATGACAAGTAATTATTTCACTTATAATTCACTGTATCACAATTACAGTGGGTCAGAAGTTTACATACACTAAGTTGACTGTGCCTTTAAACAGCTTGGAAAATTCCAGAAAATGATGTCATGGCTTTCGAAGCTTCTGATAGGCTAATTGACATAATTTGAGTCAATTGGAGGTGTACTTGTGGATGTATTTCAAGGCTTACCTTCAAAGATAGTGCCTCTTTACTTGACATCATTGGAAAATCTAAAGAAATCAGCCAAGACCTCAGAAAAAAATTGTAGACCTCCACAAGACTGGTTCATCCTTGGGAGCAATTTCCAAACGCCTGAAGGTGCAATGTTCATCTGTACAAACAATAGTACGCAAGTATAAACACCATGGGACCACGCAGCCGTCATACCGCTCAGGAAGGAGAAGCGTTCTGTCTCCTAGAGATGAACGTACTTTGGTGCGAAAAGTGAAAATCAATCCCAGGACAACAAGCAAAGGACCTTGTGAAGATGCTGGAGGAAACTGGTAGCAAATAATCAATATCCACAGTAAAACAAGTCCTATATCGACATAACCTGAAAAGCCACTGCTCCAAAACCACCATAAAAAAAGCCAGACTACGGTTTGCAACTGCACATGGGGACAAAGATCGTACTTTTTGGAGAAATGTCCTTTGGCCTGATGAAACAAAAATAGAACTGTTTGGCCATAATGTCCATCGTTATGTTTGAAGGAAAAAGGGGGAGGCTTGCAAACCGAAGAACACCATCCCAACCATGAAGCACGGGGGTGGCAGCATCATGTTGTGGGGGTGCTTTGCTGCTGGAGGGACTGGTGCCCTTCACAAAATAGATGGCATCATGAGGCAGGAAAACTATGTGGACATTTCAAGACATCAGTTAAAGCTTGGTTTCAAATGGGTCTTACAAATGGACAATGACCCCAAGCATACTTCCAAAGTTGTGGCAAAATGGCTTAAGGACAACAAAGTCAAAGTATTGGAGTGGCCATCACAAAGCCCTGACCTCAATCCCATAGAACATTTAAAGGCAATGCTACCAAATACTAATTGAGTGTATGTAAACTTCTGACCCAATGGGAATGTGATGAAAGAAATAAAAGCTGAAATAAATCAATCATTATCTTTACTATTATTCTGACATTTCACATTCTTAAAATAAAGTGGTGATCCTAACTGACCTAAAACAGGGAATTTTAACGAGGAATAAATGTCAGGAATTGTGAAAATTAGATGAGATTAAATGTATTTGGCTAAGGTGTATGTAAATTTCCGACTTCAACTGTACATATAAATATATGGATGAGCGATGGCGTGTGTCATAGGCAAGATGCAGTAGATGGTATAGAATATAGTATATACAGTGGGGCAAAAACGTATTTCGTCAGCCACCAATTGTGCAAGTTCTCCCACTTAAAAAGATGAGAGGCCTGTAATTTTCATTATAGGTATACTTCAACTATGACAGACAAAATGAGAAGAAAAAATCCAGAAAATCACATTGTAGGATTTTTTATGAATTTATTTGCAAATGATGGTGGAAAATAAGCATTTGGTCACCTACAAACAAGTAAGATTTCTGGCTCTCACAGACCTGTAACTTCTTCTTTAAGAGGCTCCTCTGTCCTCCACTCGTTACCTGTATTAACGGCACCTGCTTGAACTTGTTATCAGTATAAAAGACACCTGTCCACAACCTCAAACAGTCACACTCCAAACTCCACTATGGCCAAGACCAAAGAGCTGTCAAAGGACACCAGAAACAAAATTGTAGACCTGCACCAGGCTGGGAAGACTGAATCTGCAATAGGTAAGCAGCTTGGTTTGAAGAAATCAACTGTGGGAGCAATTATTAGGAAATGGAAGACATACAAGACCACTGATGAGCTCCCTCGATCTGGGGCTTCACGCAAGATCTCACCCCGTGGGGTCAAAATGATCACAAGAACGGTGAGCAAAAATCCCAGAACCACACAGGGGGACCTAGTGAATGACCTGCAGAGAGCTGGGACCAAAGTAACAAAGCCTACCATCAGTAACACACTACGCCGCCATGGACTCAAATCCTGCAGTGCCAGACGTGTCCCCCTGCTTAAGCCAGTACATGTCCAGGCCCGACTGAAGTTTGCTAGCCTGTTGAGACTCTAGGGGCAGTATTTTAATTTTTGGAAAAAAAACGTTCCCATTTTAAACGGGATATTTTGTCAGGACAAGATGCTAGAATATGCATATAATTGACACTAGAGTCTAGAGAGCATTTGGATGATCCAGAAGAAGATTGGGAGAATGTCATATGGTCAGATGAAACCAAAATATAACTTTTTGGTAAAAACTCAACTCGTCGTGTTTGGAGGACAAAGAATGCTGAGTTGCATCCAAAGAACACCATACCTACTGTGAAGCATGGGGGTGGAAACATCATGCTTTGGGGCTGTTTTTCTGCAAAGGGACCAGGACAACTGATCCGTGTAAAGGAAAGAATGAATGGGGCCATGTGTCGTGAGATTTTGAGTGAAAACCTCCTTCCATCAGCAAGGGCATTGAAGATGAAACGTGGCTGGGTCTTTCAGCATGACAATGATCCCAAACACACCGCCCGGGCAACGAAGGAGTGGCTTCGTAAGAAGAATTTCAAGGTCCTGGAGTGGCCTAGCCAGTCTCCAGATCTCAACCCCATAGAAAATCTTTGGAGGGAGTTGAAAGTCTGTGTTGCCCAGCAACAGCCCCAAAACATCACTGCTCTAGAGGAGATCTGCATGGAGGAATGGGCCAAAATACCAGCAACAGTGTGTGAAAACCTTGTGAAGACTTACAGAAAACGTTTGACCTCTGTCATTGCCAACAAAGGGTATATAACAAAGTATTGAGATAAACTTTTGTTATTGACCAAATACTTATTTTCCACCATAATTTGCAAATAAATTCATAAAAAATGCTACAATGTGATTTTCTGGATTTGTTTTCTCATTTTGTCTGTCATAGTTGAAGTGTACCTATGATGAAAATTACAGGCCTCTCTCATCTTTTTAAGTGGGAGAACTTGCACAATTGGTGGCTGACTAAATACTTTTTTGCCCCACTGTACATATGAGATGAGTAATGTAGGATATGTAAACATGATTAAAGTGGCGTTATTTAAAGTGACTAGTGATACCTTTATTAAGTCCCTTAATTTAAGTGGCCAGAGATTTGAGTCTGTATGTAGGCAGCAGCCTCTCTGTGCTAGTGATGGCTGTTAAACAGTCTGATGGCCTTTGAGATAGAAGCTGTTTTTCAGTCTCTCGTTCCCAGCTTTGCTGCACCTGTACTGACCTCGCCTTCTGGATGATAGTGGGGTGAACAGGCAGTGGCTCGGGTGGTTGTTGTCCTTGATCCTTTTGTCCTTCCTGTGACATCGGGTGCTGTATGTGTCCTGGAGGGCAGGTAGTTTGCCCCCGGGGATGCGTTGTGCAGACCACACCACTCTCTAGAAAGCCCTGCAGTGAAGGGCGGTGCAATTGCCGTACCAGGCGTTGATACAGCCCGACAGGATGCTCTCGATTATGCATCTGTAAAAGTTTGTGAGTGTTTTAGATGACAAGACACATTTCTTCAGCTACCTGAGGTTGAAGAGGCGCTGTGGCACCTTCGTCACCACGCTGTCTATGTGGGTGAACCATTTCAGTTTGTCCGTGATGTGTATGCCGAGGAACTTAAAACTTTCCACCTTCACCTACTGTCCCATCGATGTGGATAGGGGGGGTGCTCCCTCTGCTGTTTCCTGTAGTCCACGATCATCTCCTTTATTTTGTTGACGTTGAGTGGGAGGTTATTTTCCTGACACCACACTCCGAGGGCCCTCACCTCCTCCCAGTAGGCCGTCACGTCGTTGTTGGTAATCAGGCCTACCACCGTAGTGTCGTCTGCAAACTTGATGATTGAGTTGGAAGCGTGCATTGCCACGCAGTCATGGGTGAACAGGGAGTACAGGAGATGGCTGAGAACGCACCCTTGTGGGGCCCCAGAATTGAGGATCAGCGGGGTGGAGATGTTGTTTCCTACCTTCACCACCTTGGGGAGGCCTGTCAGAAACTCCAGGACCCAGTTGCATAGGGCGGGGTCGATACCCAGGGTCTCGAGCTTAATGACAAGTTTGGAGGGTACTATGGTGTTAAATGCTGAGCTGTAGCCAATGAACAGTATTCTTGTCCAGATGGGATAGGGCAGTGTGCAGTGTGATTGCATCGTCAGTGGACCTATTGGGACGGTAGGCAAATTGGAGTGGGTCGGGTAGGGTGGGGGTGATATGATCCTTGACTAGTCTCTCAAAGCACTTCATGATGACAGAAGTGAGTGCAATGGGGCAATAGTAATTTAGTTCAGTTACCTTAGCTTTCTTGGGAACAGGAACAATGGTGGCCATCTTGAAGCATGTGGGGACAACAGACTGGGATAGGAATTGGTTGAACATGTCCGTAAACACACCAGCCAGCTGGTCTGCGCATGCTCTAAGGATGCGGCTAGGGATGCCGCCTGAGCCGGCAGCCTTGCGAGGGTAACATGTTTAAATGTTTTACTCACGTTGGCCGCAGAGAAGGAGAGCCCATAGGCTTTGGTAGCAGGCCGTGTCAGTGGCACTGTATTGTCCTCAAAGAGAGCAAAGAAGTTGTTTAATTTGTCTGGGAGCAAGACGTTGATGTCCCCGATGGGGCTGGTTTTCTTTTTGTAATCCGTGATTGACTGTAGACCCTGCCACATACGTCTCACGTTTGAGACGTTGAATTGCGACTCTACTTTGTCTCTATACTGAAGCCTTTTTGATTGCCTTGTGGAGGGAATAGCTACACTGTTTGTATTCGGTCATGGTTCCGGTCACCATGCCATGATTAAATGCGGTGGCTAGCACTTTCAGTTTGGCGCGAAAGCTGCCATTAATCCACGGTTTCTGGTTAGGGAAGGTTTTAATAGTCACAGCGGGTATAACATATCCTATGCACTTGCTAATAAACTCGCTCAATCTTGAAGCGTGGAATCCGATTGGTCAGACCAGCGTTGTATTGATCTGAACATGGGCATTTCCTGTTTAAGTTATAGGCTGGGAACAACAAAATGTTCATGGCTGTGACTATAATTGAAGAGAATTCTCTTGGAAGATAATGCGGTCGGCATTTGATTGTAAGGAATTCTAGGTCAGGTGAACATAAATTGACTTGAGTTCCTGTATGTTGTTGTGATTACACCATGAGTCGTTAATCATAAGGCATACACCCCGCCCTTCTTTTTACGAGAGAGATGTTTGTTTCTGTCGGCGAGATGTGTAAAGAACTCGGGTGGCTGTACCGACTCTGACAACGTATCACAAGTGAGCCATGTTTCCGTGAAACAGAGAATGTTCCAATCTCTGATGTCTCTCTGGAAGGCAACTCGTGCCCTAATTTTGTCCACCTTGTTATCTAGAGCATTGGCGAGTAATATGCTAGGAAGCAGTGAATGGTGTGCTCGCCTGAGTCTGACCAGTAGGCTGCTCCATCTGCGGCGAACACGCTGTTTTGGGTCGGTCTCTGGGATAAGATCGCATGTCCAGGGTGGAGATCCGAGCAAAGGATCCGCTTCGGGAAAGATGTATTCCTGGTTGTAATTATGGTAAATTGACATCGCTTTTATTTCCAATAGTTCTTCCCGGCTGTATGTAATAACACTTGAGATTTTCTGGGATAACAATGTAAGAAATAGTACCCAAAAAAATCAACTAATAACTGCATAGTTTTGTAAGGACCTGAATGAAGCGAGGCGACCATCTCTGCCGGCGCCACCATCTCTAAAAATGACTGGAATCATTGCAAATCAATTTGTGCCACTTGCACAAATTGGAGCTGGCAAAAAATAGATTTAATACATAGCCAATAACTTCAGTGTATTGTTGTAGTAGCCTTGTGTTATTATGCAATTATTAATGGAAATGTTTAGTTAATTAAATTGGAAGTTATCAAAGCTCTATTGCAATTGCCGATCAGTTGTTAGAACGCATTAGAATGACAGTAACAGTCAGTCTGATTAGGCTAGAGGTAAAAAAAAAATAAACACTGGCTGTTGTTGACAATCATATTCAGTTCATATACATATTATGAATATTTCATTTAGTGATTGAAATTACAACCCCGTCCTCAGTATCCCATTTCAGCAGGCTAGTGGGCTCCAGAAGCACTTCTTACCTCGGAATCGCCAAACTGTTCACGTTGAATAAATTAGTCTGTTAATTTGAACGCATCCAGCTGCTAAATTGTTCAGTTTACATCTTGCCTACATTTTTCCTAGGCTACTGTAGACTACCTGAAATTAGATGTAGGCCTTTCATTGATTTTAGGCTACCTGCATCTAGCTAAGAAACCCTGGAAATTTGAATTTAGGCCCAGACTTTAGTCTGTAGCCTATGCCTATTGAAATGACAAGTCCATCTCGCAAATGGTCCATTAATAACGGTTTGTAGTCTTAACATTTGGCACATAATGGCACAATTGCCAGAAACGGCACAATTGCCAGGAAATAGCCCACCAATTTTCTTTTGTTTTTTTAAATACATTTGTTTCTTGCTCAGAGATTGAGAACCTCTGTCCAACTTTCATCACTCAAACTCACCTGTCAGATTTATCTATAGTTATGCACATGCCAAAAGGCCTGAATGTTGATTGGTTGAAAGCCGTGGTATATCAGACCATATACCTTGGGTATGACAAAAAATTACTTTTATGTTGGTAACCAGTTTATAATAACAATAAGGCACCATGGGGTTTGTGGTATATAACAAATAAATAATTTTATGTTAGTAACCAGTTTATAATAACAATAAGGCACCCTGGGGTTTATGGTATATGGCTAATATACCACTGCTAACTGCTGTATCAAGGCACTCCGCATTGCCATAAGTCTTAGCAGTGGTATATTGGCCATATACCATACCCCCTCGTGCCTTATTGTTTAATCATAGCAGTCAAACAAGTTAAATCGACATCCATTGATGGAAAATTATCTGGCGAGTTTAATAAGGGCAAATTATATTTTAAATTGCAATATATAAAAATTATTTTATTATGTCATGTCAAGTAAGCAATAATCATTATTTTTGATGAAAACCAAATTTAGCTTCTAACGTAGTTCCAAATTACGTCGATATTCCTTCTTAATAGGCTCAATAACATTATGGGGAAATGGTTTATTCTATAAATGTGGCAACTCTCTGTGGGGGGAAAAGGGGGCTAGTTTTCAGGCCTTTGGGGCAAGTTAAGTGGTCATTGGGCAATGTTTTTTTTAGCTGGACCTGGCAACCCTGACTTCAAACACTCTCCATTGTGCCTAAATCACTAAGAAGGAATGCTCTGGACAAGAGCGTCTGTTAAATGACGCATTTAAAAATGTAATGTAAACATATAAACTTGCCTACCTGCTTTATGTAATTTCAGATCGGGATTAAAAACCGAATCCAGCAGCCTCTGCAGGCGTTGATTCTCCTCCTTTGAACGTGACATCTCATCCTGGTACTCTGCAAACGCCTTTTCCACTACCACGGATATCTCTACAGCCACTGTTGTTAATCGATCGGAGAGAAACGCTTGCAACAACTGTAATTTTGACATTTTGGTTGAAATGTCCTTCTATTTGTTCTATTTTTGTGATTCGGTTAATACGACGCTTCATCAACGTCTCGTCAGCAACACTTAAATAAGTATTTCCGGGTCACGGAATGTCGACATTTTTCAAAATATAAGTCCCGCACGTCACAGTAGAAAAGTATCAATAACCTGCATTGATTCATGATAAATGAAACATTATTCTGTAAACATTGATTCATATTTAAATTACATTTGCATTAAATGTGGGTTTTAAAACATGTTCCAAGTTCAAATAAATGCCCCAATGTGAATCACTGTATATGGAATACATATTGACTTAAAGTTCAAAAACTATTCTGGGTGGCACAGTAAAAGTATTGTAGGGAATACTCAGTAGGGTCTGAATACTTCATGGGGCTCTGAATAATACGGAGTGTTGTTGGCCTTTTACTCCACCCATTCCATTGGCCACATAAGATTCTTTGTGCTGATGTAGAAGTGGGTTGGGGAGTATTCTGTACGGTCTGTATAATCCATATATGGTGTAATTTCACGGGGCTCTGAATAATGCAGAGTATTGTTGGACTTTTACTGTGGTCAAACAGCATAAATGGGGTGCCTGGACACTATACTGTACAAGCTGAAGGCAAAACGCCCCAAGAACAAGCAGGAACAAGCTAGCCTTAAAAATGGTCAAAGACTCCAGCCAACCTAGTCATAGACTGTTCTCTCTGCTACCGCACTGCAAGCGGTACCGGAGCGCCAAGTCGAGGTCCACGAGGCTCCTAAATAGCTTCTACCCCCAAGCCATAAGACTCCTGAACAGCTAACTATTGACTGCTGCCCTTTGTACTTGTCACATGCGCCGAATACACCTTACAGTGAAATGTTTACTTACAAGCCCTTAACCAACAATGCAGTTTTAAGAAAATACCTAAATAAAGTAAGAGATAAGAATAACAAATTATTAATTTGATTTGAACTGAAGACAGCCGCAGTAAAGGCCTGGCAGAGCATCACCAGGGAAGAAACCCAGCATCTGGTGATGTCTATGGATTACAGACTTAAGGCAGTCATTGACTGCAAAGGACTTGCAACCAAGTATTAAAACTCACAATTTAATTTATGATTATGTTAGTTTGTTCAATTACTTTTGAGGCCCTAAAATTGGGGGGCTATGTATAAAAATGGTTGTAGTTCCTACACGGTTCATACAATAATTTTGACAAAACCCTTAAATTAAAGATGAAAGTCTACATTTAAAGCACATCTTGATTGTTGACTTTCAAATCCATTGTGGTGGCGTACAGAGCCCAAATTATGCAAATTGTGTCCAAATAGTTATGGACCTGACTAAATATCACGGTCCCAAGGCACATCAATGAACAGGTTATAGAGCAAACAACAAAATTGTCACAACGCATAGGCTGTAATGTGGGGGGTGGCTTGACTTACCCAGTGATTTTACCCATGCAACGCCAAGACCAATAGGAACTCTCATTTGCAACTGTTGGACTAATGATTACATCCTAGATCAGCTGGATGCAGGCAAGAGTGTGCAAGGCGGTATTGAATGTGTCACTGTCTGTCACCTTGATTACTCAAAATTCTCTCGGTCTGTGTACCTACGTTGTAAACCTTCATTCATGGGCTGAATGAAAAATTAGGTTGTAGCAACCTCATGACGGGTACATGGAAAATGTTGTAGCCTAAACCTATCGATGTTACATTGTGCTGGGCAAATGAATGACAGTAATCCAATATGCTGTAATAGAAATAAGCCCAAGCTCATAAAAAAAAGTATCATCCTCCCTCATTTTAAACGGCACCGACCGCCACTAAAGTGATTTGCATTGTGGCCAATGTAATGGGCATAGTAAAAGGCCAGCAACACACTGTATTATTCAGAGCCCCATGAAGTGAAACCATATATAGATTCTACAAAGGCTTTTATTATGCCTTGATCACACCTAGAGCATTATTGTGCAAAATGGAACGCAGCATCTGGATATGTGTGCAACAAAAGTTCAACATTTAACTTCTGATACCATTTCTGTCAAGCCGTCTACTCATACTTTGACGCATAAGTTCGATAAATCCAAGGTATGCACCACACAGAACACACTGTGGCAAACGCAGCGTTCCATTGGGAATTCATGTAATTCTGGAGTACCAAATGCAATGAGGCTGTCGGTGTGATTGAGGGGTAACGCCTTGTCCACACCGATAGTGTTATAGCACAAAATAGTACAAAGCAAATCTGGATATGTGTGCAACAAAAGTTCAACATTCACCTTCTGCTACAGAAAAGTGTCGACATAGAGGGATGCCTCGCTTCTAGTCCTTAGGAAACTTTGCAGTATTTCATTTTTTATGTATTATTTCTTACATTGTTAGCCCAGAAAACCTTAAGTGTTATTACATACAGCCGGGAATAACTATTGGATATCAGAGCGATGTTAACTTCCCAGCACTATGACCAGGAATACGACTTTCCCAAAGCGGATCGTTTGTCCGCACCACCCAGGGCATTTGAACTGATTCCAGAGGCAAACCCAAAACAACACCGCCGGTGGAAAGGGAGTCAGAGTATATTACTTGCTAATGTCCAGTCCCTAGATAACAAATTGGACGAAATCAGGGGAAGGTTTGCTTTCCAGAGAGACATCAGGGATTGTAACATACTCTGTTTCACGGAAACATGGCTCTCTAGTGATATGCTCAGTGCATCACGTTGACAGGAATAAACATCTCTCCGGGAAGAAGGGCGGGGGTGTATGTTTCATGATTAATGACTCATGGTGTAATTGTAACAACATACAGGAACTCAAGTCCTTTTGTTCACCTGACCTAGAATTCCTCACAATCAAATTATCATTATCTCCCAAGATAATTTTCTTTGGTTATTATCACAGCTGTGTATATCTCCGCCTCAAGCCAATACAATGGTGGCCCTTAAGAAACTTCACTGGACTTTATGCAAACTGGAAACCATATATGCTGAGGCTGCATTTATTGAAGCTGGGGATTTTAACAAAGCACATTTGAGGAGAAGGCAACCTAAATTCTATCAGCATTTGACTGTAGCGCTGGAAAAACACTGGACCATCATTACACTGACTTCCGTGATGCATACAAGGCCCTCCCCTGTCCCCATTCGGCAAATCTGACCATGACTCCATTTTGCTCCTCCCTTCTTCTAGGCAGAAACTCAAACAGGAAGTACCCGTGCTAAGGACTATTCAACGCTGGTCTGACCAATTGGAATCCACACTTCAAGATTGTTTTGATCACGCGGACGGGGATATGTTCTATAATATCGGCGTATACGCTGATTCACTGAGTGAGTTTTATAAGGAAGTGTATAGGAGATGTTGTACCCACTGTGGCCATTAAAACCTACCCTAACCGTGGATAGATGGCAGCATTCGCACAAAACTGAAAGCGCGTACCACCGCTTTTAACCATGGCAAGGCGACTGGGAATATGGCAGAATACAAACAGAGTAGTTATTCCCTCCACAAGCAAAATGTCAGTATATATTTTTCCGTTATTTAACTAGGCAAGTGAGTTAAGAACAAATTCTTATTTTCTATGATGGCCTAGGAACAGTGGGTTAACTGATTTTTAACCTGTAGCCTAGTGGTTAGAGACAAAGTGAAGTCGCAATTCAATGGCTCAGACACGAGACGTATGTGGCAGGGTCTACAGATAATCAGGACTACAAAAGGAAAACCAGACACGTTTAAATGTCGGACTCATGTCGGCCACGGAGAAGGAGTGCCCACAGTCCTTGGTAGCGGGCCGCGTCGGTGTGCACCGTAGGATCCTCAAAGTGGGCAAAGAAGGTGTTTAGTTTATCTGGAAGCAAGACGTCAGTGTTAGTGTTCGGCCCAGACGGCATCCCTCAGAGCATGCGCAGACCAGCTGGCTGATGTGTTTACGGACATATTCAATCTCTCCCTATCCCAGTCTGCTCTCCCCACATGCTCCAAGATGGCCACCATTGTTCCTGTACCCAAGAATGCAAAAGTAACTGAACTAAATGACTATCGCCCAGTAGCACTCACTTCTGTCATCATGAAGTGCTTTGAGAGACTAGTCAACATTCATCACCCCCCTATACACATCGATGGACAGCAGTGGAGAAGGTGGAAAGTTCCTCGGCGTACACATCACTGACAAACTGAAATGGTCCACCCACACAGACAGTGTGGTGAAGAAGGTGCAACCTCAGGAGGCTGAAGAAATTTGGCTTGTCAACTAAAACCCTCACAAACTTTTACAGATGCACAATTGAGAGCATCCTGTTGGGCTGTATCCCGCCTGGTACGGCAACTGCACCGCCCACAACTGCAGGGCTCTCCAGAGGGTGGTGCGGTCTGTACAACGCATCACCACCGGGGGCAAACCTTCTGCCCTCCAGGACACTTACAGCACCCGATGTCACAGGAATCATTACAGCACCCGATGTCACAGGAATGCCAAAAAGATGATCAAGGACAACAACCACCCAAGCCACTGCCTGTTTATCCCGCTACCATCCAGAAGGCAAGGTCAGTACAGGTGCATCAAAGTTGGGACCGAGAGATTGAAAAACAGCTTCTATCTCAAGGCCATCAGACTGTTAAACAGCCATCACTAGCACAGAGAGGCTGCTGCCTACATACAGACTTGTAACCATTGGGCCACTTCAATAAATTGAACACTAGTCACTTTAATAATGCCACTTTAATAATGTTTACATATCTTGCATTACTCATCTCATACGTATATACTGTATTCTATCTATTGCATCTTACACGGAACCCAAACCGGCTGTGCACGTGCTCCATCATGCGCCATCGTACATACATTTATTTTGTCCCCCCAAACCAAACGCGATCACGACAAGCAGAAATAAAATATCAAAACAAACTCTAAACCAATTACATTCATTTGGGGACAGGTCGAAAAGCATTAAACATTTATGGCAATTTAGCTAGCTAGCTTGCACTTGCTAGCTAATTTGTCCTATTTAGCAAGGTTGCTGTTTCTGGCTAATTTGTCCTGGGATATAAACATTGAGTTGTTATTTTACCTGAAATGCACAAGGTCCTCTACTCCGACAATGAATCCACACATAAACCGGTCAACCCAATCATTTCTAGTCATCTATCCCCCTTCCAGGCTTTTTCTTCTTTGAACTTATATGGTTAATTACCACGACGACCGACAACACAGTTCATCTTTCAATCACCCACGGGTGTATAACCAATGAGGAGATGGCACGTGGATATCTGCTTCTATAAACCAATGAGCAGATGGGAGAGGCAGGACTTGTAGTGGGATCTGCGTCACAAATAGAACTGACTTCTATTTTAGGCCTTGGCAACGCAGACGCTCGTTGACGCATGCGAGCAGTGTTGGTGCAATAATTGAATAATATAGATTTCTAAATTTATTTTGCAACGGTCGCACATGCGAGTGGTGTAGTCAGGGTATTAGCCTTTGCCACTCTGACATTGCTCATCCATAAATGTATATATTATTATTCCATTCCTTACTTAGATTTGTGTATATTAGGTATTTGTGTAATCATTAGATATTAGTTGTTAGATATTGCTGCACTGTCGGAAATTTCGCTACACTTGCAATAACATCTGCTAACCATGTGTATGTGACCAATAAAATGGTATTTAATTTAATTTGCTCAACATTCACCTTCTGCTACCATTTCTGTCAAGCCGTCTACGCATACAGTTTGACGCATACGTTCGATCAATCCAATTTATGCACCACACCGGAACGCACTGCAACTGCTTCTGCAACGGAATGCTGCAAGGAAAATGCAGCGTTTCATTGGAAATGAATGTAATTCTGGCGTACCAAAATGCAAAACACTGTCGGTGTGTTCGAAGCGTGAGGACACTGGTACGTTCATGCAGGAACCAATGGGTGCTCGATGTGGGGCGTTAATGCAGGAACCAATGAGATGCTGTATCATAAACATAGCTTTTACAGCGGACTTTTATTTTAGAGGTTAAATCCAAAAACCGGAAGTAAATGTTTTGTTTATATATTTTTTTATTTAAAATACCAGGTCAACAATTTACATTGTTACATCATTCAAAACAGAATGCAGGTATTAACAATAAAATACAAAAACATACAAAAAAATATCAATTAAATAATACAAAAATAAACTATTCTAGTGCAATTGTAATCACTCTGAAAAAATATTATTATAATGATTCAGGAAAATGTTATTCTTGCTGTTATTCACTAGGGTTAATGTTTTAATAAGATAGTTAAATTCAATCAAAAATCAGTGTAATTTTTGTATAGTATTTTGGAATTTTTGTTTATGTATAAAGTATTTGGGAACAAGAATAAAACAGGGAAACAGAAATGGTGTTACCGCCACCTTCTGTACTAGAGAAGGAGCGCATGTAAACTGATTGAAACGTGCCTATCATCACCATTGCGGAGCTCCATAAACGTGTTCGCCCGACGGGAATTCAAATGTGTAGGCTACTACAGTAAGGTTACTGATATATTTGAAAGCGGTTCTAGTTTTACAACGGGAACATCAGGGACGAGAGAGACAAATAGAGAGAGCGAGAAAGAGTGAACTTTCAAAGTTGGCCTACTCACCAAGTATTCTACGGCGAGGTCCATTATTGACGAGAAAATATAAATAGAGGTAAGCCTACATTTCCCCTGGCAATATTGCTATTTTCAGCCAATTTATAGATTACAGACCTAGCTAACATACTAACTGATGCTAATGTGCTGTGCAAACTATTTTAATTGTATATTTCCAGAACTATTTTCTGACACACACACAGAATAACCATTTATCATTATGACTGCAACTTGTAATACCTTTTGGGAAGAGTTTTGAATACATGGTCATGGAAACAAGCAATTTCTTATCATCATGACAACATCTTCAAAGTCACACCAACGTCCCTTAGGAGAGTTAGTATTATAGTGCTGTCTTTCCTTCACATAGGCTACTTAGGTTTACTAATTTACTAATTCAATATTTATCCAATTCCGTAGCAACCACGTGATGATTCAAATGTCTCTCCTCATGTTTTGTTTTTTTCAAATCAAAATCTAATTTTATTTGTCACATACACTGAGTACAACAAGTGTAGACCTTACCGTGAACTGCTTACTTACAAGCCCTAACGAACAATGCCGTTTTATGAAACTAAAGTAAAAAATAATAAAAGTAACACAATAAAATAACGAAATTGAGGCTATATACAGGGGGTACCTGTGGAGTGAGGAACGAGAAAGGGTGTCAGAGGAACTTTCCCCTGGTTCCAGATAAAAGACAGAAATAAACTTTCCCTAGAGAAGAACATTTCAGAATTCCAAGCATTCCTGGAGCTGTTCCCTCCCATGTATTGACTTTCCTTCTTTTGGAAGAGGAACATTGAGCCCCACTGACTGCCCAACTCATACCCACAGATAAAGGCAGGCTGATCAGCCCTACAGTACAATTTCATCATAGGACAAGAATACTTTATGTGGTCTTATAGGCTGGTATAGGAATGTAGGATGTTTTCTATTACAAATGTGTTAACTTCCATCTCTACAGTGAATTCGGAAAGTATTCAGACCCCTTGACTTTTTCCACATTTTGTTACGTTACAGCCTTATTCTAAAACTGATTCAATGTTGTTTTTTCCCCCTCAATCTAGACACAATACCCCGTAATGATAAAGTGAACACAATTTTTAAGACATTTTAGCAAATGTATTAAAAAAATAAATAAAAAAATACCTTATTTATGTAAGTATTCAGACCCTTTGCTATGAAACTCAAAATTGAGCTCAGGTGCATTCTGTTTCCATTGATCATCATTGACATGTTTCTACAACTTGATTGGATTCCACCTGTGGTAAATTCAATTGATTGGACATGATTTGTAAAGGCACACACCTGTCTATATAAGGTCTCACAGTTAACAGTGCATGTCAGAGCAAAAACCAAGACATGACGTCGAAGGAATTGTCCGTGGAGCTCCGAGACAGGATTTGTGTCGGCATAGATCTGGGGATGAGTACCAAAATAATTTCTGCAGCATTGACGACCCCGAAGAACAGTGGCCTCCATCATTCAACGTTGTCCTAGAGCTGGCCGTCCGGCCAAATTGAAAAATCGGGGGTGAAGGGCCTTGGTCAGGGAGGTTACCAATAACCTGATGGGCACTCTGACAGAGCTCCAGAGTTCCTCTGTGGATATGGGAAAACCTTCCAGAAGGACAACCAACTTTGCAGCACTACACCAATCAGGCCTTTATGGTAGAGTGGCCAGACGGAAGCCACTCCTCAGTAAAAGGCACATGACAGCCCGCAGGCACCTAAAGACTCAGACCATGAGAAACAAGATTCTCCAGTCTGATGAAACCAAGATATAACTCTTTGGCCTGATAGATAGAACTCTTTGGCCAAGCGTCACGTCTGGAGGAAACCTGGCACCATTCCGACGGTGAAGAATAGAGGTGGCAGCATCATGCTGTGGGGATGTTTTTCAGCGGCAGTGATTGGGAGACTAGGCAGAATTGAGGGAAAGATGAATGGAGCAAAGTACAGAGAGATCCTTGATGAAAACCTGCTCCAGAGTGCTCAGGACCTCAGACTGGGGCAAAGTTTCACCTTCCAACAGGACAACGACCCTAAGTACACGGTCAAGACAACACAACACAGGAGTGGCTTCGCAACAATGTCCTTGAGTGGCCCAGCCAGGACTTGAACCCGATCGAACATCTCTGGAGAGACCTGAAAATAGCTGTGCAGCAAAGCTCCCCATCCAACCTGACAGAGCTTGAGAGGATCTGCAGAGAAGAATGGGAGAAACTCCCCAAATACAGGTGTGCCAAGCTTGTAGCGTCATACCCAAGAAGACTCCAGGCTGTAATCGCTGCCAAAGGTGCTTCAACAAAGTACAAAAATGTTTTAAAAAATAAATAAATCATGTTTTTTTACTTTGACATTGTGTGTAGATTGAGGGGAAAAAACAATTAAAAACATTTTTCAATAACCTTTATTTAACTAGGCAAGTCAGTTAAGAACAAATTCTTATTTACAATGATGGCCTACTGGGGAACAGTGGGTTCATTGTTCTGCCTTGTTCAGGGGTAGAACGACAGATTTTTACCTTGTCAGCTCGGGGATTTGAGCCAGCAACCTTTCGGTTACTGGCCCAACCTTCTAACCACTGGGCTACCTGCCACCCCGAAAAGTCAAGTGGTCTGAATACTTTCCAAATGCATTGTATGTCATGACAACCAACTGAGGACCATCAAAGTGACTTATCATTCATATCGATATATTTCTTGTTGTTGTACATTGCAGCAATATGCTTACAGTACGTGAACGTGTTGGTGTTATGCCAATGCAGAGCTTAGTAAACATAGCGAGAGCACAGACACAGCCTCCTCCATATGCTCGCCCACACCTCAACAGTCCAATGTGGATGAACTGATGAACTCTAACTTCTCAGTTGCCTACTGTTTACATTGACTTGCACAAGCTGAGAGAAAATGGAACAGGCATACCCCATGTTTGGGCTTTGATATTTGGCCATGTTTTTTCTGTTGTGTTCACTAACAAGGACAAGGTTTTAAAAGGTATTTGAGAAACAGTTTAAACAGGAACGATAAAAAGGGGGGGATGGAGAAGGCAGAGGGAGTGTTTTGGTTTTACTCCTGCAGCTGGTGTTTTTTTCCCTGAGAGTTTTGTGGGCGACTTGTGGCTCCCTCTAGGTGTGGCAACATTCGGGTCGGGATAATTATCACAAACACTGGCTCCACTGAGAGTGGACATGCCAAACCAGCTCTGTATAGTAGGTGTGTGTGTGTGTGTGTAGAAGAGGGAGAAAGAGAAATGGGTCATAATAAATAATACATTTATTTTTATCGTCAGTTGCACACAAGGTCCAACCAAAACTTGACTTCTGCTTTTAACCCAACCTCTCTGAATTGGAGAGATGCTGGGGGGTTCCACATTGGGTGCCCGGGGGGCTGTTGTTGTGGGGGGGGTTTAACTGCCTTGCTCAAGGGTAGAATGACAGATGTTTCACCTTGGGGATTTGAACTAGCAACCTTTCAGTTACTGGCCCAACGCTCTAACCACTAGGCTAAAGATTGTAGAGTGTTTGTTTGTGTGGTAAAAGCATGTGTAATGAGTATGTGTGTGTATCCCTGGACAATGCACAGAGAAGCCCTTTTAGGCATAAGTGGGAGGAAAGATTTGTTCATACAGGTGCTGCCTTCTAAAGGGCCTTCTAAAATATAAAGGGAGAGGGAAATGTACAACTAGCACTAGACAGGCTATACTGTATACACACACTTCACAACATGTACCATTGTGCCTCTTGTCAGGTTGGTTGTAAGATCAGATGCAGATGTGAACAAGGTCATGTTGGATCTATTTTGAAGTGTCTTTTGTTTGTTTACTATTGTGTGGGAGTGCTGAAGTTAAGTAAATGGAGTGAAAAACCAAATGCCTCAACCACACTCTTCCTCCCTCTCAGTCTCACCACACACCCTTTACACAACAATTAACATTTGGGCAACAATAACATCTGTCTCTTGTTCAGTCTCTCTTCTTTCACTCTCTCTCTCTCTTCTCTGTCTCTCTCTCTCCTTTAACTCTCTCTCTCTCTCTTCTCTGTCTCTCTCTCGTTTTCATTTTTTCTCTCCCCATTTATATTTATTTTGTATTTCAGTGAGACTACATTGATTTACTCTTTACTGCATTTCAAACTCTGTTGTCCAGACTGTCATGAATGAATGATTGCTTGCCAATCATTCTGTGGGGAGTTCCCTAAAGATAAGTACACTGCAATAGAAGGCCCACTCAAATTTTGATGGTTTACATGGGGCTATTTCGACCTCTGGAGAGTGACCGGGTATCAAGAGCTAATCTTGATATCCTGTAATCTGGCATAGTAGTGAGATTGAGTGCTTGTAAAGATGGAGGCTTCATTCAGTCCACAACTCAATACTCCTGTGGTAAAACTCTGTCACACATGAACATGTAACTAGCTGACTGAGGAGCTTTCTTGTATATCTGATCGGTTTGACATGGTGTTATTGTGTATACTATGATAATGGTCTTATGCTATGTTGTATAGGTCTTTAGTGCAGAAAAGGTGCTTTAGTATATGACATTAAGTATTATAACACTGAAAAAGCCTAACACGCTGTTGTGAATTTGGGGGATAGAGCCAGGAGCTGGACTTGAACCAGGGACCTCATGCATGTCAGCACAATCCACAACCACTTTGTTGAAGAGCTTGCTCTTGATAGTCAGCCGGCCGCATAGTGCTGTATTTTAGACATGGCTGCTGCATTATCTATTTATTTCATGTAAATCAGTCCTTTTTAAAGACTCATTTTCCACTCTGCTGTTCACCTCATCCTCCCCGCTGCTCTCCTCCAGTTCGCAAATATTATAAATGCCGCCGAAATGTCACAGTGCAGCTAATATGACACTTCGTCATTGAACAAATAACCATTTCAGTTCAGGGTGTCTTATGTAATCACATCCTCAATTAGTTCCCAGTGTCTGTCACACTTAGTTAGCGTATAAGCATATTACACTGAACAAAAATATAAACGCGACATGCAACAATTTCAAAGATTTTGCTGAGTTACAGTTCATAGAGGGAAACCAGACAATTTTAAATAAATAAATTAGGCCCTAATCTATGGATTTCACATGACTGGGCAGGGGCGCAGCCAATTCGGTTTTTTGTAGAAGCACCGTTTAGGCGATTACAGCTTTGAGTCATTTTGGGTATGTCTGTATCAGCTTTGCACATCTGGATTTGGGGATTTTCTTACATTTTTCCTTGCAGATTTTCTGAAGCTCTGTTAAATTAAGTGGGGAGCCATGCTCCCCATCCAACCTAACAGAGCTTGAGATGATCTGCAGAGAAGAATGGGAGAAACTCCCCAAATACAGGTGTGCCAAGCTTGTAGCGTCATACCCAAGAAGACTCGAGGCAGTAATCGCTGCCAAAGGTGCTTCAACCAAGTACTGAGTAAAGGGTCTGAATACTGATGGAAATGTAATTAATTTTTTTCAACAATTTTCTACAAAGCTGTTTTCACTTTGTCATTATGAGGTATTGTGTGTAGATTGATGAGGGGAAAAAACGATTTAATCAATTTTAGAATAAGGCTGTAGTGTAGCAAAATGTGTAATAATCAAGGGGTCTGAATACTATCCAAAATGCACTGTAAATGCCTAGAATTATGTTTTGTTAATGTCAGTATTGTATGTAGCTTACAATTTATGCCTTGTATGTGAATCCATTCATTTTACAAAGGTGTTAAATAATACTTGCTTTGATATTCATTTCTCATGACCATTCCTTGATCTTAGTCAGCTAAACGCATAATACTTGATTGCACGCGTTTTTTCTAGAATGTTAAATGGAGTCTGCTATTCAGTTTAATGGACTTTGTTAACATGCACATTACATAGTCTTATCATGGGTTGCATGTAAGGTATACAGTGCCTTCAGAAAGTATTCATACCCCTTGACTTATTCAATATTTTGTTGTTACAGCCTGAATTCACAATTGATTAAATATATGTTTTTCTCATCTATTTACACAAAACCCCATAATGACAAAGTGAAAACATGTTTTTAGACATTTTTGCAAATGCATTGAAAATGAAATACAGAAATATATGCCAATTACCAGACACTTTTATCCAAATTACTTATAGCAGTGTGTGTCTACAGTACATTTTCATATGGGGGGCCCCAGTGGGAATCAAACCCACAATCATAACTCAGCAAGTGCCATGCTTTTCCAAATGAGCCACACATGACTCCATGTAGGCTACATGCAGATCACCCGTCATGGATTGGGGTTTTGTCTTGTGAAGTTGCTAGATGGTGATTTGCTTGTCTTCAGAGAGGTAAATAGAGATCCATGGTTGAACAAATTAGCACACTAACGTAGCAAATCAATCAACCAAATGGAAACTTATGTAAATGTATTTGCTTCTATTAGCTTCACCCCTAACAAGGTCCTCCATTATATCATTAGCATGCATGGTCTGCCACGCCACAGTCCACAGTGACTCGCTCTCTCATTGAGAAGTTCACAAGGTACTGTTTTACTTGCTCGGCCGGGTTTAGTTGCCATGGCAACAAATCTGTCAGAAATCGGGAAGAATGTGTTGTCCAATCTTGAAGCCTCCCCTATCTCTGCTTTATTTCAAAAATACATTCTGGGGAAGTTTGCGACACAGTTCACACAGTCATAGATTTTCCTAGATCAAGTATTCCCTCTGTTTTTGAAAAAAGAGTGAGCCTGATCAAAGCTGAAGTGAAGTCCCAGGGAACATCTCTCATTCCTCCCTGTTCTCTCTCCTACTCTGACTCTCTCTGTCTACCTTTCGCTCTCTCTACCTCTGTCTACCTGTCTCTCTCTCTGCTATGTGTTATACATTCTGTGTTCCCAATTGTTTTCCGAACATTTAATACCTTAGCCTGATTCAATATTGTTAACCTGCAGTAGTGGGCTGACTCATTGTTTTTGTGCAGTTGAATTACACTTCCTGATGTCTTTGGAGAGAGTGAAGATGCAGTTAGGGATAATGCATTGCCGGCTGTCAAGCGTTCCTATGCTGTGAGAGGGAGGCAGGGGACGTTTATTTATGAAACAGACACATATTTGGTGTTCACGCTGACATTGTCTACTTCCTGGGTGACAGTGGGGTTATGACTATTTGATTTAAAAGCTGATTGAGGCCACAAAGGACTTACTGCATCAGCAGGTTTGACACTGTTGGGATATAGTGTAACATTTCTGTGAACATGCAGTGTTTAAATTGACCACCATTGGGTAAGATAGTCAAACGAAAGTGTCTCAACTCGTCCAAATATTGGAAAGAAACATGGTAGCGTGTGTGAATGGACTAGACTGAGGGATTGTGTGTGTGTGTTTGGTAGTTATTTAGTGTTTTACCATTTTATCATTACTACTAGAGTTGGTTCCCTCATCCCCCAATTACCCTCTTATCTCATTCCCCAATCATAAATAGGTGTTCTACTTAACACTCCCCTTTTCTCACCTACTTTCATTTTTGCTCCAGTTTTCTTTCCTGCTATTTCTGTTCACCAGTCACCAGAACATTAGCAAGTCAGATTGAAAAAAACCTGAGACAAATAAGGCAATTGGGAAACCTAAATCCAGCATACAGTAAAAATGCCCTCTGTAGGTTTCTCATCATTCTTACATATGACTATCAACATTCTGTTGTAGCAAATGTCCTACCGATTTAAATAAGGTGCCAGCCTCCCCACCTCTCCCAGCCACCACTGTTGCATATGACTACTGTTTAACATCTTTGGTCTATTTTACTTTTATTATTTTAGTATTTATCCTATGGTTCTGTGTAGGTCTACTAATTAGCATCCTCTCTCTCCATGCAAACAGTCCTCAACAGTAATTAGGATTTGGGTAATTAGGTGTTCACAGACTTATGTAATTCTTAAGAATATACCGCCACAGTTAACCAGTTTCAATTTCTTTGCTACTTAGCAAACAACTTTGGTGTTGGTTTACTGAACATTTTAGTACATTAAATAAACATTCAACCCACTGGGCACAGACGTCAGTTCAACGTCTAGTTTTGATTTACAGAGTTGTCACGGCTTCCGCCGAAGTTGGCTCTCCTGCCTGTTCGGGTGGTGCTCGCCGGTGGTCGTCACCGGCCTACTAGCCGCCACCAATCCCTTTTTCGTTGTCTGTTTGTTTTGTCTCATTAGTTTCACCTGTGTCCTGTTGTATGTGCTTAATGGGCTTCCTTACTTAAAGTACGTGTACCCCCCCTTGTTTTGTGCGGGATTGTATTTATGTTACGTGTGTGCGTTAGGTAGAGGTGTTCTTGTTTCTGGACCTGGCACCGTGTGTTTTGGGTGGTCCACATTACTGTCCGTGCCTTGTGTTTTGGGCTTGTTGTGTTGTGCCTCATTAAAGTGCACCTTTTCCCAGTGGAACTCTCTGCGCCTGATTCCTTCCTCACCCACCTAGTCCCGCGTGACATGAGTTATCAACTAATGTGAATTCAATGTGAAATCAACAAAACATTTCACTATGTCATTGGATTTAGGTAAAAAGTTGGGTGAAAAAAATGTGAAATTCCCTTTTTTCAAATCCAATCGGGTTTCCACATTGATTTAACATCACTCGCTAACTGAAGTGAACATAATTAGGTCTGGTTTCTATCAGACCCCTACTGCGAAACAAACGTGTGTTTTCGACCAGTCAGTCTGTTAGGAAGTGTGGGGGAGCATATGCAGTGGACTATCATATCATTTATTTATTTTCAAACATGAATTACTTACCAGTGTCGGTGTGTTTCAACTAGTAAACACGATTTCCCGGTTATGGCACCAGAACTCTTATGTTCCCACAGGATGTGAACCATAGAAATAGAATTACTAATTATATTTGTATGATTATTAATTCTATATGGTGAGAATCTCAGAGGAACTCTGCATTTCTCACTTAACCGTTTCAACTGTGTATGTGCAATGTCTCTAAGCTTGCACTGGCTATGATGAGGCCAGCTTTACCACAGTTGAGCTTCACCTGCAGTGAGTTTGATTGGGGCTACAACCTAAAATAGTTATTTGGCGGTTCCCATAGAAGAACCCTTTTAGGTTCCAGGTAGAACCCTTTTGGGTTTCATGTATAGTAGAACCCTTTCCACAGAGGAACCAAGATAACCCCCCAAAAATATTGTATATTCTAAGAGTGTAGACCTATGCCATTGGTCCTATTGTTTGGCCTTAGCTCAGAAGCAACACTGTGTGCTACAGGAAAGGCTTGCTCTAAGCTAGTAGCTACCGTAATCAAACAACAGCATATTGGTTCTCATTCTTTATGGTGCCAGGTTAAGTGGATGAATCGATGCCCTCGGGGACTGGGAAACCATTACCAGTGAATTCGAGAGAAATATGAGACAGTGTTGCGTCTGCTGAACTATCTACTACAATCTAACGTGGGGAGGGTAATGAGTGATCCTTGGAAAAATAAACTGCTTTGGTTCTAATCAAAGACGAAGCCGGGCACGTGCCTGAAATGCACGGTGAACACACACACACCGGTCCGCTGACCTGACCCGACGTGTGCCCCCAATACTCTCCGTATTTATCCGCATTTACCGCTCTCTTTTACCGCTCTGTCACTTTCCCTCTTAATCAAATTTCCTGGAGCTCGCCAACGCACAGCCAGCCACCTGTCTGAGAAATCTAGTGACGAGATTACTCATACTGCGAATGCAATCCCTTCACCGTTATTCACCCGCTATACTGTGTTAACGCCATGATGTACATACAGTAAGTGAGCCCAGTGGCTTGTGTGGGGCTGTGTGCATGCTTAGATGTGTGCTAGGTACGTTGTGATTTTTTTTTGCTTGCTGCATGTGTGTAATATCCCTTTCATACTACGACATATTTTCGCCAACTTTACCATACCGCAAACTTTTTTTCCCCGATTTTTCCTTATAACTGAAATGTATTGCAGGTGTTGTACCGAAAATCTCCCCTTCGCGTGAACGCGCACGCACTCAATTCTTCATTGCTACAACTTGTTTGTTGGTTGAGATTTCTGCTCTTCACTCCGTTGTCAGTTTAGCATACATTGTAATTTTAGTCGCAGAAAGCATTTTTTATTTGTGTCCTTTGATCGCGGGGCAGCCACTAGTAATGTCTGCAGTTTTCAGTTTGGCTATTTGTTTTAAGTGTATTAGTCTAGTCTATAAATAAATCTCTTTGCAAAAATTCATCATCTCTCCCATATCTTATTGACTAGTAGTTGTTCTGAAATGTTTATCGCTTGCCTACATTTTACTCCCTCCTCTATGTTTAATATAACACACATACATTCATTATTAATTTCTGTTGCCTGTCCTGACATTGAGTTTGTTCTATTGAAAGTATTTGACTCTGACATGTGCCATAGAAAGCATTTGACTCTAGTGACAAAATTAAGGAAATTAGAAGGGGTGGGGGTTCTGAAATTCTCCTCCCCCTTCTAATTTCCTTAATTTTGATGCTAGAGTCAAAGATTTTCTGTGACACACACTACTGGTCAACCTGAGTTTGAGCTACCAAAAATGATTCTGAAGTGTGCCAGGCCTTGCAGTCCCAAGATAGAAGGGAGGGAGATTTTCGGCAGGCAAGAAAATGTCCTTGCCGAACCCCCCCTCTAATTTCCTTAATTTGTCCCTAGTCAAATACTTTCTGTGGCACACATCAGAGTTAAATACTTTCTATAGAACAAACTTCACGTAGGCAACCAAAATGAATGTATGTGTGTTATATTTAACATAGAGGAGGGAGTAAAATGTAGGCAAGCAATAAACATTTCAGAACAACTACTAGTCGAATAGGAAATGGGAGAGATGACACATTTTGGCAGAGATTTATTTATAGACTAATACAACACCTGTATCAAAGCCGAAACTTTAATTTCCACCTAATGATCTAGTAATCAATTCAGTAAACTTCTGCCTGTGGTTTAAGGCATCTGCATACTTCCCATCCGGAATAGTTTGTGCATATATTATGAATACATTTTATGACTGTTTTGGTCTTCGGCAAGGGTTTTCCGGCTGTTCGTGCACACACAATGTTTTCTCGAGGCAAGCTGAATTCGATAGCCCAAGTCTATGCCCATTCGTCAGTGATTGGTCAACAGTAGCGATTATTCACCAAACGTTTTAGTTGGGTGTACAATTGCGCAACAAAAATCTCCTCGGCCAAAACTTAAAAATGAATGACAGATTTCTTGTGTTATTTTAAATGAATACTGACTATTTTGGCTACGGTGTCTCAAGATAGACAGACAAACAGAACTATTGCTGCTTTTTTTCCCTCGTTTTTCAAGCAAAGGTCTTTTAAAGGGAGTATGCGAGCACACTCGTTAGGCTAGGGGCCAGCCGAATCAAGGCATGCTGACACCTTTAGTATGAAACTTAGTTTAATGCTGAGGTTGCATTGGCACGCACTACGCTCTTAATGAAACTCTTGATGGTTGCTAGGCAGCACAATATACCATCCTCCTGCCAGTTCTAAACTTTGCAAGTAATGTCACTCTTCTTCGCATACCCTACCACTAAGCATGCAATGTTTTCTTAACCACAACTGGATGGATCCATAAAGAATTACTGTGGGAATAGATATCACTGAATGAAGAACATATTGGAATAAAGTAGGCTATTTCAGTTGAAGGCATTTATTGAAACTCGTCCAATCATTGTCATCCAATCATTGTAATACATTTGAAGCCATACCTGCGTGTGGTCAACTAGATGATAATTTCAGCACAGTTTTGATTGACTCCTCTTGATAAATCAATGTCAGATTTTGTTTTTCACTGAATCTCCGTTTTCGTATTGGTTAGGCAACAAATAGGCTGGGGAAATGTTATCTAAATTGAGGTGAGTGCTGCTCATGATCATCTTGTCTAGTTGGGTCATCTATTTGAACATTTTGCCAGCATGTTATGTAGTTTAACAAGTGGATTATGTTGCTCTTCACTTGCAGTCGCTTAGTAGCCTAGGTCTACGTTTGCCCAAAAGCCTGAGATGTCATTGACTTGTTTCAATCAATGTGATTTTGTTTCACTGAATCTCTGTCTGTATCGGCGATTTGGTTAATTGGTTTCTGGATGCGGAAATAAGTGGGGGTTGTATAGCTCATTTATTCGTTTGCCCATCTATCACTGATCAGAAACATTCAGCATGCAATAATGTTGCCCAAATCAAATGTAGGCCTTTTATTTTGCTCAATCACATGTATGCAACTACACAAGCTTCCTACGCAGAGGTTGTGAAATATTAACACGAGACTTGCATGCTTTTGAAAATAGGATTGCTAAAATAGGATTGCTATTATTTTCTATCAGTATCTTGATGAAGATACGCTCAACGTAAGACCCTACGTCTGCACCCTAACAAAGTGGGTAAGAAAGAGATGAAACATGGATAAAAAAAAAGCATGGGCTTGGGCTCTGTTTCAAAAATATCACTTTATCACCTTCCCGTGACACAAGAAAAATATGATTAATGTTTTATTCTTACTACAACATATATGTGTAGTTTTAAAAATACATTTTTATTAGTCTTATAGTGTTTCTTAGGACTTGCCAAAACAAATTAAATAGATATTAATTTTTTATGTATATTCAATGGTTTTATTAAAATAAACACACAAAATCACACACCAAATCTGAACACCACTACTACCACTTGTCACAGGAATTAATGTGGTAAAAATGGGCCTGTTTGGTAGGGGGTCATACAGACATTTTCAGTTTTTTCTTAAATCGCGTGTGTGTGTGTGTGTGTGTGTGTGTGTGTGTGTGAGTGTGTGTGTGTGTGTGTGTGTGTGTGGGGGGGGGGGTCTATGAATGAGTGTATGTGCGATAGATGGATTATGTCCTGCAATCCTTACACCCTGTCCTCTAAGGGGATTTTCCCCACCAATCTCATCTAAATCCCCGGGAGACAATGGCTGCGGGATTAGACTTGCGATGAGCCAAGAACTCCCCTAACCCCAGTTTTGTGTCTGTGTCAGTCTCACATACACCTTTTTCTCTGTCTCAACACCCATTCATTACAAACGCACTAATTCTCAATCATGTTTGTAATCTGCATGTGCTGATGCAGAAAGAAAGCATTCCTCGACTCTGCATATATATTGAGTGGAGAATATTATTATCCTATAACAGGAGAAATCTGATATGTTAGTGAAGATGGATTATGCTCATAACATCACTGAGAGATCTGATAGATATGCGTACATCGTGATTATGGCGGGTGAATAGGTTTTCACAGGGGCTGTTAGGTGTGACGAGTTCAGCATCAGGCTGGCATCTATCGACACTGTCCCCGGGGTGAGAATTGTAATGGATGGACGGCAGGGGCCTTCTCACATATCACTATAGTTTATTTAGGGCTGAGACCGATGTTACGTTTTGATGTTCGTATCACTACAGCTGTAATTAAGATGAGATCATAGACAATGTGCTCACTTAAAAATGACTCTTTAAAGAAAGTTGGGTGCTGGATCCACGTTTGTAAAATCCATTTAGGGCAGTACAGGGTTTTCCAGCAGTGTGAGTTTGATTGAATGCCGCCCAGTGTGGATATAAGTGTGGAACTGTGTTTAGATACACACTGCCCGGTATGACTGCAAATCAAATAAAAATGAATTATATGGAGGCTGTGTGTGTGGAGGCTTTGCGGTAGATTTGATGAATTATTAAAGTTCCATTTTCTTTGTCGTTTCACACTAAGAGAGGTAATCTACCGTTGCTCTTCAGAGGGGCACACCGTTGTTTTTCTCTTGGTTTCTTTTACTGGGAGTGCACAGTGTTTGATATCTGGTAAGTGTACTGATCCCCTCTGTGTGGAAAGTCCACATTTTCCCCTGCCTCCTTCCAAAATAAAACACAATACATGTTTTCAATTTTTTTTGTGCAGCAGGCAATGGAAATAGAAAATGTAGTAAAATAAATGAATCTTTGCTTGAAAATGTTGACATTTAAGGAATATTTTGGCCCATTTGAAGGAATTAACTACATTAGTCATATATATATATATATATATATATATATATATATATATATATATATATATATATATATATATATATATATATATATATATATATATATATATATATACTTTTTTAAAAATCCTACAACCAACCTGTACTCCATTCATGATCCAACACTGGGTCTCCGACCCACAGTTTGGAACCACTGATCTACATCCTATTGAGACAGTCCTGCTCTCTATATTCAAACGTTGATCATTGACATTGATCTAGCATGCCATTGACTTGTTCTCGGCATGAAAGTATTGATGTCACTCCACAACCATTATCATTAGTTCACTTGACAAAATATGAATGTCACGTCCCAGTGGTATGGACTCCTCCTCCTCTATTAAGAGTCCTTGTCTTGGACGTAGGGGGTCTGCTAGCCCATGATGACTACATTAGAATGTAGCCTCACAGTATTCTCCCCTACTTTAATACTATTGTATTTCTTGGTCACTTTGTTTGTTTATTGAAGGTGGCTTCGTACGTATAGTGCATTTCACAACCTGCTAAGCCTCAGGGTTTCTCTGTAAACTGTAAAAGGGCCAACGGACCGATTTTAAGCCACATGTATAATAGGCTGGTACTCATTCATTCTCTGTGGGTCTGAAATAAAGGCAAGTATACAACAACAAGGTTATAGAGACCGTGAATGATTTATTCTTATGGGAAGTAGGACATTGTGTCTATTTGTGTATAGTATTTACACTAAATGATCCATATTGTTGTCTGAATATGTTTGATGTATTTTTCCCAAATTCACAAGAGGTCCGTTTCCTCCTTCCTACCTGGACCAGCCACCACTGCTATTTTAATGAATCGTTAAATTGTCATAATGTAGTGTTATCATTGCTTGTTTTTTTTCTTTAAAATGGGGCTACCAGGCATGGTTCTCTAAGCCTGTAGAAGAGAGATTATGCTGTAAGCCTGATGGACTGATACGCATATCTACAGGGAACTGTGCTACATTCCTTATTTTGTATGTTCAGCAATATGTGAGGTATATGGGGAAATGATTTTGAATAGGTATATTATACAGTATAGGATTTAATTGAATATCAATACAAATGCTGTTTTTAGATGATCCACACAATTACCAAACATCATTAGCAAGCAATAAAACAATGATAGACTGCAAGGCATTGAGTTACCCATAAGCCTAACATGTACATGCATCTAAGAACAAACTGAGAGTTCAATATTCTGCTACTGGCATCTTGGCGAGGGGAAAAATACAAGTTCAATCATAGGTGACCTTTTTTGTTGTTCAAGCCTTGTTGTTGAAATCTTCGTCACCATTCATTGTTGTGAACCAGATGGTCACAGAGTTGCGGAGCGTGTTATTTTGTTTATAGCATATGTATATCTAGGGAGAGTTGCTTGCAGCATGGGATTTTAGCTGCAATGTGTGGGTATGTGTGTTCCTGTCGGGGGGATAGAGGTAGAAAACATGACTGTAGTCAAGCATCTATAGAGCGTAGGTTCGAGTGAGAGAACAACCTTAGAATGTGGAATGAGATGGCGAGAGAGAGAGAGGGAGGGAGAGAGAAAGGGAGATGGAGAACTAGCATCTTTCTGGTATGTTAACCAAGGAGCAGGTCCTCTTTTGTGTGGGGTTGATGCTCACGTGTTTGTGTATGTCAGAGAGAGAGGGAGAGGGAGGAACAGTGTGTGGTGCGAGGGAGGATGGGACGCAGGAAGCGGATTGGCTCAGCTCTGTAGTAGGGTGTGGCTATAGGCTGTGAATGACTGCTCCAACCCATCTCACTGTCAGGATTTGAGGACAGTTACCAAGGAGTAGAGGGGGGAGTGCTGAAATAGTGTGAGTGAATGAGAGACAGTAAGCGAGAGAAAGAGAGGGAGGGAGGGTGGAAGGGAGAGGGAGAGCGAGAGGGAGCTGGACGGTTGCTATAACACTGCAGTCTTTTTTTCTTCTTCCCTCATCCAAGGAAGGTGTCTCTCTCTCTTCTTCTGGAAATGACCCTGGCAGATACTTCACTCTAGTTACCCACCTAGAGAGGAAGAGGAGAAAACAAACAAAAGGGGTGCACAGAAGGGAGGGAGAGAAGAGGAGAGGGAACCTGAATGCAATGCTCTACTGGCTGGACTGTGAAACTGATATACAGAAAGGGAGGGAGACAGAGGTGAAGAAGGAGCGAGGGAGTGAGGCAAGTAGCAGGTAGACCTGCGAAACAGCAGCTGCGGGAAGGGGAACAGAGGAAAAGCAGAAAGGGGGAGTTAGAGAAGAGAAAGAGAGAACGAACCAGGACGAACAGGAAAACCAGGCAAGGAAAGTGGTAGAGCGCTCACCTAAAGGAAACCAATGAATTCTCTCCTCATTTCAGTTACCTATCCTTTTCTCACGTATCTTTTCCTTTCACTCATCCCCACGCATTCACCTCAGTGTTGTCTCCTGGTCTGCACATCTTCTCTCCTTTTAACTTTTCTGCATGTGAGGGAAAGTGGAGCCAAGACAATGGACACTGGGGAACATTCAGAATCAATTCCAACTGGATGTAGTACTAGCGTGCGGTCTTAATGGAGAAGTGGTTCTGGTGTAAAAGAGACTGATTGGCTAAAACCCTGTTGTTGTTGTCAAGAGTGACTGTTTTCTCTGCCAGAGCGCACCTGCTCCGGAATTTCTAATGGCACCAGGTGTGACGTATCACTCAGCCAACCGATCAGATGAGAGCAGTTCTGGAAGTGCCAAGCGCTCTTGCAATTATGTGTGTCCGATTCACCTGAGATTAGCAGGAATTGGAAAAACTAGAGCTTCTTTGTGATAGACAAGTGTAGTTGTGGGATTCAGGAAAGGAACATATAATGAACAGGTGTTGTAGGATTAAGCAACGTTAAAACGGGAATATACAGGTGTAGGATTACGAATGAAGGCACTCTGGATAACCACAGATGACAAGACATCGTCCACAGACGAATTTGAGGTGATGTGTTTTAATCTTAGCTGGTCTATCACTGCAGGGGCACAGTTGGACTGCATGCCTAATCACGCTTCAGTTTCTGTGGTGAAAACACTGTAGGCTGGTTTGCTTAGAAACTATTGGGAACAGGTGCTATTCCACATTACTGGCACCACAACTATGCACATTTGTCCCCTGAGGACACGCTATTTGTACTTTGTGTCTCTGTATAGGTCTTAAGTGACTTTTTTTTGTGTGGGCTCTCAAAGACCTCTTGAAGCTCTTGAGGGGGTTGAAATAAAACTTTGGCTGTTGCTAGCGTCTCACCTCTGGTTGGTCCATGAGGCGCTCGAGCACGGACGAGACGCCGTACCGGCGCAGTCCCTCACTGGACAGCAAGCCCGAGACGCCACCCTTCAACTCGGGTTTCCACAGCTACAGTGGCGAGTACGAGTATAAACGTCCGCCCTTTGCATTCGGCTTCCACACGGCGCCGGGTCCGCAGGCGGCTAAAGGCCGCTACACCACCTCGCAGGGGAAGAAGTATGTGGTGTTTTACCTGGACCTCTCCTTCATCTTCCTCCTAGAGCTGCGGCGCTGCAGGATGGCTGAGGGCTGCATGAGGAGCCTGCGCTACGGTATGGTCTTCTTCAACCTCCTCTTCTGGGTGAGTCCAGCCTTTTGGCATTTGGAGTGTGTGTGTGTGTGGTGGGGATTTTTTGAGATGTGGCAAGTCTTGGTGAGGTCTGTCTGTCTCGGTCTGTCTGTGTGTTATATGAGTGATTGTGTGGGTGTGCTTCATGAAGTTCAGTTTCTGTATTTCTATGTGGGTATATTTCTGCCTGTTTGTGTTCAGCCTATGCATGCGCAAACCTGTTTGTATCGCGGGTATCACTTTATTGAAATAGTCGCACTCTAATTCATTATCACTTCTATCATACTCTTTTGCAAAAGTGGTTATCTCTTACTCTTTTTACACTTGTGGGCTCTTGACTGTGTCTGTTTGATTGTGTCTGTCTCACGGCGATAGCATCCGTCCCCTCACCACTCTTTTGACACCTGCACGGCTTGTCAAATGTGACCGTTAAGCTTCAAATTCACAGATTTCTATCTCTTCTTTGGCATTTTATCTATACTCGCCCTTCATGACCTTCCTTTATCCTTTTCTCTGCATGCTCTGGGAATTGGGGTCTCTATAGCATCCTGATTCTATGGTCCCCTTTGACCAATTGAACGCGCCTGTCCTCTTTTGTAATAAAATTAGGTCTTGTACATTGGAAAGCAATCACTGCCAAGGCCCACTCCTTCCTGGGAGCCAGTGACCTCCAGACCCTTTAAAAAAAAATCAGCTATAACCTGCTGCCAGAAAGGGGTCAATGTATTTGTGATTAGCAGCTGTGTCTGTGTGTGTGGAGGGGGGGGGGATGTCATGGGTAATACATGCTGGCAAACAAAAGGATCACTTGTTATGGGGTATGCTTTTTAGCTCTTCAGACAGCGTTAAGATATTTATGCTTCTTATAAGATTAAACAGGCAGAGCTCTTCAATTGGAAATAGTTGCCCGTTTAAAAGTCTGGAGCTAAATGACAGGAATGTTTGGTGCACTTAATTTTATCTGCTCCTGTTAGTCGCCCTGCATAATAACGTCTGCTAAATTACCTAAATGTAAACATATTGTGCCATCATCAATACAGCTAATCAGCCTGCAATATTTTATGTTGTATAGGCCTAGGCCCATTTATTTTCTGAAATTCACTGAAGAGGATGGTCCTCCCCTTCCTCCTCTGAGGAGCCTTCACAGATGCCTATCCATGTGGTAGGCCCACCATTTTGTTAAACAGACCGTTACATTTGGATTTTTTTAGTCCGGATTCCTGTAACTAATCAATTTGGCTATTTAAGCTATGATCAGTTTGTCAAAAATGTACGGATACAAACTTGAAACCACAAACTTGAAACTATTGACCATTTTACTTTGATCTGTCCTGTTTTTAGGATATGTTGTTTGCTAACATGACGGCGCAGGTTTTATTTGATTGGATGTCATTTAGGTTCGGCTATTTGATCAGAAAAACCTGCATGATGTAAAAAGTGTCCATCTTACATTGTCATACATTTTATGTCCAGCCTGTAGGCTACAGAAAACTCACCTATCTTATATCTGCTACATGATTTATTATAAACTCAGCAAAACATTGAATGTCCTCTCACTGTCAACTGCGTTTATTTTTAGCAAACTTAATATGCGTAAATATTTGTATGAACATAAGATTCAACAACAAACATAAACTGAACAAGTTCCACAGACATGTGACTAACAAATGGAATAATGTGTCCCTGAATAAAGGGGAGGTCAAAATCAAAAGTAACAGTCAGTATCTGGTGTGGCCACCAGCTGCATTAAGTGCTGCAGTGCATCTCCTCCTCATGGATTGCACCAGATTTGCCAGTTCTTGCTGTAAGTTGTTACCCCACTCTTCCACCAAGGCACCTGAAAATTCCCAGACATTTCTGGGGGGGAATGGCCCTAGCCCTCACCCTCCAATCCAACAGGTCCCAGATGTGCTCAATGGGATTGAGATCCGGGCTCTTCGCTGGCCATGGCAGAACACTGACATTCCTGTCTTGCAGGAAATCTGGCACAGAACGAGCAGTATGGCTGGTGGCATTGTCATGCTCGAGGGTCATGTCAGGATGAGCCTGCAGGAAGAGTACCACATGATGGAGGAGAATGTCTTCCCTGTAACGCACAGCGTTGAGATTACCTGCATTGACAACAAGCTCAGTCCGATGATGCTGTGACACACCGCCCCAGACCATGACGGACCCTCCACCTCCAAATCGATCCCGCTCCAGAGTACAGGCCTCGGTGTAACGCTCATTCCTTTGTCAATAAACGCGAATCCGACCTTCACCCGTGGTGAGACATAACCGCGACTCGTCAGTGAAGAGCACTTTTTGACAGTTCTGTCTGGTCCAGCGATGGTGGGTTTGTGCCCATAGACGACGTTGTTGCCGTTGATGTCTGGTGAGGACCTGCCTTACAACAGGCCTACAAGCCCTCAGTCCAGTCTCTCTCAGCCTATTGCAGACAGTCTGAGCACTGATGGAGGGATTGTGCGTTCCTGGTGTAACTCGGGCAGTTGTTGTTGCCATCCTGTACCTGTCCCGCAGGTGTGATGTTCGGGTGTACCGATCCTGTGCAGGTGTTGTTACATGTGGTCTGCCACTGCAGCTGTCCGTCCTGTAGCACTGTCTTAGGGGTCTCACAGTACGGACATTGCAATTTATTGCCCTGGCCACATCTGCAGTCCTCATGCCTCCTTGCAGCATGCCTAAGACACGTTCACACAGATGAGCAGGGACCCTGGGCATCTTTTTTTGTGTGTTTTTTTTATAGTCAATAGAAAGGCCTCTTTAGTGTCCTACATTTTCATAACTGTGACCTTAATTGCCTACCGTCTGTAAGCTGTTAGGGTCTTAACTACCGTTCCACAGGTACATATTCATGAATTGCTTATGGTTCATTGAACAAGCATGGGAAACAGAGTTTAAACCCTTTACAATGAAGATCTGTGAAGCTATTTGGATTTTTACGAATTATCTTTGAAAGACAGGGTCCTGAAAAAGGGAAGTTTCTTTTTTTGCTGAGTTTAGATATATTTTTTGGGCGGAACGTTGGTGGAGCGCCGCAGCAATTCATCTCTCCATCAGCACCTTGGAGGCGCGCTAGGAATGGATATGCTAAGTATTTTGAACCCCTAACTTTGACAAAGTAGGCACTGCTTATCACAGGGCAGCATCAGTGCTCACCTAAAAAGTCAATATGCCACTGGTTGAGGGAAATTATCATTGTTTTAGGGCAAAATTATGTGTGGTTTTTATGTGTTGTTGGAGGTGCATTTTGGTCAGTTTAGCTCAGAAAATGCCCTCCTCGTCTTTCTGCTACCATAGGCAGATTGACAGGATAGGCAGTAGGATAGGATAACATAACGCCAAGGACTGGGTGGAGAAGAGTGTCTGAACAGAAGGCATTCAACTTTAGAACCTGATTGGTCCAACAGGCTGTCAAGCGGCGGGAAGATAAACGGATCATATACAAAGACCCAGACTTCAAAGTTGACACACCAGACCTACCTCCCAACATCGCCCCGGTTGAAAAACCAACCAAGGAGGAGCTGGTGGCAAAACCTTTCAGCCTAACTTTGCAACTAACTTTAGCTAGCCGAATGATGGCAGTGTGATGTTGTGGAATGCCATCAGTAACATGTCATGCAATTGGTGACTGCATGCAGTGTGACTGCTATGTAGACCACCTGGAACACCACCATTCTCCACTTCACAGGTGTATTCATTCCGGTATCTCATAGGCATAGAAACCAGAATGTATAAAACAGGCTTGGAACCTCTAACTCTGGCAAATTGACTGGTCAACTCATGGGCACATTTGCAATGGCTGCTTGGTGTTGTCATTAAATTTGATTTGTCACATGCTTTGTAAACAACAGGTGGAGACTAACAGTAAAATGCTTACTTACAGGCTCTTCCCAAAAATGCAGAGAAAGAAAATAGAGAAATAATAGAAAAGTAATAACACATAATAATAAATACACAATGAGTGACGATAACTTGCCTATGTACAAGGGGTACCAGTATCGAGTCGATGTGCAGGGGTTTGAGGTAATTAAGGCATATACAGTTGAAGTCGGACGTTTACATACACCTTAGCCAAATACATTTAAACTCAGTTTTTCACAATTCCTGACATTTAATCATAGTAAAAATTCCCTGTCTAAGGTCAGTTAGGATCACCACTTCATTTTAAGAATGTGAAATGGGAGAGTAATAGTAGTGATTTATTTCAGCATTTCTTTCTTTCATCACATTCCCAGTGGGTCAGAAGTTTATATATATATACACTCAATTAGTATTTGGTAGCATTGCCTTTAAATTGTTCTGGGACCAGTTGGATCGGAGGGTGAGGGCTAGGTCCATTTACCCCAGACCAAGTTTATACTTCCTGACTGATGTCTTGAGATGTCTTCAATATGTCCACATAATTTTGCTTCCTATTGATGCCATCCATTTTGTGAAGTGCACCAGTCCCTCCTGCAGCAAAGTGCCCCCACAACATGAAAAGGGGCAGACGAAGTGGTCTTCTGATCAGGCTCCGGAGACGGGCACATCGCGCACCGCTCCTGAGCATACTACTCGCCAATGTCCAGTCTCTTGACAACAAGGTTGATGAAATCCGAGCAAGGTTAGGATTCCGGAGAGACATCAGAGACTGTAACGTTCTTTGCTTCACTGAAACATGGCTCACTCGAGACATGCTATCGGTGTCGGTACAGTCAACTGGTTTCTTCACAAATCGCGCCGACAGAAACAAGCATCTTTCTGGTAAGAAGAGGGGTGGGGTATGCCTTATGATTAATTAGCGAGACGTGGTGTGATCATAACAACATACAGGAACTCAAGTCCTTCTGTTCACCTGACTTAGACTTCCTCACAATCAAATGTCGACTGCTTTATCTACCAAGAGAATTCTCTTCGATTATAAATCACAGCCGCATATATTCCCCCCCCAAGCAGACACCTCGATGGCCCTGAACAAACTTTATTTGACTCTATGTAAACTGGAAACCACATATCCTGAGGCTGCATTCATTGTAGCTGGGGATTCTTAACACTGCACGCATCCAACCCGGAAGCCAGCCGCACTAATGTGTCGTAGGAAACCCCGTGCACCTGGCAACTTTGGTTAGCGTGCACTGCGCCTGGCCCGCCACAGGAGTCGCTGGTGCGCGATGAGACAAGGATATCCCTACCGGCCAAGCCCTCCCTAACCCGGACGATGCTAGGCCAATTGTGCGTCGCCCCACGGAACTCCCGGTTGCGGCCGGTTACGACAGCCTGGGCGCCAACCCAGAGTCTCTTTAAAAAATAAATAAAAAAATCAATCTTCACATTATCGGGGCCTCCCGGGTGGCGCAGTGGTTAAGGGTGCAGTACAGTACAGTTTAATGCTAGCTAGCAACTTACCTTGGCTTCTTGCTGCCCTCGCGTAACATGTAGTCAGCCTGCCACGCAGGCTCCTTGTGGAGTGCAATGTAAGGCAGGTGGTTAGAGTGTTGGACTAGTAACCGGAACGTTGCAAAAACGAATCCCCGAGCTGACAAGGTAAAAATCTGTCATTCTGCCCCTGAACAAGGCAGTTAACCCACCGTTCCTAGGCCGTCTGTCACGCCCTGACCTTTTTATGTCTCTATATTTGTTAGGTCAGGGTGTGATTTGGCTTTTTCTATGTTTTTGTATTTCTTTGTATGTTTCTCAATCAGGGACAGCTGTCTATCGTTGTCTCTGATTTGGAACCATACTTAGGTAGCTTTTTCCCACATGGTTTTTGTGGGTAGTTATTTTCTGTTTAGTGTTTTCTGCACCTGATGGGACTGTTTCGGTTTCGTTAATTCTCTTTTGTTATTTTGTTATAGTGTTCAGTTTAATAAAAAGTATGAACACTTACCACGCTGTGCTTTTGTCCGATTATTCCTCATCCTACGACGACACTCTTTACACCGTCATTGCAAATAAGTTCTTAACTGATGTGCCTAGTTAAATAAAGGTGTAAAAATAATAATACATCTAAATCGGCCAAATCAGTGTCCAAAAATACAGACTTCCGATTGTTATGAAAACTTGAAATCGGCCCTAATAAATTGGCCATTCCGATTAATCGGTCTACCTATACTACAGATGTAGCTACGGGGCGGTAATCATTTAGGCAGGTTTCCTTCGCTTCCTTGGGCACACAGACTATGCTGGTCTTCTTGAAACATGTAGGTATTACAGACTCGGTCAGGGACAGGTTGAAAATGTCAGTGAAGACACTTGCCAGTTGGTCCGCGCATTCTTTGAGTACACGTCCTGCTAATCCGTCTGGCCCCGCAGCTTTGTGAATGTTGACCTGTTTAAAGGTCTTGCTCACATCGGCTACCGAGAGCGTTATCACACAGTCGTCCAGAACAGCTGGTGTTCTCATGCATGCTTCAGTGTTGTTTGCCTCGAAGCGATTAGATCGTCTGGTAAGCTTGCGTCACTGGGCAGCTAGCGGCTGGGTTTCCTTTTGTAGTCTGTAATAGTTTTCAAGCCCTGCCACATCTGACGAGTGTCCGAGCCGGAGTAGTAAGATTCAATCTTAATCGTGTATTGAGGCTTTGCTTGTTTGATGGTTCATCTGAGGGCATTGTGGGATTTCTTATAAGCGTCCGGATTAGTGTCCTGCTCCTTGAAAAAGCGGTAGCTTTAGCCTTTAGCTTGATGTGATATTGTTTAAATTCAGCTGTGAGGACAGAGGAACTGATTTGATATGCTAGCTTACTGTCTAGACACGATTCTACTGTCAGAATGCCAGGTAAATGGGCAGAATATGGGTAAAAATAATGCAAAGACTGAAAGAGAATGGGGTATAATGGAATGGATTCAGACAATCCCAGGAGATGACAGATAAGCTTAATCTAGGTATTGCAAATCAGAAAGGGGTGGTGGGCTCACATATCTTATTTGTCATGCACAAACGGAGTAACACGAGAAATGCTGCTCCATTTTCTAATGCGAGAGCATTTTTTGACACAGGCACTACATTTGCAAGAGGGAATAACCAACTTTGCAACTGAAGATCACCTGGGATGTATTGTTGAAGTCCTTGCAAAGAAAGGAATCAATATTCACAGAATAAAATTTACAGAGCTCATGAATGCTGTTAGAGTGCATTCGGAAAGTATTCAGAACCCTTGACTTTTTCCACATTTTGTTAATTGTTTTTCCCTCATCAATCTACACACAATACCCCATAATGACAAAGCAATAACAGGTTTTTTGAATTTTTTGGAACTATTAAAAATATAAATACCTTATTTACATAGTTATTCAACTGTTCGCTATGAGACTCAAAATTGAGCTCAGGTGCATCCTGTTTCCATTGATCCTCCATTAGATGTATCTACAACTTGATTGGAGTCCACCTGTGGTAAATTCAATTGATTGGACATGATTTGGAAAGCTACACACCTGTCTATATTAGGGATGCACAATATATTGGTGAACATATCGGAATCGGACCATAATAGCTAAAAATGGCAACATCGGTATCGGCCCGATGTCTAGTTTAACGCCGATGTTAAAAACCGATGTCAAAGGTACCCTGCATACAGTTGAAGTCGGAAGTTTACATACACTTAGGTTGGAGTCATTAAAACTCGTTTTTCAACCACTCCACAAATTTCTTGTTAAAAATCTATAGTTTTGGCAAGTCGGTTAGGACATCTACTTTGTGTGTGACACAAGTAAGTTTTCCAACAATTGTTTACAGACAGATTATTTCACTTATAATTAACTGTATCACAATTCCAGTGGGTCAGAAGTTTACATACACTAAGTTGACTGCCTTTAAACAGCTTGGAAAATTCCAGAAAATTATGTCATGGCTTTAGAAGCTTCTGATAGGCTAATTGACATCATTTAAGTCAATTGGAGGTGTACCTGTAGATGTATTTCAAGGCCTACCTTCAAACTCAGTGCCTCCACTTGACCTCCTGGGAAAATCAAATGAAATTAGCCAAGACCTCAGCAAAAAATTGTAGACCTCCACAGGTTTGGTTCATCCTTGGGAGCAATTTCCAAGCGGCTGAAGGTGCCACGTTCATCTGTACAAACAATAGTACGCAAGCATAAACACCATGGGACCACGCAGCCATCATACCGCTGAGGAAGGAGACACATTCTGTCTCCTAGAGATGAACGTACTTTGGTGCGAAGTCCAAATCAATCCCAGAATAATGGCAAAGGACCTTGTGAAGATGCTGGAGGAAACCGGTACAAAAGTAACTAAATCCACAGTAAAACAAGTCCGAAATCGACATAACCTGAAAGTCTGCTCAGCAAAGAAGAAGCCACCGCTCCAAAACCGCCATTAAAAAAGCCAGACTACCGTTTGCAACTGTACATGGGGACAAAGATTGTACTTTTTGGAGAAATGTCCTCTCGTCTGAGGAAACAAAAATAGAACTGTTTGCCCAAAATGATCATCATTATGTTTGGAGGAAAAAGGGGGAGGTTTGCAAGCCGAAGAACACCATCCTAACTGTGAAGCACGGGGGTGGCAGCACCATGTTGTGAGGGTGCTTTGCGGCAGGAGGGACTGGTGCACTTCACAAAATAGATGGCAGGAAAATTAGGTGGATATATTTAAGCAACATCTCAAGACATCATTCAGGATGTTAAAGCAGGAAGTTAAATGGGTCTTTCAAATGGACAATGACATACTTCAAAAGTTGTGGCAAAATTGCTTAAGGACAACAAAGTCAAGGTACTGGAGTGGCCATCACAAAGCCCTGACCTCAATCCTATAGAACATTTTTGGGCAGAACTGAAAAAGCTGGGGCAGAACTGAATTTTTACTAAGATTAAATGTCAGGAATTGTGAATTGGCTAAGGTGTATGTAAACTTCAGACTTCAACTGTACCTACAGTTATGACGTAGTAACGCCACGTAAAATTTTGCGCTACACGTGCAACACAGCATCCCTAATATAGCAGACATTGTGTGGGCTGTGTGGATCGAGCAGTCAACAAGTCGAGCAGTCATTTGAAAGAGTAAGACATTTTCAGCGATACAACTCAAAGGCGAAATCCATTAAGCCAAGAAAGCCAAGATACAGTTTCTTGCAAAAGTATTCACACCCTTTCCGTTTATCCCATTTTGTTGCATTACAACCTGTAATTTAAATAAATTTTTATTTGGATTTCATGTAATGGACATACACAAAATAGTCAAAGTTGTCCAAATCACCAGCATATACCTCCTAGGTGTCACGTCCTGACCAAAGACAGCCTTTATTTTCTATGGTAGAGTAGGTCAGGGCGTACCTAGGGGTTTAGTCTAGTTTATATATTCTATGTTGGTATTTGTTTTTGTCTTTGCTAAGTTTCACTTTATTAATTAAAATTATGCGGAACTCAACATACGCTGCTCCATATCACGTCCGCACTGCTGAAGGAGCGGTGTACCACCGCAATCCATATGCTGCTTTGATTGTGCTTGGCTACAATGTTTTCAGGAGAGACCGGATGGAAGGAAGAGGGGGTGTGATGATTTACATTAAAGAACATATCCGATGTAAACAAATTGAGTGGTCATGTGATAATGAACTAGAATGTATTGGCCTGAACGTTACACTGTCTCCCCAAATGTCTTTTACCCTTATTGGAATGTATAGGCCACCTTCCACCAAAAGTGTGTTTTTTTTATCAGTTTAATAACATGCTTAGGGAATGTGACTTTGGGAAAGAGGTAATCTTAATGGGAGATTTTCACATTAATTATGAAGACAAGTTTTGTAGGAAAACCCTCAAACGGATCACTAATACTTTTGACCTTACACAGCTAGTTAAAGGGCCAACCAGGGTGACTTGTTGCTCTAAAACACAGATTGATTTGGTGTTCAGTAATAAACCAGAGAGAGAGTGACTAAATCATTCAATATGGTTACTGGGCTATCTGATCATAATCTGACATTTATAGCCAGAAAGCTGTCTGAGAGCAGGTTTAACCTCTCTACTGTTAGAAAGCTGGATCAACTAAGAATACCTAAGAGTGAATTAAGCTATTTTGAAAATGCAATTAAGGGAATTAACTGGAATGATCTCTTGTCCTATACAGACGTGGAAGCTGATAGTCAGGTTTTTCTATCCACAATCCAGACTACAATAAATGGTTTCCTAAAGAAAATCAAATCCAAACCTGGCCAAAAAAGCACTATTCCTTGGCTAAATGGAGAAATCTGGAAATTGACGAAAGAACGAGATGATGCTCTAAAAATAGCCCTAAGATCCAAATTAGAGCATGACAGACGTAGGTTTGCCATGTTGAGAAATAAGGTGACGAAAGAAATCGGACAGGCCAGGGCAAACTTTTTTATTAACATAATTGTTGAAGCAAAGGGAAATTCTAAACTGATCTGGGAGAATCTAAAAAAGTTAACAGGGAAAGACCATAGTAACACTGCAAAAAGACTAGAAATCATGGTGAATAACAATCTAACACAGGATGCAGTCGAAATAGCAATAGCCTTCAATAGCCTTCAATACCTACTTTATTGACTCGGTCAGAGTACTGACACAGAACCTCTCCACTGGTCACATTACACTCCATGCAGTTTGGCTTCAGAGCGAAACACTCCACAGAAACGGCCAACTGCTTTCTTCTGGAAAATGTGAAGTCCAAGATTGACAAAGGGGGCGTTGTTGGGGCTGTGTTTCTGGACCTAAAGAAGGCTTTTGATACTGTTAACCATGAGATTCTCATCACAAAATTGTCCAAGTTCAACTTTTCCCCTGATTCCTTGAGATGGATGAAATCATACCTTGAAGGCAGAACTCAGTGTATCAGAGTGAGCAATGAGCTGTCGCCCACTCTTAGCTATGATGTGGGCTTGCCCCAAGGGTCAATACTGGGGCCCCTCCTGTTCAGCCTGTACATTAATGATCTTCCTTCTGTCTGTACTGGGTCTGAAGTTAAAATGTATGCAGATGATACAGTGATATATGTGCATGGAAAGAGCAAACAACAAGCTGCACAAGAACTCACTACTGTAATGGTCCAGGTTACAAAGTGTCTCAGTGACTCGTGTTTGCATCTCAATGTCAAAAAAACTGTTTGCATGTTCTTCGCAAAGAGGGCAACAGATTCTACTGAGCCAGATGTCTATGTGTCAAGAGAGAAGCTCCAGGTGGTATCTGATTTTAAGTACCTTGACATCATACTTGATTCCAACCTCTCTTTTAAAAAGCATGTGAAAAAGGTAATTCAAATAACCAAATTCAATCTAGCTGATTTCCGATTTATACGAAATTGTTTGACTACAGAGGTAGCAAAACTGTACTTCAAGTCTATTATACTCCCCCACTTAGCATACTGCTTGACTAGTTGGGCCCAAGCTTGCTGTACAACATTAAGACCTATTCAGTCTGTCTACAAACAGGCTCTCAAAGTGCTTGATAGGAAGCCCAATAGCCATCATCACTGTTACATCCTCAGAAAGCATGAGCTCTGAGTTGGGAAAATCTTGTGCAATACACCGATGCATGTCTTGTATTCCAGATCCTAAATGGCCTGGCTCCCCCTCCACTCAGTATTTTTGTTAAACAGAAAACCCAAACATATGGCAGCAGATCCACACGGTCTGCCATGAGAGGTGACTGTATAGTTCCCTTAAGGAAAAGCACCTTTAGTAAATCCGTTTTCTCTGTGAGAGCTTCCCATGTCTGGACTACACTGCCATCAGACACACATAACTGCACCACATATCACACTTTCACAAAATGCTTGAAGACATGGCTAAAGGTCAATCAGATTTGTGAACATTGTCCCTAGCTGTGTGTTGCCGCTTTCCATGTCTGTTGTCTGTAACTTGTGAGGTGTGGAAATGCTGTTGCTTTTATGAATTTTGTCTTGCTGCTTTTTGTTCAATGTTGCTCTGTCTGTATGCTACGTCTTGCTTGTCCTATGTTGCTCTGTCTGTATGCTATGTCTTGCTTGTCCTATGTTGCTATTGTCTATATTGTAATTGTTTTTAATAACCTGCCCAGGGACTGCCTTTGAAAATTAGCCGGCTGGCTAAAACCGACACTTTTACTAAAACGTTGATTAATGTGCCCTGTCCCTGTAAAAATAAAATAAACTCAATCGTCGTCGCCTACTGAACACAAAAGAACAAAACACTGATGAGATGAATCGTTCCCCTGAAAGAGAATGTGATGGACTAAAAAAACACACACACACACACACACACAGCACAACATCCACCATACTTACCTGCAACACCACAATAACTGTTGACTGACACAGAAGCATGCTCAGCATCATATCACACAAGGTCAAGAAGAGAGGTCAAGCCCAGAGCTGTCCTAGACCTGTGAAATGTAAAAGGGTGTAGGTAGATCGCTGCCCTAAAAGAGTTCCAGACTGTAAACTTGCTATTGAAAAGTTTATTTGAATTGCTTTGGTATTGTATTTGTTTGAAATGTGGAGATGTCATTGCTACAGTGAAAGCTGAGTTGCTGGGAATCCTTTGTTCTAAAAGTAACAGTATGCTGAATCATTGTTTGAGTCTTATGTTGATTCAGTTGGTGCAGTATAAATGGTTACACACCTGGAGTTCAAACGACAGCTCATGTATTCAAAAGAAATGCTTAGAATATGTATAAAACATTTTTTTAAAGAAGGGGGAGGTAATATTCATATGTGTAAACATACTGAATTGTAATTCGATGCATTTTACTGCCATATCAAACTGTGCTATGATTGGTAAAGACCACCCAAGTGGTGAGGTCATGGTCAGTTGATCATGGTATGAGACACATGAACATGCCAGTTATAAACTTTTTCAGGACACTGTCTTTCAAATATAATTTGTACAAATCCAAATAACTTCACAGATCTTCATTATAAAGGGTTTAAACACTGTTTCCCATGCTTGTTCAATGAACCATAAACAATTAATGAACATGCACCTGTGGAACGGTCGTTAAGACCGTAACAACATCTACACAGGATCGGTACATCCGAGCATCATACCTGCGAAACAGGTACAGGATGGCAACAACAACTGCCCGAGTTACACCAGGAACGCACAATCCCTCCATCAGTGCTCAGTTTGTCTGCAATAGACTGAGAGAGGCTGGACTGAGGGCTTGTAGGCCTGTTGTAAGGCAGGTCCTCACCAGACATCAATGGCAACAACGTTGCCTATGGGCACAAACCCACCGTCGCTGTACCAGACAGGACTGGCCCAAAGAGCTCTTCACTGACGAGTCGCGGTTTTGTCTCACCAGGGGTGATGGTCGGATTCGCGTTTATCATCGAAGGAGTGAGCATTACACCGAGGCCTGTACTCTGGAGCCGGTATCGATTTAGAGGTGGATCATCGGACTGAGCTATTTGTCATTGCAGGCAATCTCAACGCTGTGCGTTACAGGGAAGACATCCTCCTCCCTTCCTGCAGGCTCATCCAGACATGACCCTCCAGCATGACAATGCCACCAGCCATACTGCTCGTTCTGTGCCAGATTTCCTAAATGCGAATCAGTGTTCTTCCATGGCCAGCGAAGAGCCCAGATCTCAGTCCTATTGAGCACGTCTGGGCCCCGTTTGGATTGGAGGGTGAGAGCTAGGGCCATTCCCCTCAGAAATGTCCGGGAACATGCAGGTGCCTTGGTGGAAGAGTGGGGTAACATTTCACAGCAAGAACTGGAAAATCTGGCGCAGTCCATGAGAAGGAGATGCACTGATGTACTTAATGCAGCTGGTGGCCACACCAGGTACTGACTGTTACTTTTGATTTTGACCCCCCTTTGTGCAGGGATACATTATTCAATTTCTGTTATTCACATGTCTGTGGAACTTGTTCAGTTTATGTCTGTTGTTGAATCTTATGTTCATACAAATATTTACACGTTACGTTTGCTGAAAATAAACGCAGTTGACAGTGAGAGTACGTTTCTTTTTTTGCTGAGAGTACTTATTTTCTTTAGCCTACTGGACGAGAGACGCACGCTTGCTTGCTGAATGTAAAATAGGCTACAGCATTAAGAATGAGTTGGAAGTTGGATTGGAGGAGCCCATATTTGTTTTTTTTGTAAGCCAATCTTAACACTGGGCTATATACATCCTGACAAGATGACTGATCTGCTAATGTACCTTTCTGGACCTTCTAAGCTGTCGAGAATAGACCCAAACGGATCCAAATGGTTGCATAATCAGCCTAGGCCAGTTATTTTGACATGAAACAAAACGTTCGAACGGTTATTCAAATCAGTCTACATCACTGCAGTTTACAGCTTATTTACAATAATTGTGTACTCACAGTATAACAATAATACATTCCTTATTGCATTGTGATGTTGTAGCCCAGGTATAATGCACTACAGATCTGCCATTTCATAAACTTGAACTCTTTTACTTTGACAGGTAAATAATTATCTAATAGCCCTAATATTTTGCTAATGAATGGCCTAATATCTAGCCAATATTTAGCTATTTAGGCATGTTCAAATTAACAGGGACCCTGTTTATCTTTCTTTTGGTGTTTTTCAGAGTCAGTAGAAAGGCCTCTTTAGTGTCCTAAGTTTTCATAACTGTGACCTTAATTGCGTACCGTCTGTAAGCTGTTAGTGTCTTAACGACCAATGTTCATTGTTTATGGTTCATTGAACAAACATGGGACACAGTATTTAAAGCCTTTACAATGAAGATCTGTGAAGTTATTTGGATTTTTATGAATTATCTTTTAAAGACAGGGTCCTGAAAAAGGGACGTTTCTTTTTTTGCTGAGTTAAGAAATACATTGTAGAGCCACCTTTTGTAATTACAGCTGCAAGTCTCTTGGGGTATGTCTCTATAAGCTTGGCACATCTAACCACTGGGATTTTTGCTCATTATTCAAGGCAAAACTGCTCCAGCTCCTTCAAGTTGGATGGGTTCCGCTGGTGTACAGCAATCTTTAAATCATTCCACAGATTCTCAATTGGATTGAGGTCTGGGATTTTACTAGGCCATTCTAAGACATGTAAATGTTACACCTTAAACCACTTGAGTGTTGCTTTAGCATTATGCTTAGGGTCATTGTCCTGCTGGAAGGTGAACCTCCGTCCCAGTCTTACATTTCTGGAAGACTGAAACAGGTTTCCCTCAAGAATGTCCCTGTATCTAGTGCCATCCATCATTCCTTTAGTTCAGACCAGTTTCCCAGTCCCTGCCGATGGAAAAACATGCCCACAGCATGATGCTGCCACCACCATGCTTCACTGTGGGGATGGGATTCTTGGGGTGATGAGGTGTTGGGTTTGTGCCAGACATAGAGTTTTCCTTGATTGCCAAAAAGCTACATTTTAATCTCATCTGACCAGAGTACCTTCTTTCATATGTTTGAGGAGTCTCCCACATGCATTTAGGCAAACACCAAACTTGTTTGCTTGTTTTTTTTCTTTAAGAAATGTATTTTTTCTGTCCACTTTTCCGTAAAGCCTAGCTCTGTGGAGTGTACGGCTTAAAGTGGTCCTATGGACAGATACTCCAATCTCCGCTAAGGAGCTTTGTAGCTCCTTCAGGGTTATCATTGGTCTCTTGCTGCCTCTCTGATTAATACCCTCCTTGCTTGGTCCGTGAGTTTTGGTGGGCGGCCCTCTTAGCAGGTTTGTTGTAGTGCCATATTCTTTCAATTTTTTAATAATGAATTTGATGGTGCTCCGTGGGATGTTCAAAGTTTCTGATATTTTTTTATAACTCAATCCTGTATCTTTAATCTGTAATTCTCCACAACTTTGTCCCTGACCTGTTTGGAGAGCTCCTTGGTCTTCATGCTGCCGCTTGCTTGGTGGTGCCCCTTGCTGAGTGGTGTTGCAGACTCTGGGGCCTTTCAGAACAGGTGTATATATACTGAGATCATGTGACAGATCATGTGACACTTAGATTGCACACAGGGTTACTTTATTTAGTTATGTGACTTCTGAAGGTAATTGGGTTGCACCATATCTTAATTAGGGGTTTCATAGCAAAGGGGATGAATACATATGCACTCACCACTTTACCGTTTAAAAAAAAAAAAAAAGTTTTTTTAAACAAGTTATTTTTTTCATTTCACTTCACCAATTTGGACTATTTTGTGTATGTCCATTAGATGAAATCATGAAATCCAAATGAAAATCCATTTAATTTACAGGTTGTAATGCAACAACGTAGGAAAAAACGCCAAGGGGGTGAATACTTTTGCAAGGCACTGGACACATGCTTGTCAGAGCTTCTCAAAGACTATATTCAATATAGAATCAGTTTGACATTGTTTTACTATTGTAACTTGTAGTACTGAAAATTCTATTGACCCCGTCAGGAGCCCAGACGTTTGCCATAGATGGTAGAGTTTTCATCTTTGGACTACATGATTTTAAGATTGCATTCGGCTAAGGCACTCTCTATATCGGTTGGCTACATTGGTGACCATGGTGGGGTCCTTTTGATACACCTATAGGGCCTTGGCACATTAATGCTCCTAGAGAGAAGCGGGAAGGAATACTGAAACATGCGTTGATGACAGTTCTACGGTCTCCATCAGAGGCTCAGCCTTTTGTCGTACATGGTAAAGCTTTAATTTCTGCACAGCAACATTGTAAGATTGTGCCCCCCACGGCACTTCTCTCTCAACATTGATTGGTAGGTTACACTATATTTAGGTACTTCAAATACTGCATAAGGCACCTTTGCTATTTCTCTCCACATCACTAAATGTGATGTTATTCTTTGTTCTAATGTATATGCATGAAACGTACATTATGGAAAACATGCCTCACTCAGTCATAGTAGCAGGGGTTGGAATCCAATCGTTTCGTTCTGAACAGAACCACTATTTATTTTTTCATTCCACTGTTCCAACCAGCAAAATAAAGTTTGGAACCAGTTTGAATTAAAGAAAAGTACCGGTTTATATCGTTCCTTTCTATTGCTTTTTTAATCTGTGAAATTAAGTTTTTTACATTAAGCTCATTAAATTACTTCACCAGTCAGTGTGGATAGCAATTACGGCTATGAGTCTTTCTAAGTGTTTTCCACAGCTGGATTGTGCGACATTTTCCCATTATTCTTCTCAAGATTCTCTGTCAAATTGGTTGTTAATCATTGCTAGACATCCATTTCCAGGTCTTGCCATAGATGTTCAAGTAGATTTAAGTCAAAACTAACTCGGCGACTCAGTCTTCTTGGTAAGCAACTCCAGTGTAGAGTTGGCCTTGTGTTTTAGCTTATTGTCCTGCTGAAAGATGAATTCATCTCCCAGTATCTGGTGGAAAGCAGACTGATCCAGGTTTTTCTCTAGGAGTTTGCCTGTGCTTAGCACCATTTACATGTATTTTTTATCCTGAAAAACTCCCCAGTTCTTAATGATTACAAGCATGCCCATAACATGATGCAGCCACCACTATTCTTGAAAATATGGAGAGTGGTACACCTTAATATGTTTGGGGCAAACCCAATACACAACACTTTGTATTCAGGACAAAAAGTGAATTGCTTTGCCACATTTTTTGCAGTATTACTTTAGTGCCTCCCTGGTCTTTGTGGTTGAATCTGTGCTTGAAATTCACTGCTTGACTGATGGACCTTACAGTTACTATAAGGATGCTAATAAGAAATCCCGCTATGCCCTCTGACGAACTATCAAACAGGCAAAGCGTCAATACAGGACTAAGATTGAATTGTACTACACCGGCTCCGACGCTCGTCGGATGTGGCAGGGCTTGCAAACTATTACGGACTACAAAGGGAAGCACAGCCGCGAGCTGCTCAGTGACACAAGCCTACCAGACGAGCTAAATTACTTCTATGCTCGCTTCGAGGCAAGCAACACTGAAGCATGCATGAGAGCATCAGCTGTTCCGGACGACTGTGTGAACATGCTCTCCGTAGCCGATGTCAGTAAGACCTTTTAAACAGGTCAACATTCACAAGGCCGCAGGGCCAGACATTTTGATAAACATAATTACACTATGACATGATGGGTTATTGTGTTTAGGCCAGTGATTAAAACATCTAAATGTAATCCATTTTAAATGCAGGCTGTAACACAACACAATATGGAAAAAGTCAAGGGGTGTGAAGGCACTGTATTACCATGTCAAAACATAATAAAACGATTTAATTCACTGACAGAGATCGTTAATGAAACACTAGCTTCCTTAGCAGGCTATTTTACATTTACAGTAGCTGGCAGGCTAGATATACTATTACATTGTCTAGCTTTCAATAAATTGGCTATGTGGTCAACAGAGTTACCTCTGGATACGATCAAGACAATTCACATTGAATGCTGTATTTTTCAAGTGCACTCAAAAATGGATATTTATCTTATTTCAGTCTTCATCACCATCAGATAACAGCTCAAGTTTTCATGTGAGGCTGTGTTTACATCTTAGATAGAAGCAGGCCATTGGCTGCCTTCATCACGAGGGGTATGTACAGGAGTTCTGATTGGGTCCACTTTTTGCAATTCTACACATTTGCCTGAGCAGACAGAGCACTGAAATATACTTTTTATGAGAAAATGTGCAAGGAATGAATTTGCCAACAAATGTTATAGTCATAAGAATGTTTTACTGTCATATACAAAAAGATCTGCTCCTCTCTTGACAGGGATCGAGTCAAAACTTCATGACCTTTGATTAAATTAGTTTTGTTCATGCAGTCGACATGAGGTGCAAGTTGGATAATTTGTATCCCCATCATGCAACACACTTTGAAAGGCGGTCACCAATTTGACGAAAGTAATCTGCATGAACGTGCCCAATCTCAATGTGACCCACCAGATTCAGAAGCTTGAAAACCCCATTACCCCCTGTTAGATTTTTGTCCCTCGCAAAACTAAAACTGAACATAATTCATTGTTTTTATTTATTTTTAGTTAGTTTTGGAGTAAAAAATAGTTTTAGTATAGTTTCAAACAGGATTGTTAATTATTTTTCGTTTTTTCAGGATTAGTTTTCGTTTTATTTTCAGTTTTATTTTACTTTAATAACCTTGCAGCAAAGCTTTTAGTCCTTTTGATGTTGAATGCATGTTGAAAAGCTTATTGTGTCAGGTGTGTGTCAAAGAGGAAGTGTATAAGAGAGACTTTGTGTGTGTGGCCTTTCTGGTACTAAGACACTCACTTAATTCAAATTGAAATCCAATAAGCATTCACTTATTCCGGGGCTAAATTCAGTTATCCTAATGTTCATTTTCTCCATTACCTTAACTGAGTGAAATAGCTTAATACATTCTCACTCTACCCTGGAGTATTATTGTCTGCTGAACGGCAGCGAGGTGCAAGGGGCATATCAGTCCTTCCCAGACAAACTGTAGAAAAGACAGAAATTACAGGGCATACAGCGACAAGCCCCTAAATGTTGCCAAAATTACTTCACAGAAGAATTAATATAACAGTGGGCCTCCCAAAATACGCCAGGATGCACGGTGCTAAACATATAGCTTTCAGCAGCCTCAGCTCCCACTTGAGCCGCAAAGGGCTCCACACACACAAACACACAGTACAGTAGCAGCAAAGTCCCCAATAAGTCACTTAATTAGCGCCCTATGTAGTTAATCTCGTTAGTACTGACTTGGTGTACTCACACTGCGGGGACCCGCGGGTGAGACACATACGGAGATAAAAACAGAAAGAGAAATGGAGAAGGGAGAGAGGGAAAGAGGGAAAAGGAGAAAGAGAGAGGGATTGAAGTTGCTAGTCCTCAAAAGTTTTTTTTTTTTTGCCTGTGTTATGTAGGTCAGAACCCAGCAGTCTACAGGATCTATAGGCTCCCAATTCCTGGAGTTCTGATTGTTCAACATGGTTGAACATTCACATTCACATGGTTTACCAGGTGTGGTTCCCTAGTGCATGAGAACTGTAAATAACAGGGTATATGCACATTCTACATGATATTAAATGCTAGATTGTTTACAGCAGAAAATAATGTATTTGACTCGTGCACCAATACAGTTGATACTATGGTCTTGGATACTGGACTACCAATATCAAGTGCCAGAATTAATTCGGACCAGGATTCATCTGGTTTCTGCACAGATCAGAGTACCAAATGTTACTACACAGAAAAAAATAAACATAACATGCAACAATTTCTAAGATTTTACTGAACTGAATTACAGTTCATATAAGGAAATCAGTCAAAATAAATATATGAGGCCCTAATATATGGATTTCACATGACTGGGAATACAGATATGAGTCTGTTGGTCACGCCTTAAAAAAAAGGAGGGGCATGGATCAGAAAACCAGTCAGTATCTGGTGTGACCACCATTTGCCTCATGCAGCGCATCACATCTCCTTCGCATAGAGTTGATCAGGTTGTTGATTGTCCCACTCCTATTCAATGGCTGTGCGAAGTTGCAGGATATTGGCGAGAACTGGAACTCGCTGTCGTACAATGCCAATCCAGAGCATCCCAAACATGCTCATTGGGTGATATGTTTAGTGAGTATGCAGGCCATGGAATAACTGGGACATTTTCAGCTTCCATGAATTGTGTAAAGATCCTGGCGACATGGGGCCGTGCATTATCATGCTGAAACATGAGATGATAGCGGTGGATAAATAGCACGACAACTGGCCTCAGGATCTCGTCAAGGTATCTCTGTGCATTAAAATTGCCATCAATTGCCATCAAATGCTCATCGAAGGTGAGCATTTGCCCACTGAAGTCGGTTTAAGACACTGACCTGCAGTCATGTCAAGACCCTGGTGAGGATAACGAGCACGCAGGTGAGCTTCCTTGAGACAGTTTGTGACAGTTTTTGCAGAAATTCTTCGGTTGTACAAACCCACAGTTTCATCAGCTGTCCGGGTGGCTGGTCGTATAGACGATCCCGCAGGTGAAGAAGCCGGATATGGAGGTCCTGGACTGGTATGGTTACACGTGGTCTGCGGTTGTGAGGCCGGTTGGACGTACTGCCAAATTCTCTAAAATGTTTTTTGGGGGGCGGCTTATGGTAGAGAAATGAACATTAAATTCTCTGGCAACATCTCTGGTGGACATTCCTGCAGTCAGCGTGCCAATTGCATGCTCCCTCAACTTGAGACATCTGTGGCATTGTGTTGTGTGACAGAACTCCACATTTTAGAGTGGACTTTTATTGTCCCCAGCACAAGGTGCACATGTATAATGATCATGCTGTTTAATCAGCTTCTTGAAATACCACACCTGTCAGGTGGATGGATTATCTTGGCAAATGAGAAATGCTCACTAACAGGGATGTAAACACATTTGTGCACAACATTTGAGAGAAATAAGCTTTTTGTGTGTATGGAACATTTCTGGGGTCTTTTATTTCAGCTCATGAAACATGGGACCGACACTTTACATGTTGCGTTTATATTTTTGTTCAGTATAGATTGGAATCAGATGGGATATGTACAGTGCTGTGAAAAAGTATTTGCCTCCTGATTTCTTATTTTTTTGCACATTTGTCACACTTAAAATGTTTCAGATCAAACCAATTTTAATATTACACAAAGATAACCCAAGTAAACACAAAATGCCGTTTTTAAGTGATTATTTTATTTATTAAGGGAAAAAGCTATCCGAACCTTCATGGCCCTATGTGAAAAAGTAATTGCCCCCTAAACCTAATAACTGGTTGTGCCACCCTCAGCAGCAGCAACAACAGCAATCAAGTGTTTGCGATAACTGGCAATAAGTCTTTCACATCGCGGTGGAGGAATTTTGGCCCACTCCACGCACCGTACAAATCTCTGGATGTCCAAACGAACAAGCCATGGAGTAAACGCTATGTCAATTTGAAGAGAAATGAGGCAGCTGTTCCAGCACACTCGTTCATCTTTGGACGCGTAAAGGCAGACTCGCTTTATATTGACATTTCTCACCCCTTGCCGCTATCCATTACTGCTGTAGAGAAATTTGTGTGTCCCATTCTTTTTTTCTTTTTTTTTAGATCAATTGGTTTATATGTTCAAGCAATAGGCAGAATAAACATAATTGGACAAATATCAATTGGCTTGTCAGCGAACGTCCAACGCATAATCACATCATAATCAATCATGCGGAATATTCATAGTTCACGCAGAGATTTACCATGGACAGACCTACCACTCTTGGTGAGCGAGAGGGTTTACTCCACCCCAAATCTGTCCATTTTAAGCAGATCATTCATTATTAAGCAAGTGAGGCGTTTTTCAATGGGGAGCAAGGAGTGTGTCGAATTTATTCAAGATAAAAATGTATCGCGGATTATTGAGGATTATTTGATCTAATAGAAGTTTATTCATTATTAGGTTGTTACGGGTGTATTGATACATTACAGAACACCTTCCTAATATTGTATATTAGGGACACCCCCCTTCCTTTGCCCTCAGAACAGCCTAAATTTGTCAGGGCATGGACTCTACAAGGCGTCGAAAGCATTACACAGGGATGCTGGCCCATGTTGACTCCGATGTCCTTTGGGTGGTGGACCATTCTTGATACACACAGGAAACTGTTGAGCATGAAAAACCCAGCAGTGTTGCAGTTCTTGACACAAAGTGCACCTGGCACTTACATTTTTTTGTCTTTTCCATTAACCCCCAGAATGGCACACACGCACAATCCATGCCTCAATTGTATCAAGGCTTAAAAATCCTTTAACCTATCTCCTCCCCTTTATCTACACTGATTTGAAGTTAATTTATTAAGTGACATCAATAAGGGATCATAGCATTCACCTGGTCAGTCTATGTCATGGAAAGAGCAGATGTTCTTAATGTTTTGTATACTCAATGTAAGTGTGATGCATGTGACATCCCGGCAACTTTGAGAAAAAAACAAAATCATATCGGAGTTGTCGCAGTTGAAATCCGGCACACTCTACACTCTTAGAAAGAAGTTGTTATCTATAACCTAAAAGGGTTCTTCGGCTGTCCCCATAGGAGAACCCTTTGAACAAAAACATTTGGTTCCAATTAGAACTATTTGGGGTTCCATTTAAAACCCTTTCCACAGAGTGTTCTACCTGGAACCAAAAAGTGTTCTCCAAGCCGAAGAACGAAACATCACCAGGGTTTACAGTAAGATGGGGGACCCTTGACCCGACAAATCTCTCTATCATTTGAGGGAACAGATGGATGGAGGGAGTGAGAACACTCACTCCCCTGCACTCCTTCCTTCCCCTCCCTGACGCTCAGACGAAAAAGAGCTCGATACAACCTAATTGACAATACCTTGTCGCCAAAGGAACCGAGTTTAGGGAGCAATGGAGTCCCACTCGGAATGAATAAGCCGGCGAATGACATTGATCCAAGCTGAGTGGATCTCCTGGTTCACCGTGGGATACGCTCTGGAGGGAATCAAAGCCTGTGAAAGTGCCTGGTTTCTTGCGGCAAATAAGAAAATAATCAACATTAATTAGTGTAGAGGTAGGCTCTCAGGGCTGGGCAAAGCAGTCACAGAGGCACCATGGGGAAGCATTGTTGTTTTTCTGGAACAATTCAAAAGAAACGTAAAGGATTTGTTTATATAGAACACACTATACTAAACAAGAGCAAGAGCGAACGTGCGAGTAAAAAGAGAGAGATGTAGATGGAAGGGTGACTGATTGTACTGCACCGTACAAATCTCTGGATGTCCAAACGAACAAGCCATGGAGTAAAAGCAATGTCAATTTGAAGATACATGGATTCTCTTTGATAAATGGGACGGCTGTTTCAACACACTCGTTCATCTCTGGACGTGTAAAGACAGACATTTTATATTGACATTTCTCGCCCCTTGTCGGTTGCCATTACTGCTGTAGAGAAATTGAGTCTCCCATTCCTTTTTAGGGGGGAGATCAATTGTTCTATTATATGTTCAAGCATAAGGCAGAATAAATAACAATTGGATTGTCAGCGCATGTCCAACACATAATCACATGATTATCAATAATACGGTATATTCATAGTACATATACAGACCTACCATGCACAGACCTACCATGCACAGACCTACCATGCACAGACCTTAGTCAGTCTCCCATTCTAAATACATCTGGACTCTGGAAGTGGTGTTTTATGGCTTATTCAGTGGGACTGAGACATTTAGAAGGTTTCAATGTTTCACACAGAAAGGTAAATGGATAGAGTGGATACAAATCTCCATACTACACAACAGAGAATCATGGCTGGTCTACACAATACAGCACTATCTGAACTTTCTATAACGTTCCACTCTGCTGAATAAGTACTATGGTTTGCTAATGCTAATCACACATTTACAACCTGAGAAAGGTTCTTTGTCACCGGCAGTTTCTGACAAACCTTCACCGTTGTCAAGAACATACAGTGGGGCAAAAAAGTGTTTAGTCAGCCACCAATTGTGCAAGTTCTGTAATTTTCATCATAGGTACACTTCAACTATGACAGACAAAATGAGAAAAAAAATCCAGAAAATCACATTGTAGGATTTTTAATGAATTTATTTGCAAATTATGGTGGAAAATAATTGTACCTTTTTAAGGCCCTATAGAGAGAACATTTTTTATATAACGATTACCCATCAAGAATGATTAACCCCCCCCAAAAAACGTCATATTTTTTAAAGGAACTCAGTCTCGTTTTCAACTTACTTTTGGAAGTTGTAACAGTAGAAATTGGGTAGGGATCGTCAGTTTCCCTCTTGTCACGCCAGTCATTGCATTCCTTAGAGAGCTATTTTTTAGCCCATAGATTTTGTTTTAATGTTTGAGTCACTCAAATATCACATTAAACATGGTAAAATGTATAAAATTGCAAGACAATTAGCTTTAAACTGCAACATTTTCTCTGCGACCCATGACAAAATGTGTAAAATTGGAAGAAACGTGCAAAAAAGTTCTCTCCGCAAACAAGAGGGGTGTGAACAGTTTGTGTCATGAACAGTCTTGTGCCCATAGAAATAGATGTGGTGCGGGATGTTCTCCAATGCTGGAAGGGGGGCCTGAGTGATAAAACGCTAACTTAATGGGTAGCCATTTGGAGTGCAATGTGGTTTGTAGATCAGCTAGTCTGCCAAGTGCCTTGCTCAAGCATACCCTCTCGAACACGATTGATTACCTAACTGGGTTTAACAGATGTCAACCAGGTGATGATGACATGTTGAGCATGAGGCAAAGACTGCTAGAGGTACAGTACTTGGTTTGGTATCTTAGAGTTGTCCGAGCGTAGTGAAGAATCAGGCTTTTAATAAAACAGGGAGTAGGATTGACTGCTGAACTTTGGAACATAGATAATTGTGTATCGTGCCTTCCTTTTCCCCTCTTGCTTTTTTTTGTCTCTCGCTTTCTCAAAACTCGCGTGCACACACACACACGCACGCACACACAGTCTTTCTCACACACATATACATACACACACACACAAACACACTGGCAGAAGACATGGCCCCTACTCCCCTGCCAGGCTATAAAAATAGAGGGTTTATTAACACAGATTAACATTCCATCTTCTTATCGACAAGGGAAATTGAGGAGGGTGGGAGGGGTTTTAGATTGAGAGTGTTGCTGGAAAGAAATAAGAGGAGGAGGGAGAGGGGAAATCAGTGTGAGGAAGCTGGTGGAAGGAGACGGGAAGCAAGTAGGCATTAAAGTATTAACCCAAGCAGGGGGAAAATTATGAAAAAAAGAGCAGGGGATCAGGGAAGTGGCTCGGCCTGGAGTGGGCTTTAAGCTCTGATTCTCCTCCCGAGAGAGAGACGAAGCCTGGTTTTCATCCCTATTACCGTTGTTCAGTAATTGAGCCAGCCTGGTTCTGCAGAGCAGAATTCAACAGAAAGCTGCCGTGCCTTACTGCTTGAGCAGTGAACACTGAGACGACCAGCGAAGAAAGGGGACTCGTATTAGAATGACAAACACTAAGCACACATTTGCTTAAAAATGAATTAGGACGACCCTAGTTATATAATGATAATGTGTTAGGCGCAGCAGGGAGTCCGAATGGCATCGATATAGAAAGAACAAATCTGTTAACACTGCGGGACCTGTGAGCGGAATTCGGCACCGGCTGCCTCAGGAAGAAGGGAAAGAAGACTGAGGCGAGAGGGATGAGAGAAGGATGCAGGTATGCATATTGGGAGGTTGAGGGAACAGGTGGAGCAACAGCAGGCGGCGTAGAGGGAGGGGAAAATTATGGAAAGGGCCAGGCCAACTGATTCATAAACCACCTTGATGATCATGTAAGGACCGGAAGGAGATTGTTCATTGAAAATGAGCTCCATGCTGTAATAAATGGAAGCAGACTTAATATGGAAACAGACATGGTTTTGATTTTTGTAAGAGTTCGCACAAGCCCATCCTAATAGCCGAAGGGCAGTATTATTCATAATCAGTTGATGCATCTATTATAAGGGCACAAGGCGAGACCCAAATGCAGACACAGGAGGCAGATGGTAGAGCTCCGATATTTATTATAACAAAGGGAGTAGGCAAAGGCAGGTCGGGGACAGGCAAGAGTTCATAAACCAGGTCAGAGTCCAAACAGTACCAGACGATAGGTAGTCACGAGATCAGGCCAGGCAGGGGTCAGAAACCAGATCCGAGTCCAAAACAGTACAAGGGGATTGGCAGGCTGGTAGTCAGAACAGGCAGAGTGGTCAGGCAGTCGTGTACGGAGTCAGGACAGGCAAGGGTCGAAACCAGGAGGACTCAAAACAAACAGAGACTGGGGAAAAAAATCGGAGCAAGAAAAAAAAACGCTGGTTGACTTGGCAAACAAGACGAATTGGCACAGAGACAGGAAACACAGGGATATATGCATCGGGGATAATAAGCGACACCTGGAGGGTGTGGAGACAATCACAAGGACAGGTGAAACAGATCAGGGAGTGACATCTATTGATCAGTATATGTAGTAGCGCATTAGTGGGTATGAAATAATAGTTAAACAAGCATTTTGGTCAGATTTATTATTTATTAAAAACCCATGATATATTGATGCAATTATACTTTTTGGGGTTATACACGCATAACAGCATGTGGTAAACACTTATCATGACCTTGTTGGCTGCCAGACAGGGAAGGTTTCTAATATTTAATAGTCACCTCCTACTCATCGGGAAGCCTCCCTTTCTCTCAATCTGTCTGATTCTGCTTACAATGACGGGGCTCTGTCTGGCCTTCCAATAATGTGCTTCAAAGCAGGAGATAAAGAAACACATTTTTCAAGGAGACTGGTCGATTTAATAATACATTTTCTTTTGAGGTCCTATAATGCTTTCAGGATGCTTCAGTCACATAACTCAAAATACACCTCCTTTGTGGTTATCACAGTCATATTTTTGTTGAGGAACATAAAGAAGAATATTACTGCTCATTTTCCAAGAGTCTGCACAAGCGAGAGGTAATTACAGGGGCAGCCACGGTGCAGCAGCTTTGGAGCAATGTAGGTGTTAGCCTAAGTCGTTTAGGTGTTAAGTGCCAAATGGCAACATGGCTGTAGACAGTAGGCTTTCTAAGATTCTTATTCTGATAGTTGTAGTCTTTTGCTTTTTCCCAACCCCAGTCCGGGCTAGAAAAACACCTATGTATTAGTTGATACCATGTATTAGTGCTGAACCCCATTTAGGTGTTAATTGCCTTGCCTAAGGGGCAACAGATGTACATGGTATCAAATCCAATTTTATTTGTCACATGTGCCGAATACAACTGGGGTAGACCTTAGAATAAAAAATCCAAGATGGCGTAGCAGTCAGATGTCTTTGTCCTGTCGTGTCCCTTGTATGTAGTGAGGGGGAAAGTATTTGATCCCCTGCTGATTTTGTACGTTTGCCCACTGACAAAGAAATGATCAGTATATAATTTTAATGGTAGGTTTATTTGAACAGTGAGAGACAGAACGACAACAAAAGAACCCAGAAAAAAGCATGTAAAAAATGTTATAAATTGATTTGCATTTTAATGAGGGAAATAAGTATTTGACCCCCTCTCAATCAGAAAGATTTCTGGCTCCCAGGTTTCTTTTATACAGGTAACGAGCTGAGATTAGGAGCACACTCTTAATAAAGGGAGTGTTCCTAATCTCAGCGTGTTACCTGTATAAAAGACACCTGTCCACAGAGGCAATCAATCATATTCCAAACTCTCCACCATGGCCAAGACCAAAGAGCTCTCCAAGGATGTCAGGGACAAGATTGTAGACCTACACAAGGCTGGAATGGGCTACAAGACCATCGCCAAGCAGCTTGGTAAGAAGGTGACAACAGTTGGTACGATTATTTGCAAATGAAAGAAACACAAAAGAACTGTCAATCTCCCTCGGCCTGGGGCTCCATGCAAGATCTCACCTCGTGGAGTTGCAATGATCATGAGAACGGTGAGGAATCAGCCATGAACGGGAGGATCTTGTCAATGATCTCAAGGCAGCTGGGACCATAGTCACCAAGAAAACAATTGGTAACACACTACGCCGTGAAGGACTGAAATCCTGCAGCGCCCGCAAGGTCCCCCTGCACAAGAAAGCACATATATATGCCCGTCTGAAGTTTGCCAATGAACATCTGAATGATTCAGAGGACAACTGGGTGAAAGTGTTGTGGTCAGATGAGACCAAAATGGAGCTCTTTGGCATCAACTCAACTCACAGTGTTTGGAGGAGGAGGAATGCTGCCTATGACCCCAAGAACAACATCACCACCCTCAAACATGGAGGTGGAAACATTATGCTTTGGGGGTGTTTTTCTGCTAAGGAGACAGGACAACTTCACCGCATCAAAGGGACGATGGACGGGGCCATGTACCGTCAAACCGTCAATCTTGGGTGAGAACCTCCTTCAATGCCAGGGCATTGAAAATGGGTCGTGGATGGGTATTCCAGCATGACAATGACCCAAAACACACGGTCAAGGCAACAAAGGAGTGGCTCAAGAAGAAGCACATTAAGGTCCTGGAGTGGCCTAGCCAGTCTCCAGACCTTAATCCCATAGAATATCTGTGGAGGGAGCTGAAGGTTTGAGTTGCCAAACGTCAGCCTCGAAACCTTAATGACTTGGAGAAGATCTGCAAAGAGGAGTGGGACAAAATCCCTCCTGAAATGTGTGCAAACCTGGTGGCCAACTACAAGAAACATCTGACCTCTGTGAAAAGCCAATTCCTCCTTTGGTCACCTTTTCTTCCAGTTCTCTGCTGCCAATGACTGGAACGAAGTGCAAAAATCACTGAAGCTGGAGACTCATATCTCCCTCACTAGCTTTAAGCACCAGCTGTCAGAGCAGCTCACAGATCACTGCACCTGTACAAAGCCCATCTGTAAACAGCCCATCTATCTCCCTCATCCTCGTACTATATTTATTTATTTATTTACATTTATTTACCTTTGCACCCCAGTATCTCTACTTGCACATTCATCTTCTGCACATCTACCATTCCAGTGTTTAATTGCTATATTGTAATTATTTCGCCACCATGGCCTATTTATTGCCGTAACTCCCTTATCTTACCTCATTTGCACTCACTGTATATAGACTTTTTCATTTTATTTTTTCTACTGTATTATTGACTGTATGTTTTGTTTATTCCATGTGTAACTCTGTGTTGTCGTATGTGTTGAATTGCTATGCTTTATCTTGGCCAGAACTTGTTCTCAACTAGCCTACCTGGTTAAATAAAGGTGAAATAAATAAAATAAATAAAATGAGTGAAATGCTTACTTACAAGCCCTTAACCAACAATGAAGTTTTAAGAAAAATAAGTGTTAAGTAAAAAAATAGATAAGTAAAAATAAAATGTTCAAGTAATTAAAGAGCAGCGGTAAAATAACAACAGCGAGGCTATGTACAGGGGGTACCCGTACAGAGTCAATGTGTGGGTGCACCGGTTAGTCAAAGTAATTGAGGTAATATGTACTTTTTCGTTTTCTTTTTTCTACTGTATTATTGACTGTAGGTAGAGTTATTAAGTGTATTGGTCTATAAATAAATCTCTTTGCCAAAATTCGTCATCTCTCCCATATCTTATTGACTAGTAGTTGTTCTGAAATGTTTATTGCTTGCCGACATTTTACTCCTTCCTCTATGTTAAATATAACACACATACATTCATTATTGATTTCTGTTGCCTATCCTGACATTGAGTTTGTTCTATTGAAAGTATTTGACTCTGACATGTGCCATAGAAAGTATTTGACTCTAGTGACAAAATTAAGGAACTTAGATGGGGGGGGGGGGTTCTGAAATTCTCCTCCCCCTTCTAATTTCCTTAATTTGTGGCTAGAGTCAAATATTTTCTGTGACACACACTACTGGTCAACCTGAGTTTGAGCTACCAAAAATGATTCTGAAGTGTGCCAGGCCTTGCAGTCCCAAGATAGAAGGGAGGGGAGATTTTCAGCTTCTAATATCCTTAATTTTGTCACTAGTCAGGAGGGAGTAAAATGTAGGCAAGCAATTAACATTTCAGAACAACTTCTAGTCGAATAGGAAATGGGAGAGATAACACATTTTGGCAGAGATTTATTTATAGACTAATACAACACCTGTATCAAAGCTGAAACTTTAATTTCCACCTAATGATCTAGTAATCAATTCAGTAAACTTCTGCCTGTGGTTTAAGGCATCTGCATACTTCCAATCCTGAATAGTTTGTGCATATATTATGAATACATTTTATGACTGTTTTGGTCTTTGGCAAGGGTTTTCCAGCTGTTTTCTCGAGGCAAGCTGAATTCGGCAGCCCAAGTCCATGCCCATTCGTCAGTGATTGGTCAACAGTAGGGATTATTCACCAAACATTTTAGTTGGGTGTACAATTGCGCAACAAAAATCTCCTCGGCCAAAACGTAAAACTGAATGACAGATTTCTCAAGTTATTTTAGAAGAATACTGACTTTGGAGTCGTGCCTAGCCGTGTGGTCATGAGTGAACAGGGGGTACAGGAGGGGCCCCCGTGTTGAGGATCAGCGTGGTGGATGTGTTGTTACCTACCCGTACCACCTGGGTGCGGCCCGTCAGGAAGTCCAGGATCCAGTTGCAGAGGGAGGAGTTTTGTCCCAGGGTCCTTAGCTTAGTGATGAGCTTTGAGGGCACTATGGTGTTGAACGCTAAGCTGTAGTCAATGAATAGCATTCTCACGTAGGTGTTCCTTTTGTCCAGGTGGGGGGGGGGGGGGGGGGGGGGGGGGGCAGTGTGGAATGCAATAGATATTGCATCATCTGTGGATCTGTTGAGGCGGTATGCAAATTGGAGTGGGTCTAGGGTTTCTGGGACAATGGTGTTGATGTGAACCATGACCAGCCTTTCAAAGCATTTCATGGCTACAGATGCGAGTACTACGGGTTGGTAGTCATTTAGGAAGCTAACCTTAGTGTTCTTGGGCACAGGGACTATGGTGGTCTACATAAAACATGTTGGTATTACAGAGTCAGTCACATGTTGAAAATGTCAGTGAAGACACTTGCCAGTTGATCAGTGCATGCTTGGAGTACACGTCCTGGTAATCCCTCTGGCCTTGTGAATGTTGACCTGTTTAAAGGTCTTACTCACATAGGCTACGGAGAGCATGATCAAGCAGTTGTCTGGAACAGCTGATGCGCTCATGCATATTTCAGTGTTACTTGCCTCAAAGCGGGCATAGAAGTAATTTAGCTCATCTGGTAGGCTCGTGTCACTTTGCAGCTCGCGGCTATGCTTCCCTTTGTAGTCTGTAATAGATTGCAAGCCATGCCACATCCAACGAGCATCGGAGCCGGTGTAGTACGATTCAATCTTAGTCCTGTATTGTCACTTTGCCTGTTTGATGGTTCGTCGGAGGGCATAGCAGGATTTCTTATAAGCTTCCAGGTTAGAGACCCACTCCTTGAAAGCGGCGGCTCTACCCTTTAGCTCAGTGCGGATGTGTCATGTAATCCATGGCTTCTGGTTGGGGTATGTACGCACAGTCACTGTGGGGACATCATCGATGCACTTATTGATGAAGCCAGCGACTGATGTGGTGTACTCAATGCCAGCAACCCTCAGCTTGCCAGTTCATGTCTCATTCCCACTGTTGCCAGGCCTGAGATTCAACTGGCAACCCTCCGAATCTGGTTCATATATCTAACCTCTAGCCTAGGCCTTGTTTTTGTGTGTTTTTAAATAGGGAATAAATACAGGATAGTTCAATGTTGAAAGGCCACACCATCTACCAATGTAGAGTACTCACTAGTGGCTTCCCTTTCTCTCTTCAAAATATTTGCTAGCAGTGACATGGCTAATGCTGTTTGGCTTGCGAGTCAATGACATACACTAGCAGAGAGGATACTGCCAAGTAGATTCCCTCAGCCTGGACTGCCAGTCAAATGAACTGGGCTCCCCTGCGGCTAGCTAGCTAGATGCAGCAGCTGGTGATAGGACTGTTAATTATGTATGGCTTTTCTAAATGCTTAGCAAAGTAAGCAGTCTATGGCACGAAGCTATTGTAAGTCAGACTCCAGCAGCGCATGTTCCCTATGCAGTCTCTACTCATCCACGGGGTAGCCAATAATGTGTCATTGTGACATCCTTTAGCTGTGATTGTGGCAATGTTGATTGTTTCGTGCTGTTTAGATCAGCTCATAATTTATGCTAAGCTCATTCAGTCAAATTCAGTCATTACAGTTCAACCTAGGCCTAGAAGACGCCACATCAAATAAACACGTAATACAGTGGTGTTGCAGCACAATCTATAGCTGCAGTGTCTTACTCAGATCCACCAAGAGCCATATACTGCTTGTGTGTATATTCACTGACAGAGAGGAGTGGAGTGGGTTTGATCAAGTCACATCTTCCAATGCACTGGTTTTGTTCCATAGCAGATACAAAGTTGTTTGTTACAATGGATACAACCCCTCCCTTGCCATTTTGCTCCCACCTCATTCCGTTTGATGCTGAACCCTATTGAAATATTCAACACTAACTAACCTCCAACTAGCCTGAAGCCCTTTCTATAGTAATCCTCAAATTTACTCTTCCCATGCCACTTTCTTCAGAGCAGCATTGGCTGGTTGAGCGGCCCCTGCTACTTTATTAGCTATTCACCCAAGGCAGATTTGTCATTTGAAAAAAAAGATGTGTGAACATGAGTTGATTAAGGCTGGCAGTGGGAAAGATGGACTACCGTAGGGTGGAAGAGGGAAAGGAATGAAGGTAGGGACGGAGGGAGAGAGCGAGCGGGAGGGAAAGAGAGGGAGGAATGGAGAAAAATAGAGAGAGCGGAACAGAAGGAGCGAGGGACAAGGGAATTATGGCCGTTCTCACTCAAATTGAGCGTTAACACACACGCTCCGAGATTGATGGAATATTAGCTGTTTGCACCCACAGAAACGGACACACACACACAGGCGTAGCGGTGGGGGTGTTTTGTTCGCTAGGTTATGAGTTGGAACACATTTTGATATAGGATTTTATTAGGCGCAGAGATTTAGTGCCTCCATGGTAGGGGCCCTTGGGGGAGTGCATCCGTTAACTGTAAATGTAGGGAAATTGACCCATTTTGGGATAGTCACCAGCCTAATGAAACTCAATGTGTGCTCTTCAGATTCACTGAGTCCATTTTTCCTCCTACTCGCTCTCTAGCTTCCTCTTATAACCTATTTTTTTGTCCCCGTTCATTCTGTTGCACCTGCTCTCTCTTCATCTTCTTCCTCCCTCCTTCCGTTCCTCTCACAGATTTGTTATGCTGCTAAAGCCAGTCTGTTGTATAGTTCTCCTGGGTCACCGTTTGCTTCTATGTCTCTTTTTCTCTCTCTCGCTCTCTTCTTCCTCCCTCCATTATTCATTTGTTATGCTACTGCCATTCTGCAGCACACTTCTCAAATTGGCCCTTTCCTAAATTAGCCATCAATGGAGATAGAGATTTGGACCTGTGGATTTACTTAATTCTCCATACTAGCCAAGGATTATAACGGCGATTCTGATACAACCATAAATTCATACATTGGGCCCCCGGCCTGAGAGGATGTAAGTTCAATATATAGCTAGATGTAGGCTACCATGGACAGCCGCATCATATTTAGCTTACGTTGATTGGACTAAATCGTTTTTGGTATCTTTTAGTTGTCACTGTATTAGACTAAGCATAGGTCATTTGATAATGTTGAAATCTTGACGTTTACATGATGCTGGAATAGTGGAGGCAGCTCCTGTTTTCTTTGCGACTTGCGGTATGCTAACTCCGTGCTTCTAAATCAATAGTTGTTTAGTAGTCTGAAAATGTTGGCAAGATGAACTTGCTTGACCATGCTGTAGGTCATACTACTGTTTGTTACATGCACTATGCTTTGTGGACTTCAACGGACAGATGTTGCTCTCCGGTTTTATAATGAAACAAAGGTGTGGTTGAATTTATTCTTATAGTCTTGGCCTTAGGCCTATATGCAGGGGTGAAAATAGAATACATTTCTTCCCGGTGTGGGACCTCCCCAAAATGTTTATGGGCCAATCATATAATTGAATATAGAATCCCTATTAATTCAATAGGATTTCTGTAGGCCTGGTTGTACAGATTTGTTATTCAACTTTTAAAATGTATGACCTTTTATTGTGCCATAAAAACAAACAGTCATGATGTTTTCATCTGATTGTCAAACAATCACTTCAAAGGGATCCTTTACTAGGCTGCCTGTGCACGTTCATCCACTCGCAACATATTTCCAGTCTCCAAACAGTGGTGAAGATACATCTGTTACACAAAACACCAAAAAAGTGTAGTCATTAGGCCAGAATTGATGCGTTCACTGTTGTCTGTGCACGTCTCGGTGTCAGCCACTTGTTAGGGTTCGTTTCCTTATCAATCAGTTACTCATTGGTGAAATTAGCATTATGACAACATCTTTAATTAAATCATTCAAAAACCTTTATTAATGCAATTGCAGACAGAAGTTGACAAACAGGAACATAGCACGAATGTTGCTGAGTAAGTTCTGCATCAAACAAAAGGTCTCCAGATGTTTTATTCAACCCTAGGTCGCGCCCTGGTGATGTCACTGCCTACGTCATCATCCTCTACTCCTGGGAGCAAAACCATGCCTACAAAGCTGTATTAACAGGGCCTTTATTGTTAGCTAAACACTTAGCAGTAAATGTCCCCTCCCCCAAAGTTGATTCGTTGTGTAATGTTAGCCTAGTCTTATCTCCTTCACTCCCCCGCAGAGGTCTGTCTAAGTCACACATTTCTAAGAGGGGCCTCTTTACAATGAGGCAGAGAGAGAGAAAGAGACAACTAAAATACAACTGTAGAACAATACTAAACTTCTACAATGAATATACAGTGCCTTGCAAAAGTATTCGGCCCCCTTGAACTTTGCGACCTTTTGCCACATTTCAGGCTTCAAACATAAAGATATAAAACTGTATTTTTTTGTGAAGAATCAACAACAAGTGGGACACAAGCATGAAGTGGAACGACATTTATTGGATATTTCAAACTTTTTTAACAAATCAAAAACTGAAAAATTGGGCGTGCAAAATTATTCAGCCCCTTTACTTTCAGTGCAGCAAACTCTCTCCAGAAGTTCAGTGATGATCTCTGAATGATCCAATGTTGACCTAAATGACTAATGATGATAAATACAATCCACCTGTGTGTAATCAAGTCTCCATATAAATGCACCTGCACTGTGATAGTCTCAGAGGTCTGTTAAAAGCGCAGAGAGCATCATGAAGAACAAGGAACACACCAGGCAGGTCCGAGATACTGTTGTGAAGAAGTTTAAAGCCGGATTTGGATACAAAAAGATTTCCCAAGCTTTAAACATCCCAAGGAGCACTGTGCAAGCGATAATATTGAAATGGAAGGAGTATCAGACCACTGCAAATCTACCAAGACCTGGCCGTCCCTCTAAACTTTCAGCTCATACAAGGAGAAGACTGATCAGAGATGCAGCCAAGAGGCCCATGATCACTCTGGATGAACTGCAGAGATCTACAGCTGAGGTGGGAGACTGTCCATAGGACAACAATCATTCGTATATTGCACAAATCTGGCCTTTATGGAAGAGTGGCAAGAAGAAAGCCATTTCTTAAAGATATCCATAAAAAGTGTCGTTTAAAGTTTGTCACAAGCCACCTGGGAGACACACCAAACATATACATGTGGAAGAAGGTGCTCTGGTCAGATGAAACCAAAATTGAACTTTTTGGCAACAATGCAAAACGTTATGTTTGGCGTAAAAGCAACACAGCTCATCACCCTGAACACACCATCCCCACTGTCAAACATGGTGGTGGCAGCATCATGGTTTGGGCCTGCTTTTCTTCAGCAGGGACAGGGAAGATGGTTAAAATTGATGGGAAGATGGATGGAGCCAAATACAGGACCATTCTGGAAGAAAACCTGATGGAGTCTGCAAAAGACCTGAGACTGGGACGGAGATTTGTCTTCCAACAAGACAATGATCCAAAATATAAAGCAAAATCTACAATGGAATGGTTCAAAAATAAACATATCCAGGTGTTAGAATGGCCAAGTCAAAGTCCAGACCTGAATCCAATTGAGAATCTGTGGAAAGAACTGAAAACTGCTGTTCACAAATGCTCTCCATCCAACCTCACTGAGCTCGAGCTGTTTTGCAAGTAGGAATGGGAAAAAATTGCAGTCTCTCGATGTGCAAAACTGATAGAGACATACCCCAAGCGACTTACAGCTGTAATCGCAGCAAAAGGTGGCGCTACAAAGTATTAACCGTATATTAACCGGGGGCTGAATAATTTTGCACGCCTAATTTTTCATTTGTTAAAAAAGTTTGAAATATCCAATAAATGTCGTTCCACTTCATGATTGTGTCCCACTTGTTGTTGATTCTTCACAAAAAAATACAGTTTTATATCTTTATGTTTGAAGCCTGACGTGGCAAAAGGTCGCAAAGTTCAAGGGGGCCGAATACTTTCGCAAGGCACTGTATATATTGTTAATCCGTCGGGGTCTTATAACCCCTCCCCTTTTATTAATGAAACATAAGCATAATCAATTATTCTAATACATCAAACATTTTAGTACAACCCTTTTCGTGACTCCTAGGTGAACCCGTCGAACCACATCACATTTTGAAGCGTAGCCTATACCACACGTTTTGAAGTTCATTCGCAAATTTTTCATGCTGCTGACATGATAAAAAGTGGTACAATAGCCTATAGTTTAATTAAAATTTTGTTTTAATTATTGTGATAGGCTCACCGCCTTACTTTCACCCCTGCCTACAGTATATATCATGATGACAAGGCATATGAACTAACAGGTAATAGGGAAAACAATTATCAAAACACATACAGTTGAAGTTGGAAGTTTACGTACACCTTAGCCAAATACATTTACACTTCGTTTTTCACAATTCCTGACATTTAATCTTAGTAAAAATTATCTGACTTAGGTCAGTTAGGATCACCACTTTATTTTAAGAATGCGAAATGTCAGAATATTAGTAGAGAGAATGATTTATTTCAACTTTTCTTTCTTTCTTCACATTCCCAGTGGGTCAGAAGTTTACATACATTCAATTAGTATTTGGTAGCACTGACTTTACATTTTTTAACTTGGGTCAAATGTTTCGCGTAGCCTTCCACAAGCTTTTTGGCCCATTCCTCCTGACAGTGCTGGTGTAACTGAGTCAAGTTTGTAGGCCTCCTAGCTCGCACACGCTTGTTCAGTTCTGCCCACAAATGTTCTATAGGATTGAGGTCAGGGCTTGGTGATGGCCACTCCAATACCTTGACTTTTGTTGTCCTTAAGCCATTTTGCCACAACTTTGGAAGTATGCTTGGGGTCATTGTCCATTTGGAAGACTCATTTGCAACCAAGCTTTAACTTCCTGACTGATGTCTTGAGATGTTGCTTCAATTTATCCATGTAATTTTCCTTTCTCATGTTACCATCTATTTTGTGAAGTGCACCAGTCCCTCCTGCAGAAAAGCACCCCCAAAACATGATGCTGCCAACCCCTGTGCTTCACAGTTGGGATGGTGTTCTTTGGCTTGCAAGCCTCACCCTTTTTCCTTCATTATGGCCAAAAAGTTTTCTTTTTGTTTCATCAGACCAGAGGACATTTCTTCAAAAAGTACAATCTTTGTCCCCATGTGCAGTTGCAAACCGTTGTCTGGATTTTTATGGCGGTTTTGGAGCAGTGACTTCTTCCTTGCTGAACGGCCTTTCAGAATATGTCAAATAGGACTCGTTTAACCGTGGATATAAATACTTTTGTACCTGTTTCCTCCAGCATCTTCACAAGGTCCTTTGCTGTTGTTCTGGGATTGATTTGCAATTTTCGCACCAAATTACGTTCATCTCTAGGCGACAGAACGCTTCTCCTTCCTGAGCGGTATGACAGCTGTGTGGTTCCATGGTGTTTATACTTGTGTACTATTGTTTGTACAGATAAACGTGGTACCTTCAGGCGTTTGGAAATTGCTCCCAAGGTTGAACCAGACTTGTGGAGGTCTACAATTTTGTTTTTGGAGGTCTTGGCTGATTTCTTTTGATTTTCCCATGATGTCAAGCAAAGAGGCTCTGAGTTTGAAGGTAGGCCTTGAAATACATCCACAGGTACACCTCCAATTGGCTCAAATTATGTCAATGAGCCTATCGGAAGCTTCTAAAACCATGACATAATTTTCTGGAATTTTCCATGCTGTTTAACTGCACAGTCAACTTAGTGTACGTAAACTTCGGACCCACTGGAATTGTGACAGTGAATTATAAGTGAAATAATCTGTCTGTAAACAATTGTTGGAAATATTACTTGTGTCATGCACAAAGTAGATGTCCTAACCGACTCGCCAAAACTATAGTTTGTTAACAAGAAATTTGTGGAGTGGTTGAAAAATGAGTTTTATTGACTCCAAACTAAGTGTATGTAAACTTCAGACCTCAACTGTAGGTTGTAATTAGTGGTGTAAAGTACTTAAGTAGTTTTTTATGGTATCTGTAACGACGTTCGTCTGTAGAAGGAGAAGCGGACCAAAAAGCAGCGTGGTGGTTACTCATGTTCTTTAATGGAAAATGAACGATACATGAAACAACTTAAATCTACAAAACAAACGGACCGTGAAAAAACCTATACAGCCTATCCTGTGACAACAAACACAGTGACAGGAACAATCACCCACCAACACACAGTGAAACCCAGGCTACCTAAGTATGATTCTCAATCAGAGACAACTAATGACACCTGCCTCTGATTGAGAACCATACTAGGCCGAAAACATAGAAATGCCCCAAAACATAGAAAAACAAACAGACTGCCCACCCAACTCACGCCCTGACCATACTAAATAAATACAAAACAACGGAAATCAAGGTCAGAACGTGACAGTACCCCCCCCCCAAGGTGCGGACCCCGGCCTCAAAACCTTGACCTATAGGGGAGGGTCTGGGTGGGCGTCTGTCCGCGGTGGCGGCTCTGGCGCGGGACGCGGACTCCACTTCATCATTGTCTTAGTCCGCCTTATTGTCCGCCTCCGTGGCTTTCTCACCATGGCCACCCCTCTCTATGACCCCACAGGACAGAGGGGCTGCTTGGGACAGAGGGGCAGCTCGGGACAGAGGTGAAGCAGCTGCTCGGGACAGAGGGACAACTGCTCGGGACAGAGGGGCGGCAGCTGCTCGGGACAGAGGGGCGGCAGCAGCTCGGGACAGAGGGGCGGCAGCAGCTCGGGACAGAGGGGTGGCAGCAGCTCGGGACAGAGGGGCGGCAGCTGCTCTGGACAGAGGGGCAGCTGCTCGGGCGGCCCCTGGCTGACTGGCGGCACTGGCGGCCCCTGGCTTACTGGCGGCCCCTGGCTGACTGGCGGCACTGGCGGCCCCTGGCTGACTGGCGGCCCCTGGCTGACTGGCGGCACTGGCGGCCCCTGGCTGACTGGCGGCACTGGCGGCCCCTGGCTGACTGGCGGCACTGGCGGCCCCTGGCTGACTGGCGGCACTGGCGGCCCCTGGCTGACTGGCGGCACTGGCGGCCCCTGGCTGACTGGCGGCACTGGCGGCCCCTGGCAGACGGGCGGCACTGGCGGCCCCTGGCAGACGGGCGGCACTGGCGGCCCCTGGCAGACGGGCGGCACTGGCGGCCCCTGGCAGACGGGCGGCACTGGCGGCCCCTGGCAGACGGGCGGCACTGGCGGCTCCTGGCAAACGGGCGGCACTGGCGGCACTGGGCAGACGGGCGGCACTGGGCTGACGGGCGGCACTGGCGGCGCTGGAGAGGAGGAAGGCTCTGGAAGCGCCAGACTGAGTAGCTCTCGTAGCGCCGAACAGGCGGGAGACTCCGGCAGCGCTGGAGAGGAGGAAGCCCCTGTAAGGATGGGCCGGAGAGACAGCCTGGTACGGGGGGCTGCCACCGGAGGGCTGGTGCGTGGAGGTGGTGACGGATAGACCGGGCCGTGCAGGCGCACTGGAGCTCTTGAGCACCGAGCCTGCCCAACCTTACCCGGTTGAATGGTCCCGGTCGCCCTGCCAGTGCGGCGAGGTGGAATAGCCCGCACTGGGCTATGCAGGCGAACCGGGGACACCGTGCGCAAGGCTGGTGCCATGTAAGCCGGCCCAAGGAGACGCACTGGAGACCAGATGCGTAGAGCCGGCTTCATGGCACTTGGCTCGATGCCCACTCTAGCCCGGCCGATACGCGGAGCTGGAATGTACCGCACCGGGCTGTGCACCCGCACTGGGGACACCGTGCGCTCCACCGCATAACACGGTGCCTGCCCGGTCTCTCTAGCCCCCCGGTAACCACAGGAATTTGGCTCAGGTCTCCTACCTGGCGTAGCCATACTCCCTGTTAGCCCCCCCCAATAAATTTTTGGGGCTGACTCCCGGGCTTCCTTGCCAACCGTGTTCCCTCATATCGCCGGCTCCTCTCTCCGACTGCCTCTGCTCTCCTCGCTGCCTCCACCTGTTCCCATGGAAGGCGATCCTTTCCCGACAGGATCTCCTCCCATGTGTAGCAACCCTTGCCGTCCAACACATCGTCCCAAGTCCATTCCTCATTGTGCCGCTGTTGCTTCTCATGCTGCTGCTTTTGCCGTTGCCCGTTACCACGCCGCTTGGTCCTGTCCTGGTGGGTGATTCTGTAAAGACGTTCATCTGTAGAAGGAGAAGCGGGCCAAAAAGCAGCGTGGTGGTTACTCATGTTCTTTAATGGAAAATGAACGATACATGAAATAACTTAAATCTACAAAACAACAAACGGACCGTGAAAAAACCTATACAGCCTATCCTGTGACAACAAACACAGTGACATGAACAATCACCCACAAACACACAGTGAAACCCAGGCTACCTAAGTATGATTCTCAATCAGAGACAACTAATGACACCTGCCTCTGATTGAGAACCATACTAGGCCGAAAACATAGAAATGCCCCAAAACATAGAAAAACAAACATAGACTGCCCACCCAACTCACGCCCTGACCATACTAAATAAATACAAAACAACGGAAATCAAGGTCGGAACGTGACAGTATCTGTACTTTACTTTACCATTTATATTTTTGACTACTTTTTTTTAACTTTCACTTCACTACATTCACCCCAAAACGATGTACTTTTTACTCCATACATTTTCCCTGACACCCAAAAGTACACTTTACATTTTCAATGCTGAGCGGTACAGGAAAATGGTCAAATTCACACACTTATCAAGGTAACATATCTGGTCATGCCTTCTGCCTCTGATCTGGTGGATTAATTAAACACACATGCTTCATTTGTAAAAAAAATTATGCCGTCTTGTTTGCTTAAGATAAACAATTTGAAAATATTTTTACTTTTGATACTTAAGTATATTTAAAACCAAATACTTTTAGACTTTTACTCAAGCAGTATTTTCCTAGGTGACTCACTCACTTAAGGTATCTTTACTTTTACTCAAGTATGAGAATTGGATACTTTTTGCACCACTGGTTGTAATATGGATATTTCTTCCTGGTTTGGCTTTCCGAGTGATTTTGCCCACGCACCAATACTGCTCAGTGGTCACTTACCAAATATATGTATAACTAACCCAAGATAGACAACAGCCTGTCATTTCCAATGGGAGTAAATTCATCATTTTGGTAGGCAGAGCAAAGCTAGCAAGAGCTTATTGGCGCGTTCTAGCATGTATTTGCATATTACCGCTGGGGAGCGCCTACTCTGTGAAGTCTACAAAACTTTATGCACTCTGTTCATAACAGATTCTAGTTTTGGAAACAGAAAACCGTATCAAAATGTTCCATCGATGAGAAAATGTGCAGAATGTCAGCCAAAATCCATCTTGTTCCATCATCTCCCACTGCCGGACACTGGGCTTCCTCTCAAGACCATATTTACTAGTGAGTGGAAACGCCAACCGGATGACTCACATTTACACATCCAGTGAAATATCTGTCTCCTTTCTTTCTTTCTTTCTTTCTTTCTGTCTTTCTTTCTTTCTTTCTTTCTTTCTTTCTTTCTTTCCCACCTTCCATACTTCTCTATTTCATGCCTCCTTCTTCCTCTCCCCCCTCTATATTCCCTCCCTTCCCCTCCTGTTTGATCTCATACTCTCATTGTCGGCTCAACCCTGAGAAAATCTCATCCCCCATCATGTCACTGATGTGTGTCATCCATGATGCCTTTATCTCTCAAGCACACAGAGAGTACGTCTGAGTCTGGGCTATATGGAACCAGCTGTGGAGGCCACCACAATCCTCTCCTATCCATCTTCATTTAATGGAGTCCTTAGCTGCACTATTGTGGAAGGATGTTCTGCAATGCTATTAGTGCTGCCTGAATGCACAGAAAGGCTGAGTGAGGAGGGCCATTATCGAAGAAGAAGAAAGAAATATGGAAAGGAAGTGTTTCACAAGGTCATTTGTGCTACACATGTGATTGGCAAGTACAGTAAATAGCTTCTGATGTTACTTTGGTTTCCTGTTTTATTCAGTGTTATTGTGCTTTTTTGTATGCTTTTTTTTAAAGGTTGTGTGGTAGACTATTGTAGACAATCTTACATTCTTGGTGGGAAAAGATAATACTTAACGTCTTAAAACCTTGACATTGCAGACTACTGTAAAGTGAACTGTGACACTATATACCAACGGTTTCCCAGGCATTCATGATACATACCTAAGCACCACTCAAACATGAAATAACAGCTCTGCGACAAGTTGTCGTATTGCTCTAGCCTAGCATGCCTATGAAAAATATTTTTCATAACATGTTCGACATTGGGTAAAGGGTAACGGCTGCTGAGTTGTTGTGTATAGTCTACCGTTCAAAAGTTTGGGGTCACTTAGAAATGTCCTTCTTTTTGAAAGAAAATCAATTTTTTTGTCCATTAAAATAACATCAGATTGATCAGAAATACAGTGAAGCCATTGTTAATGTTGTAAATTACAATTGTTGCTGGAAACGGCTGATATTTAATGGAATAACTACATAGGCGTACAGAGGCCCATTATCAGCAACCATCACTCCTGTGTTCCAATGCCACGTTGTGTTAGCTAATCCAAGTTTATAATTTTAAAAGGCTAATTGATCATTTGAAAACCCTTTTGCTATTATGTTAGCACAGCGGAAAACCTTTGTGCTGATTAAAGAAGCAATAAAACTGTCCTTCTTTAGACTAGTTGAGTATCTGGAACATCAGCATTTGTGGGTTCGATTACAGGCACAAAAAACTTTCTGAAACTCGTCGGTCTATTCTTGTTCTGAGAAATGAAAGCTATTCCATGTGAGAAATTGCCAAGAAATTGAAGATCTCATACAACGCTGTGTACTACTCCCTTCACAGAACAATGTAAACTGGCTCCAACCAGAATAGAAAAGGGAGTGGGAGGCCCTGGTGCACAACTGAGCAAGAGGACAAGTACATTAGAGTGTCTAGTTTGAGAAACAGACGCCTCACAAGTCCTCAACTGGCAGCTTCATTAAATAGTACCCACAAAACACCAGTCTCAACATCAACATCAGCAACTCTGGGATGCTGGCCTTTTAGGCAGAGTTGCAAAGAAAAAGCCATCTCTCAGACTGGCCAATAAAAAGAAAAGATTAAGATGGGCAAAAGAACACAGACACTGGACAGTGGAAGATTGGGGGAAAAAAGTCTAAGCTTGTGTCTAAGCTTGTGTTCGGATCACAAAGAAGAACATTCGTGAGAGGCAGAAAAGATGCTGGAGGAGTGCTTGATGCCATCTGTCAAGCATGGTGGAGGCAATGTGATGGTCTGGGGATGCTTTGGTGGTGGTAAAGAGGTGGGAGATTTGTACAGGGTAAAAGGGATCTTGAAGAAGGAAGGCTACCACTCCATTTTGCAACGCCATGTCATACCCTGTGGACGGCATCTAATTTCCTCCTACAACAGGACAATGACCCAAAGCACAGCTCCAAACTATGCAATAACTATTTAGGGAAGAAGTAGGGGGTGCTTCAGGAAGCATGGGGTGAAATCTCTCCAGATTACCTCAACAAATTGACAACTAGAATGCCAAAGGTCTGCAAGGATGTAATTGCTGCAAATGGAGGACACAATTATTATTTCAATTAAAAATCATTATTTATAACCTTGTCAACGTCTTGCATATATTTGCTATTCATTTTGCAACTCATTTCATGTATGTTTTCATGGAAAACAAGGACATTTCTAAGTGACCCCAAACTTTTGAACGGTAGTGTATGTAGCGTGTATGTACAGTATACTGAACAAAATGATGAACGCAACATGTAAAGTGTTGGTCCCATGTTTCATGAGCTGAAATAAAAGACCCGACAAATGTTCCATACGCACAAAAAGCTTATTTCTCTCAAATTTTGTGCACAAATTTGTTTACTTCACTGTAGTGAACATTTCAACTTTTCAACTGCCAAGATAATCCATCCACCTGACAGGTTTGGTATATCAATAAGTTGATTAAACAGCATGATCATTACACATGTGCACCTTATGCTGGGGACAATGAAAGGCCACTATAATGTGTGGAGTTTTGTCACACAACACAATGCCACACTGCCCTATCAAGCAAAACGGCAGTAACTGCTCATAGCGTGGAACTGAGAAAAATGTATTTTATTTACTGTGGCTTCACAGTAACTTTATGCAGTTTCTGCTAACATGACCCACATTTTCTCCAAAACACAAAACAATAGAGGCAGGATACTTGTCCACATGATTAAGCATGTATCAATGTAGCAGTAATGACATGAACTCATTTTCGACCAAATGAGCAGTTACTAACTTTTTGCTTGGTAGGGAAGCACTGATGTCTCAAGTTTTGAGGGAGCATGCAATTGGCATGCTGACAGCAGGAATTCTACCAGAGCAGTTGCCAGAGAATTGAATGTTCATTTCTCTACCATAAGCAACGTCGTTTTAGAGAATTTGGCAGTACGTCCAACCGGCCTCACAACTGCAGACCACGTGTAACCACGCCAGCCCAGGACCTCCACATCCGTCTTTTTCACCTGCGGGATGGTCTGAGACAAGCCACCCGGACAGCTGATAATTATGTGGGTTTGCACAACCAAAGAATATCTGCTCAAACTGTCAGAAACCGTGTCAGGGAAGCTCACCTGCTTGCTTGCCCAGGGTCTTGACTTGACTGCAGTTCGGCGTTATAACCGACTTCAAGTGGGCAAATGCTATCCTTCGATGGCCACTGGCACGCTGGAGACGTGTGCTCTTCGCAGATTAATCCCGGTTTCAACTGTACCAGGCTGTCACATCCTGACCTTAGTTCCTTTTTTATGTCTCGGTTTTAGTTTGGTCAGGGCGTGAGTTGGGGTGGGCATTCTATGTTGTGTATTCTAGGTTTTGTATTTCTGTGTTTGGCCTGGTATGGTTCCCAATCAGAGGCAGCTGTCGATCATTGTCTCTGATTGAGAACCATACTTAGGCAGCCTGTTTTCCCACTATGGGTTGTGGGTAGTTATTTTCTGTTTAGTGTTTTTGTTGCACCTTACAGAACTGTTTGTTTGTCGGTTTGTTGTTTTTGTTCAGTTTTCATCTTTATTAAAATGATTATGAATACGTACCACGCTGCACTTTGGTCTTCTTCTCCTTCTCCCGATGACAATCGTTACACAGGCAGATGGCAGACATGGCGTCGGGTGGGCGTGCGGTTTGCTGATGTCAACGTTGTAAACAGAGTGCCCCATTTTATTTTTTAAAATTTCACCTTTATTTAGCCAGGTAGGCTTGTTGAGAACAAGTTCTCATTTACAACTGCGACCTGGCCAAGATAAAGCACAGCAGTTCGACACATACATCAACACAGTTACACATGGAATAAACAAACATACAGGAGAAAAAAGAAAGATCTATATACAGTGAGTGCAAATGAGGTAAGATAAGGGAGGTAAGGCAATAAATAGGCCATGGTGGCGAAGTAATTACAATATAGCAATTAAACACTGGAATGGTAGATGTGCAGAAGATGAATGTGCAAGTAGAGATACTGGGGTACAAAGGAGCAAGATAAATAAATACAGTATGGGGATGAGGTAGTTGGATGGGCTATGTACAGGTGCAGTGCTCTGTGAGCTGCCCTGACAGCTGGTGCTTAAAGCTAGTGAGATAGATATGGGTCTCCAGCTTCAGTGATTTTTGCAGTTCGTTCCAGTCATTGGCAGCAGAGAACGAGAACGGAAACGCGGCCAAAGGAGGGATTGGCTTTGGGGGTGACCAGTGAGATATACCTGCTGGAGCGCGTGCTACGGGTGGGAGCTGCTATGGTGACCAGTGAGCTGAGATAAGGTGGGGCTTTACCTAGCAGAGACTTGTAGATGACCTGGAGCCAGTGGGTTTGGCTACGAGTATGAAGCGATGGCCAGCCAACGAGAGCGTACAGGTCGCAGTGGTGGGTAATATATGGGGCTTTGGTGACAAAACGGATAGCACTGTGATAAACTGCATCCAATTTGTTGAGTAGAGTGTTGGAGGCTATTTAATAGATGACATCGCCGAAGTCAAGGATCGGTAGGATGGTCAGTTTTACGAGGGTATGTTTGGCAGCATGACTCACTCAGGATGCTTTGATGCGAAATAGGATGCCGATTCTAGATGTAATTTTGGATTGGAGATGCTTGGTGTGAGTTTGGAAGGAGAGTTTACAGTCTAGCCAGACACCTAGATATTTGTAGTTGTCCACATATTCTAAGTCAGTACCCATGGTGGCGGTGGTGTTGTGGTATGGGCAGGCATAAGCTATGGACAACGAATACAATTGCAATTTATCAATTGCAATTTGAATGCACAGAGATACCTTGACAAGATCCTGAGGCCCATTGTCGTGCCATTCATCCTCCGCCACCACCTCATATTTCAGCATGATAATGCACGGTCTCATGTCGCATATATTCCAGTTCTTCCATGGCCTGCATACTCACCAGACATGTGTACGACAGCGTGTTGCAGTTTCTGCCAATATCCAGCAACTTCACACAGCAATTGAAGAGGAGTAGAACAACATTCCACAGGCCACAATCAACAGCCTGATCAAGTATATGCGAAGGAGATGTGTCGTGAGGCATGAGGCAAATGGCCCTACCTTTTTTGTTGTTGTTGGTATCTGTGACCAACAAATGCATATTTGTATTCCCAGTTATGTGAAATCCATAGATTAGGATCCTAATGAATGTATTTCAGTTGACTGATTTCCTTATATGAGCTATAACACAGTAAAATCTTTGAAATTGTTACATTTTGCATTTATATCTTGTTCAGTGTACTTCAAATGGTTTAGCTTAAACACAACATTAGCTAAATATACCTAGCATATTAATCCCGCAGACCCGGGCCCTTGCTGAGTGACATGGCTGTGGACAGAGATAATTGCTGTCACAGGGGAGTGTCGACAAGGTCTGACAAACTGTGAAGCTACCACAACAAATCACTGTTCTCTCCAAGCATAGTCGATATAATGAGCCTAGACCCTGGGGTACCTGTGTGTGGGCCGCGTGGTGTGTTTGCTGTGTGTACAGTACATGCTTTTGTGTGTGTGGGTGTGAGCCATGTGTGTTTGTGTGTGGCACATGCTATTGGAATAAGGGAGGAGGAGTAGGAAGACGAGGAGGAGGAACCAGGGAGAATCCCCTAGAGAACATTATTGATTACCATTGGCATGCTTCTCTCTTTCTCTCCCTCCCCTCTCTCTCTTTCCTTCTTTCCCTCCCTCACTCTCTTTCCTTGTCTTCCAATCTCTCTCTCCATCTTTCTTCCTCGCTACCTCTTTCTAACAGCTACAGTTTATTTATATGGTTTTGCAGGGGCTGTGTTGTTTTGTTTGGTGCTGTGCTGTACTCCTCAGAGAGACAATCGTACTCCGCCTTCTGTAAACCATGCTTGCTGGAGCTCTTCCCATGTGCGTCAATGCAAGCAGCTGTAGCATTCGGTGGAATTTCCAAAGGCACCAGAGGCTTGACACATTCCATTATGCACCACCGCAGTATACTTGTGTTCGAGAAGCTGAAATGGTCTAACCACACGGACACCGTAGTGAAGAAGGCACGACAGCGACTCTTCAACCTCAGGATGCTGAGGACATTTGGCCTGTCCCCCGAGGGCTCTCACAGTGTTCTACAGGAGCACCATCAAGAGCATACCGTACGGCAACTCCACTCCCGCGGACCGCAAGGCACTTCACAGGGCGATACGTGCAGTCGAGCGCACCATTGGGCACACAGTGCCTGCCCAACAGGACACCTACAACACCAGGTGTTGCATGAAGGCCAAGAAGGTCACCAGGGACCCCAGTCCCCTAAGCCACGCCCTGTTCTCCCCGCTTCAATCACTCAGACGCAGGCAGTACAGGAGCATCATGGCAAAAAAAAAAAAAAGACTGGCCAATAGTTTCCACCCTCAGACCATCAGGCTGCTGAATAGCCACCTCTAGTCAGATACCTGCTCTCCTCCCCCTATGGACACCCTCAACTCTCACCTATCTTACCCCTGCTACTCCCCCTATGGACATTCTTTCTCCTCTCCGCCCCAACGGACATTACTCTGCCCCCACCCCAACGACATTCATCACTGTTGCTGTTGTTAATATTTATATTATGACTTTTTGGTTTGATTTCACTCAATGATCATGCTTCTGCTCCCCCTATGGTCATTCCACCTCACCCCCTCCACCTCACCCCCCTCACCACCTCTTTACTCTGCCTCCACCCCAATGGACATTTATTTATTCATCTCTGCCTCAGTTGTTATTATGAATATAGTGCTATTTCTATAGTTTTTTTGTATTACCATTTTCATTATTTTATTTCACTAGTTCTGCATGTTGGAGCTCGAAGCATAAGAGTTTCACTGTACGCTGCAATCACACCTACAACCCTGTGACTATTAAACAATCTGAATCAGTTTCAAACCGCCACTTGGCTATACTCTGAAAAAAGCTATGGTCTCAAGATGCAATGGTCTCAAGATGATGCAATGCATCCTTCTTTCCCTGGATTGCGTTCTTGTTAATGACAAGCGTTTCGATTTAGATTGAATTGGGACCTCTGTCTTGAATGAACCGCCGCCAGAGTGATAAATTGCATTTTATGGTCTCAAAACACTTTCCATTGTATATTAGGTAAATTACCCCATCCACCACCAATGTGTAGCACCTGCCGGAATACTCGCAGCACGTGGGCTTTCACGGTGGAGAACGAGGAGTAATGGTGTCTGTTTGGAAGCTAGGGATGATAACATGGTGGTGAAGAGGTTAGCTGCTAGCCGGGAGCTCTCTATTCACCATGAAGGGGAAACATTATAGTATTGGGGACGAGAGCATCTTAATATTCAAGGCCCTTTAGCCTTTCAAGACAGTAGTAGGGGGATTTAGGATGTAGCTTGCTAGCACTACCAGGATATATGCAAGAGCTCCACTGGTCCTCAGGCTGTGTATCAGATGCTCTCCTGTGTGCCTCCATTTTTTTTTTTTTTTTTGGGGGGGGGGGGGGTGATACAAATGCATGACTGATAGTTTGCATCTAAGAGTATTATTATTTATGAACCCTGGCTCTACTCTAGAAGGAGATACTGTATATTACTCTGCAACAACTGCAGAGTCTGTATAGTCATCATTTATTTTGTCTATTCAAACGCTGAGAAAGCATTACTGGCTTTGCTGCTTTCTTCTGTCATAAATTACCGCCACACTTTTTTGTATGATGACACCAAATCACATCCTGAAACATGTGCTCCTTTGATGCTTGGGAATAGGAGTGTCTAAGTTCCAATATCTGAGACCTGGATAGAAATGACAGATTTACCCACTAGCACAACAAACTATAAATGCATACCGAAAGCATTTTCCCTTTATCTATTCTAACTCCCACATATACAAACAGATTGTGGGAGATGTGACAGAGCGGAGGGACACATTTGGCAGATAATACATACAGCATTACTGTGGGGACTCCTGGATAGTGATCTATAACATCTGGAGTATAGAGATGATGTTCTGAATACTGATATGTAAGAAGATACAAATCAGTAGCCTGGTCCCAGATCTGATTGTGCCGTCTTGCCAACTCCTATGGTCATTGTCATATAGGAGTTGGCGAGACCAAACAAACAGATTATGGGAACAGGGTAAAAAAAAACTGTTGTTTGGCACCAGTTTTAGCTATAGACACCAGAAGGCCTCAGGGGCGATTCAGCTCCCTCTTTCAACCCACTTAACAAAGAATGAACAATCTGCTTAGACTCACTAATTGTATTTAGCCTTCATTTAACTAGGCAAGTCATTTAAGAACAAATTCTTATTTACAATGACGGCCTACTCCAGCCAAACCCCGACGACGCTGTGCCAATAGTGCGCCGCCCCTATGGGACTCTCAATCAGAGCCGGATGTGATACAGCCTGGATTCGAAGCTGGCATTATAGTGACACCTTTAGCACTGAGATGTAGTGTCTTAGACCGCTGCGCCACTCGGGAGCCCAATCATTTGTCTTAGTTTGGTGTTGAACCAACTCGCTGCTAGTGAGAGATTCAAAAGGACGAGTCCTTTACTGAGTTGATGAATTAGTCCAATTAATCACTGGTAATTATGCAGAAGCATAATTACTGAACACCATTGCAATATTTTCCATGCCGAAAGTGGAATAAACAATTGGTTTTAATACACATCTACATCTGATTACAAATGTACTGGGTTTCTCTTAACGTTACAGAACTGCTGAGATGTAGCCTATAGTCTTTAAGTATGGTGAATTGTTCTTAGCTGCTTGTAAGAAACGACTTGCGGTGATCAACAACTTCAACCTTTCATCAAATTCAGATTGAACCTGATGATGTGGGACCCAACCTGTCCCTAATTGAATAGTCAATAAAAACCTTGATGTTATTTTTTTTTTGGGGGGGGGGAAATGCTCTGTTTTTACCACTGCTAGAAATCATCTCGCATTGTGCTGTAAAACGGGCTATCATCCAATTCATAACACTGCATGATGCATAATACCCCCTGCATAAATAGGGCTACATTTCAGTGCTGAGACCCTTTTGATATGCAGCTCGTCCACTAGCCACAACGCCTCTGTGGTGTCATGTAAACAAGAACTCCCTACTGAAATTGAACTGAAAATACACCCGTATTTCTTAGTGATGGGCATTCCGACTCTTTTGGAATGAGCATCATCATTTGGCTCCGTTCACGTAAAAGAGACGCATCATTAGGCTCCCAACCGGCTCTTAATTCAAAATGCTTGAAAATCACTCATGTAAAGCCCAAAAAGTAGGCTACCATTATGTCAGATCGTGATATGCACGTTCAAGTACTTTTTATCTGGACAAATTATTCAAGTTTTTAAATTGTTTTTACACATAAGCGTGGACCAGAATGACGTGTTCTCCCCACTATTTATGGTTCTGCAGTGAGAATTTACCATCTTCAGATAATGATTTTGTAACTTATTTGCAGATAATCATTGTTTGAAGCTCAAAAAGCAGTAGTAGCAGTATGTAAATCAGGGAGCCACATGAACAGCTCTTTCAACGATGCGATTTGCTTCCCAAAGTTCTTCAAAAAGAGCTATTAGCTGGCAAACGACCCATTACTAGTATTTCTCCCCTCAAACGTTTTTGTCATGTGAATGTGAGTAGAAAAGTGGGGCAGTGTTTTAAACGTGCCGTATTTATGCAAATGTCTGGAATTAAGTTGTCTTGCCAATTGGGACGTTTAATTACATACATTTCCCCCGGGATATGATCTAGTTAATTGCCGATAAAGAGAGCGAGATTCCTAAGTTTAAGGTGAAATTTAGTACACCATGAGGAAAGGAAGGAGACATGTTGGTGCTGATATTTTTTTAACTCTGGAAATCGGTCAATTGAAATAAATTAATCAGGCCCTAATCTATGGATTTCACATGACTGGGCAGGGGCGCAGCCATGGGTAGCCCTGAGGGGTCATAAGCCTACCCACTGGGTATGGCAGGCCCAGCCAATCAGAATTAGTTTTTCCTGCTGTCGAGGTGACTGGTCTCAGACGATACCTGTAGGTGAAGAAGCCGGATGTGGAGGTCCTGGGCTGGCGTGGTTACACGTGGTCTGCGGTTTTGAGGCTGGCTGGACATACTGCCAAACAATGTTTGACGTTACTTTTGGTGGAGAAATTAATATTTAATTATCTGGCAACAGCTCTTGTGGACATTCCTGCAGTCAGCATGCCAATTGTACGCTCCCTCAACACTTGAGAAATCTGTGGCATTGTGTGTTGTGTGACAAAACTGCAAATTTGTGCACAACATTTTAGAGAAATAAGCTTTTTGTGCGTATGGAAAAAGTCTGGGATCTTTTATTTCAGTCCATGAAGCATGGGGCCAACACTTTATATGTTGCGTTTATATTTTTGTTCAGTATACATTTGTATCCAATTGTGTGCCGAGTTTGCCTTGCAGCATTGCAGAGGCAGTTGCTGTGCGTTCTGTATACGTTGGACTTGACGGAAATAGTTGGTTACACACATATCCAGTAAAATGTTGGATTCTATCATTTAAAAAGTTTGACTGCAGAATTCATGACGCATCATTGATGCAATGACACTTTTGGTCTGATCGAGGCTTAAGGGTCAAAGCGAAAATCGTCAGTGGAAACAAAAACAAAACGACTCCACACCCATTTTGGTAAAAATACAAAAGGACGGTGCTGGAGAAATGTAACCACTCTCAAATTCATAGACAGAGCTATGGATGCAAGGACTGACCATCCGGGATATCAAAATTATAGTTTTAAGCATGTTTTGAGGCTATATTGTGTTTGCTTACATTTACTTTGTTGACAAACATTGGAGTAAAACTAGTTTATATTTTGGGTTATGATGGGGTAAGACAGTTGAACTAAGCTCATGAGATGTTTATAAGTTATTTTCTCAAACAATCAGTAGGTACATATCATTAACTGTGACTGGCCACCTCTATTTGGTCTTATGTTGCAAAATTCTAAATAGTGTTTTTTACATTGGATAAAAGTAGAGACGTAGAACTACAAAATGTGACCCGTTTCAGGAAGCTACTGTAGGTGCAGACGTCACTACTTCATAGTTTCTTTTATACATTTTTTGTTGTTGTCAGAAATGCCTTCTGGAACGTGAACTTTCATGTGCCTTAATAATAAACTTGTATGCCTTCTGTAAATATGAATAAAATTGTTAAATTATGAGCCTAGTTGGTTTGAGCCACAGAAGAAGACAGGAACCTTCCCGCTAGCCATGATTGGCTAAGATAATGGATGGGCTGGACATGCCGAGAGATGAGTTCGGATTGGTCTTCCATGTAGCAGTCGTCTGTCTATAACATGAGCTGCTCCGTATGTGCAGATAATCCTTGCTACTGCAGCTTTTTTGAAAGATATAATGTTAGCCATGGAGATCTGCAAAAGTGTTGCTACTGGTCTTAACAACATTGCTATTAATAAAGGTCAGTGTGGAAAAGTTGTGATGGACTACATTCTGCAATTACGTTCAAATGCCTCTCTTGTGAAGTAGTGACGTGCAACATACGCCTAGCTTCCTGAAACGGGTCACAATTTCTAAGTCAACAAAATGGATGTAGCAACTGCTGATTTCCCCTTTAAGATTGGGGTTAGGGCAGAGAGGAAGAGGTGAAGCAAGAAGGTTTATTCCGCACAAAATCTATGTTTAAGCAGATCATAGATTATTAGTAAGTGAGGAATTTTTGTATGGGGGGCGGGGAATAAAAATCAGTTGCAATTTTGACACGAGGCTTATTTGGTCTAATAGAAGTTTCGTAACGTCTATTCTCGACAGACCAGATGTGCCATCTTTCCATATTTCTACACCTCTAAAAACATAGACTGCCAGATTATATTCCAAGCAATGAAACACCAGTTGAAAGTGATTGGTATGTTATGGTATGTTATGGTATGTTTATGGTATATATATGGTTATGGTATGTTCATGATGCCATGCCCTTATCAAAGCTTGAGTTGGCACAGCTCATCTGCTGGCTGAGATATGTCATAATGAAGGTTTCGTCGTTATACTTTCTCTCAAGCATGTGCTTTTCAATTTATACGATTGTAGGCTACATTGACATGGTTTGGAAATAGCTATAGAACTGCCGTTGTTTACTTTTGGTAGTTACTTTTTTGTTGTTGCTTTTATTAGTTTTCATTTTACCACAAGGACATCTATAGCATAACACCATCAGCATTTAATTTCACCTTTATTTAACCAGGTAGGCCAGTTGAGAACAAGTTCTCATTTACAATTGCCACCTGGCCAAGATAAAGCAAAGCAGTTCGACACATACAACGACACAGAGTTACACATGGAGTAAAACAAACATACAGTCAATAATACAGTAGAAAAAATAAGTCTATATACAATGTGAGCAAATGAGGTGAGATAAGCGAGGTAAAGGCAAAAAAAAGGCCACGGTGGCGAAGTAAATACAATATAGCAAGTAAAACACTGGAATGGTAGATTTGCAGTGGAAGAATGTGCAAAGTAGAGATAGAAATAATGGGGTGCAAAGGAGCAAAATAAATAAATAAATACAGTAGGGGAAGAGGTAGTTGTTTGGGCTAAATTATAGATGGGCTATGTACAGGTGCAGTTTAATTTAACAAAAGTAAGTGCGCGAGTATAACCAACACACTGAATAATACTCTTGATTGAAAGGGACGGCAGTCTGGCCTCACAATGAATAGCCTTTAAGAGTTTTCTTTTTCTCATCAAATTAACTCTTAAAGGGACTACGACATAGAGGGTACATCCCAAATGGCACCCTATTCCCTATGTAGTGCACTACTTTTGACCTAGTCACATAAAGCTCTGGTCAAAAGTTGTGCACTATATAGGGATTAGGGTGCCATTTGGGACACAAGCAGAGTCTCACATAGAACACCATGGATTCATGAACCATGACAAGAGGGAAGTGTAGTCTCATAAGTAGGGCAGACGGGAGTTCTGTGAAGGCTCCCGAGATCATTTTCCTATCATCCCTCTAGCGCTGTCAGGCGGTCTGATCTGTACATCTCTCTCCATCACATTTTCAGGGTTAGAGGGCAGTCCACATACTGTGGCTGTCAGTATGAGGCCCTCTCAGCAGCAGTATGTTATGGAGATGTTGTACTAACAGAGGCACAGAGCATGTGATATTTAAGTATGACATTGTACCATGTAAAGCGCTACTGTATGTGTCGATAACATAGGGCCTTGGAGCATGTCTGTTTTAACTTGTCATTGTTATTTCATGTACATTAATGCAGTACCCTGTCTGTATCTGTCTACCAAATTCCCGGTCTTTTCTCTCTCTTTCCTCTCTCTCTCTCCTTTCCTATCGCTCTCCCTCTCTCTGACTATGATTCCCTTCTGACTTCTCTCTCAGGGGTATGAGGAGAGACAGCGGTATAATCATCTTCTAATTCCCAGCTGTTCTAGTATTCTGATCATGGTGGATGGTGATGGATGACTTGCACCAACCTGTCTTAAGTGATTGGAGCGGCAGCACACAACGCTTCAGAGCAGTTTTATTCATGACCTGCCCTACTTTGAGCTCAAGAGCTGATTAAAAAGATCTGCTGTTGTTCTACAGTTGGGAATAGAAGTGCGGGAGAAAAACAATAATCACATATTTAGCCATGCAAATCGAGTATTCTAGTCTTGGTTGAGCATGCCGGGCAATGCATTTCCTGGCATCGCCTTGGGATTGTGTGTGTTGTGTTTAGATGTATGTGTGCACCAAATAATCCTGTTGTGTTTTTTGTTTATGCTACTCACTTTCTCAATTTTTTCTTTCTTTCTTTCTTCCTTTGTCTTTCTCTCTCCTCCTTCTTTCTCTGACAGTTGGGGGGTTGTGGAATACTGGGCGTGGGGGTATGGCTGTCAGTGACCCAGGGCAACTTTGCCACACTCTCCTCATCCCTCCCATCCCTCTCAGCAGCCAATCTACTCATTGCGGTCGGGACCATCATCATGGTGATTGGTTGCCTCGGCTGTGTCGGAGCTGTCAAAGAAAGTCGTCCGCTATTGCTGAGTGTGAGTATCTAACAAAGAGTATCTGCCACTCTTGTTGACAAAAAGAACCGCGATAATTCGTTTTTATACACATTCCCATTTCTGCAGTAAGCATCATGTTGTATTCACATTTTGTAAATTGTAATTTAGCAGATGCTTTTATCCAAAGCAACATACAGATGTCAACATCAACAGACAGTGACATATTATGTAGTTTCAGTATATGTGGCCCATGCGGGAACTTTAGACCAGCATTCATAACTCCAAGCACCATGAAGATCTTTCCATTAAAAACACTATTTCAAGTCATAATTGTCTCTGGTTGCTAAGAACAAGTCTCGCATCGTATAACAAACCATATAGTTGATTTACTTGGAATGACTGTTAACTTAGCCTTTAAACCTAGCAATTAAATAAAGTTTGACAGCAGCGCAGCAGGTGGCTCAATTACTGGCCCCATGGGAGCGACCATCAAACATATCGTAGCGCTAAAGCCCCTCATTAGTATCAGCCTTGACATTCTCCCAGAATGCCTAGCCGGTTGGACCGCTGTGTCGATTTGATAGGAAGACGATGTTCGCAAAGGCTTTTTCGCAGCGACTGACGAATCATCTTGAGCCTTCACATCGATTTAGAAATAGACAGCTCTAACCCTCTGCTTTCATTAGAAGAGCAATTAGAGATTTGATAACTGAACTGATCATTGAGGGGAATGGATTAAGATTTGACCGTGGTAATTGTTGAAGTGCTGTGGTGCTTCGTGCCTGATATGTATCGTGGTTAAAAGTAATACGGTTGAGTGGTAATTTGTAACATGGCAATAACTTGTTGTGGACGGCAATAACTTGTTGTGGACGGCGTTTTACAACAGTTGTGTACTGAACGTCTTGTCAGTCTATTAGTGAGGATATGTTTTCATGTTTTATTCCATTATCTCCATGAGATTCAATGGAGAATACAAACCTTTTTTCCAATATCCACACTAACAGATCACTTAGAATGCATGCCAATTACATTGATTCATTCTAAGTGATACAGGATGTGATTATGGACATGTAGCCTTGCCAGTGGCGATTTTAGCATGTAAATCTTGGCGGGGCAAAAAAACAACATGTTTATAGATGCAGGCCAGCAAACCCACTACACAACACTAAACAATACATTAATTGCACTATAACGGTGACAAACGGTGCCCACACACTTTTAGGGCCTACATAAAGCTGTCCCAACAGCAGAGTCCCAACACCTTACCACTGCTACACCTGGCTTTCAGGAGAGCCTTGTCTGGCAGCGAAATAGTTAATTCTGTCGCACCTTCTCCCGCTCTCCTTCTCTGGCGCTTGAGGGCGCCAGGCTGCCCTTAATTTTGCACACCTGTCACCACCATTAAGCGCAGCAGCGCAATATTAGACTCACCTGGACTCCATTACTTTGTTGATTACCCCCTCTATATCTGTCTGCTCCTCAGTTTGTTCCCTGTGTCAGCATTGATGTTGTTATTTTTCCCCTTTCTAGACTCGGTTCCTGTTCGGTCTCATGTCCATTGTTTATTAAATGTTCTCCCTGTACCCTCGTCTCCAGCTTCGATCCTCACACATTCAGCCTCATTTACTGCTTTTGAAAAAAACATAGCTGATATCAAATCAAATTTATTTATATAGCCCTTCGTACATCAGCTGATATCTCAAAGTGCTGTACAGAAACCCAGCCTAAAACCCCAAACAGCAAGCAATGCAGGTGTAGAAGCACGGTGGCTAGGAAAAACTCCCTAGAAAGGCCAAAACCTAGGAAGAAACCTAGAGAGGAACCAGGCTATGAGGGGTGGCCAGTCCTCTTCTGGCTGTGCCGGGTGGAGATTATAACAGAACATGGCCAAGATGTTCAAATGTTCATAAATGACCAGCATGGTCAAATAATAATAATCACAGGCAGAACAGTTGAAAGTGGAGCAGCAGCACGGCCAGGTGGACTGGGGACAGCAAGGAGTCATCATGTCAGGTAGTCCTGAGGCATGGTCCTAGGGCTCAGGTCCTCCGAGAGAGAGAAAGAAAGAGAGAAAGAGAATTAGAGAGGGCATACTTAAATTCACACAGGACACCGGATAGGACAGGAGAAGTACTCCAGATATAACAAACTGACCCTAGCCCCCCGACACATAAACTACTGCAGCATAAATACTGGAGGCTGAGACAGGAGGGGTCAGGAGACACTGTTGCCCCATCCGAGGGCACCCCCGGACAGGGCCAAACAGGAAGGATATAACCCCACCCACTTTGCCAAAGCACAGCCCCCACACCACTAGAGGGATATCTTCAACCACCAACTTACCATCCTGAGACAAGGCCGAGTATAGCCCACAAAGATCTCCGCCACGGCACAACCCAAGGGGGTTGATATGGCTGACTTGCTTAAACAAATGTGGTTTCTACTGACAATTGAGACATACAAACTATGGCATAGTACACAGAGTCAGAACCGTTGGATAAATAAAGGGGGCATATGAGCAGACAATGAAAGCTCTTACAATATTCAATGATTATATTTATCTAAAACAGGCTATACATGTGCACCACCAAGTCAGGACTGTAGGCAAAATTTGGAGGGGAAAAGGGACCAAATTATTAGGGTGAGGCACATGTGCTACTAACAGCTTACTGCACAACATACACTTAGTATTACTTTCTTACTGTAGCTACAGTATACATATCTCCCTGGATTATTACATAATTTATGCAGCAGCGTACAATACATTTTTGTACTCAACTTGTTGTGCTGTGCTCACTTGAACAGCAAGGTGGCGCGGCGGTTTTATTTTTTTAAACCTTTATTTAACTAGGTAAGTCAGTTAAGAACAAATTCTTATTCTCAATGACGGCCTAGGAACAGTGGGTTAACTGCCTGTTCAGGGGCAGAACGACAGATTTGTACCTTGTCAGCTCGGGGGTTTGAACTTGCAGACTTCCGGTCCAACGCTCTAACCACTAGGCTACCCTGCCGCCCCATTGCGAAGAGCTGCTGGCAAACGCAGGAAAGGGCTGTTTGAATGAATGCTTACAAGCCTGCTGCTGCCTACCACTGCTCAGTCAGACTGCTCTATCAAATATCAAATCATAGACTTAATTATAATATAATAAACACACAGAAATACAAGCCTTAGGTCATTCATATGGTCAAATCCGGAAACTATCATTTCGAAAACAAAACGTTTATTCTTTCAGTGAAATACGGAACCGTTCCGTATTTTATCAAACGGGTGGCATCCCTAAGTCAAAATATTGCTGTCACATTGCACAACCTTCAATGTTATGTCATAATTATGTACAATTCTGGAAAATGTATTTGTTTGGAAGGAATGGTCTTCACACAGTTCGCAACGAGCCAGGCTGCCCAAACTGCTGCATATACCCTGACTCTGCTTGCACAGAAAGTGACACAATTTCCCTAGTTAATATTGCCTGCTAACATGGCAGGCAATAAAAAAACATTTCACTAAATATGCAGGTTTAAAAGAATCTAAACTTGTGTATTGATTTTAAGAAAGGCATCGATGTTGATGGTTAGGTACGTTGGTGCAACAACAGTGCTTTTTTCGCGAATGCGCTTGTTAAATCATCACCTGTTTGGCGAAGTAGGCTGTGATTCGATGATAAATTAACAGGCATTGATTATTTGCAACGCAGGACAAGCTAGATAAACTAGTAATATCATCAAACATGTGTAATTAACTAGTGATTATGTTAAGAGTGATTGTTTTTTATAAGATATGTTTAATGCTAGCTAGCAACTTGCTCGTTGCTGCACTCGCGTAACAGGTGGTCAGCTTACCACGCAGTATCCTCGTGGAGTGCAATGTAATCGGCCATAATCGGCGTCCAAAAATGCAGATGACCAATTGTTATGAAAACTTGAAATCGGCCCTACTTTCAAGACAACTGGGATCTTGGGAAAATGTATGGAGTAAAAAGTACATTATTTTCTTCAGGAATGTAGTGAAGTAAAAGTTGCCAAAAATAAAATAGTAAAGTACAGATACCCCCAAAAAACGACTTAAGTAGTGCTTCAAAGTATTTTTTACTTATGTACTTTACAACACTGGTGTAAACAAATGTTTAACGACATGTGAGTAGTTTTAGAATGGCCCAAGACATGGCTTATGAATGTCAAATGTGGTCCCTGCGATCCACTATAGGTAGATAAAAATGAGGTGCTGGTAATATGGGTCAGGTCATTTGACCTGGTTGGGCTATAAGCAAGCCGTTTCCGCTGTATTAATGGTGCAACCATGACGCCATTGACTCTGCACTCGCAGAGTCGCACAGTGCTCCCAAAATAACACTCCTGGTCGCATACGAACCAATTGGTTGCACTTTAGAGCCCTGTCTGCGGCTAATAACAGCCTCTCTGGAAGCTTCTACCTCCACCACAGACTCACTGCATTAAGTCACAGTCCAGGAGTTAAATCTCTACTAAATCTCTGTGGGTGTGAAATGAGACGTGCAAGACTAGCCCCAGGTCAAAGGTGAAGAGCGGAAGGTTGGGTTTTAGTTAGTGGGCCGGAATCTGACATTGGTGCAATCTTTAAAAACACCACAGCATTGCTTTCGCGTAACCCATCCTTTCAGATCAGTGGCTACACAACAAAGCAAAAGGGCCGCCAGTCGAGAGTAATTTGGGACCTGGCACAGTTGTAACCTTCCCACCACCCTAAGTTAGTTATCGGTCCGACGTAGCTGGATTCCTAAAGGTATTGATTTGGGAGGCACCGTCTGACAGTGGCATGCCTTCAGTTTCTCCCTCTTCCGTCTATCAACAAAGACCCTCGGTAGCTTTCATGCTGAATGTGAATCACAGAGAGTCGATAAACCGCCCGAGATCAATGGTCAACCAGCAGTTTCATTATAGTTCTCCTCATCGCTCTCACTGCCAAGGCATTGATCTCCACTAAACTAGGATATCATCAAAGCCTGACGAGAGGAGAAACAAGTCATGGCATAAATAACAGGGCTGGTTTGGCTACTGTAGTGGGGGCTACCCTCACAGCCACATACTTTTGTTGTTTTCACATAAAGTCGCCAGCAGTTGTGAGGCATTAAGTGGATGACAAAGGCTTTGCAATACCTAGTCAGTTGCACAACTGAATGCGTCTTCCACGTTTAACCCAACCCCTCTGAATCAGAGAGGTGCGGGTGGCTGCCTTAATTGACATCCATGTTATCCACACCCAGGGAGCAGTTGTTGTTGGTCAACTGCCATGCTCAAGGGCAGAACAGCCCATTTTTCCACCTTGGGGATTTGGACCAGCAACCTTTCAGTTACTGGCCCACCGCTCTTAATCGCTAGGCTACCTGCCGCCCTAACATTGGCCAAGCTCAATGTTGCTTGTTAGTTCACTCAGCAGCATGTGGTTCTCATTCGAACTGTGGCATGGGAATGAGTCAACTATCAACTTGATTGATGGATTGCCTGCTATCACATTACAACCAATATCATGTCAGACTGAGACGTTTTAGAGGGAAGGAGGTTCTGGCAGTAGATATGATTACCATTCAATTACCGACTCCCTGACATCCTCTTTAACTGACAGCCAATTGGTTTTCTAACTTCCATCTTAATTGAAGTAACTCAGTTTCTCTGTTTCTAATTTCCTTAATTGATGAATTGTTTTTGGTTTCGACTTCGGTATATTGCAAGAGTACTTTTTTGTCTGATGCCGGCTACAAATTCCATTTGGTTTGTATGAGTTCAGGAGGAGAGAGGGAGGGAGAGAGAGAGAGTCAGCGAGAGAGAGATGAAGTGCACTAGGGCAGAAACCTTTTGGCTGGTGAGAAAATAAAATAAATCACGCACTGACTACGTCGAGCTTGTGACTCGACAAATTTGTTGGATGCATTTGCTGTTTGTTTTGGTTGTGATTCAGATTATTTTGTGCACAATAGAAATGAATGGTAAATAATGTATTGTGTCATTTTGGAGTCTCTGTTATTGTAAATTGTAAATAAGAATAGAATATGTTTCTAACCACTTCTACATGAATGTGGGCGCTAACATGATTATGGATAATCCTAAATGAATCGTGAATAATGATGAGTGGGAAAGTTTCAGATGCAAAAAATACCCCAAAGACATGTTAACCTCTCACCATTACAATAACAGGGGGTGTGATATTTGTAGAGTCACATGATGTAATCATTGCGTGTTATGAATATGGGACCAAATACTTTACTTTTTAGTACTTTAATAGACATAAGTGAATTCCTCCTAATACTTTTGGTCCCCTAAAATGGGGGTACTATGTACAAAAAGTGCTTTAATTTCTAAACTGTTCAAAATGATAATGGATAAAAATGCCCTCAAATGAAAGCTAACATTCTGCACTTTAACCTCTTAGTCATTGTATCAATTAAAATCCAAAGTGCTGGAGTACAGAGCCAAATACATGTGTCACTGTCCCAATATTTTTGTAGCTCACTGTATCACGGCCCAACCTGTCTCTCTGAGTATTACTGTCCCACTCCTCCACTTCTTCTCTTGTCAGTCTTAAATATATATAAGGCAGAATGATCTAAAGGCGTTCGATCTTCCATGTCTCCTCAACTCACTCTTCCTGACACTTTGTCTGGCCTGCTCCCCTGTCTCCCTGCTCTTCCTTTCTCAAGTTAAATCTCATAATACACAGGCATGTAATATGTCTCTGGCGAGCGTTTCCTGGGCCTGATGGGTCAACTCGTAAAAATCTCTCCTCTCTCTCTCTCTCTCCCCGCTTTCTCCCTCTCTCTCCTCTCCCTCTCTCTCCCCTCTCTCTCTCCTGTCCCTCTCTCTCCTCTCTCTCTCTCCTGTCCCTCTCTCTCCTCTCCCTCTCGCCTCTCTCTCTCCACAGTTCTTCATCCTCCTTCTGCTGATCTTCTTCTTGGAGATTCTGTCCATCATGCTCTTCTTTGTTTACCAAGACCAGGTAAGGCGACGTCTCACTCTTATATATTTATTTTTATTGTGGTTGATTCCAGTAGCGTTTAAGTCTCACAGAATGTAATAATATAAACTCAGCAAAAAAAGAAAAGTCACCTTTTCAGGACCCTGTCTTTAAACGATCATTCGTAAAAACCCAAATAACTCCACAGATCTTCATTGTAAAGGGTTTAAACACTGTTTCCCATGCTTGTTCAATTAACCATAAACAATTAATGAACATGCACCTGTGGAACGGTCGTTAAGTCACAAACAGCTTAGGCAATTAAGGTCACAGTTATGAAAACTTAGGACACTAAAGAGGCCTTTCTACTGACTCTGAAAAACACCAAAAGAAATATGCCCAGGGTCCCTGCTCATCTGCGTGAATGTGCCTTAGGCATGCTGCATGAGGACTGCAGATGTGGCCAGGGCAATACATTGCAATGTCCGTACTGTGAGACACCTAAGACAGCACTTCAGGGAGACAGGACGGACAGCTGATCGTCCTCGCAGTGGCAGACCACGTGTAACAACACCTGCACAGGATCAGTACATCCGAACATCACACCTGCGGGACAGGTACAGGATGGCAACAACAACTGCCTGAGTTACACCAGGAATGCACAATCCTTCCATCAGTGCTCAGACTGTCCGCAATAGACTGAGAGAGGCTGGACTGAGGGCTTGTAGGCCTGTTGTAAGGTAGGTCCTCACCAGACATCACCGGCAACAACGTCACCTATGGGCACAAACCCACCTTTGCTGGACAGAACAGGACTGGCAAAAAGTGCTCTTCATTGACGAGTCGCGGTTTTGTCTCACCAGGGGTGATGGGCGGATCCGCATTTATCATCAAAGGAATGAGCGTTACACCGAGGCCTCTACTCTGGAACGGGATCGATTTGGAGGTAGAGGGTCTGTCATGGTGTGTCACAGCATCATCGGACTGAGCTTGTTGTCATTGCAGGCAATCTCAACGCTGTGCGTTACAGGGAATACATCCTCATCCCTCATGTGGTACCCTTCCTGCAGGCTCATCCTGACATGACCCTCCAGCATGACAATGCCACCAGCCATACTGCTCGTTCTGTGTGCGTGATTTCCTGCAAGACAGGAATGACAGTGTTCTGCCATGGCCAGCGAAGAGCCCGGATCTCAATCCTATTGAGCACGACTGGGACCTGTTGGATCGGAGGGTGAGGGCTAGGGCCATTCCCCCCAGAAATGTCCGGGAACTTGCAGGTGCCTTGGTGGAGATGGTAACATCTCACAGCAAGAACTGGCAAATCTGGTGCAGTCCATGAGGAGGAGATGCACTGCAGTTCTTAATGAAGCTGGTGGCCACACCAGATAATGACTATCCCTTTGTTCAGGGACACATTATTCCATTTATGTCACATGTCTGTGGAACTGGATTGAAAAGTAGAGGAGCATTGGCTTTTCAACATAAATACATCTCTACACATCAGAGCATTTCCAACTTGGGAAGGGATTAATAATAAAATTCGCACACACACACACACACACACATACATCCTGCTCCTACATACACACCAGTACACTGGCATGCACAGACACAATAGTACAATTCACAGCATTTCAATCCAGCTGAAAAAGCGGTGCGCCAATAACGGTACGCCCTCCAATCTCGGCCACGGCTAATCCATTATGCATGACTTGTGGCATCCTCGCTACCCGAGGGCCAGGGCCAAGGCCGTTGGTGTCTACAGTCTCCGCCTGTACCTTTTAGTAAATAATGATCCTACCCTTTGATATTTTTCTCCTCCCTCTTTATTTCCTTTGAGTGTATTTGATTTTTCCCACTCTCGTACTGTGTATAGCTTTTTATCTGTGGTTATGTAATAAAACCCATACAGGCTCTGTTAAATCTGAATCCTCTGCCCCACAGCCATCCTTTGGTTTGTCTCACTTGGTGTGTAATTCTAGAAGAGTTCCTGGATTGGTAGCATCTTCCTGGGCTTTCAGCCATTATATCCCTTCCGCTATGGATGTCAGTCCCCACCCTAGTCCCTATGTCTGAATCCCTATCCTCCATTCCGGATCTGAATGATTCAGTTTAATTTCTTAACTGTTCTACACAAAGCAGTGCAATGAGAAACTGGGTAAAAGACCGGAGCACTGTAAAAGCCAGGCGTACTGTAGATGTACTGTAGGACTTAAGAAAGAAATTAGGAAAGAAAGGGAATGGTCCTCCAGCGGCTAGTTTAAATGGACTCTACGATGTTCTTCAACCGCAGGGCCATTCCATATGTACATAAGAGAGTTACATGTTAATGTTATTGTTGGGAAGGATATGTTCTTTTTTAAAACATTGTTTTCCATTACGGGTACTGGAAGGCAGATGTGTGTGCTGGCATTTATTTCAGCCCTGCACTAAACACACAATTCAGCAAGGTCATAGTGGTCAAATGAGTTGGCGCATGACGTTAATGGTTATGTCAACTTGCGTTATCGCAAAATGTATCAGTTACCGCTGGAAATCTGAGTTACAAAAACAGTGTACAGTCTGTTGCTGCCCTATTTCAGAAATATTCAACCTACCAGCCACGTTGATTCAACATAAATGAGAAAGTACGAAATAATGAGGAAACTTTACCCAGAGAGCTGATTTCTGATCCTTCATCAGTATTCTGTTGCCGGGTCTCATTCCCACAACACCGCTACTCCACTGATGGCCTTGAACACTCCCATCTGTTCCTTCAACACATCAGCGCGTGGCACCTAATGCCAGCCTACAGCTGCCAACCTTGCCATCTTTGACTGACTTCAATAGCTAAACTAAAATGTGCTCCGCTCGGGTTCCCCAAGACCAGGATTGGGAAACGCTGACCTAGTCTCATCACCACCTAATCAAATAGGGTCATTAAAAAAGTTACAGCAGCCAGGCGGGGGTTCCTTTCCAACTAGGAAACCGTGTCGGTCAAACCAATTACTGTAGGAAAATGGTGATCCGTACGTTGTCCATATTAGGACAGACTCACATGTCCATGGAAGTTGTCAGAGTCACCTGGAGTTGGTGTTAGTCACTTTCAGTTGGTATACACATTATATAATGTGTTTTTTTAAATCATTTATTAGTTTACAATATGATTAATTCATTAATAATTGTAAAAACGTCAATGATGAAAGCATTAGAATGTGACTCAAATGAAAGACAGTGACATTTTCTCCAATGTGTGGCACAACTCAGTTTGTTGTATATAATAGTAAGGATCATATTTCTTACATAAACAAGGTGCACATTTCAACCTCAGCAGCATGGGACTGAGGTTCAATGAAGCAATTTGAAATTGAGTCATGTAACCACTTCCTGAATACATTTCAAGCATGGAGAAGTTTCATTTCGTGCTGAGAGAAACGTTTGATTGGTAAAACACACTACTAATCATAGTGATTCACCCATTAAATTAATGGCGACATGAAATTACTAATTCATTGGACTACCTACAAGACATAAAATGTTCTGTTCTTTGTGTGAAAAGGAGAAACCCATTGTTGAAATCCTGTAGGGGTGTTGACAGTAAAAAAACAAAAAACACCTGGGTTCAAATAGTATTTGTTTTGCTTCAAACACTTTAGCTGGACTTTAGGCACTCCAGGCAGGATCAACTGGCACTCAGGCAGTGTCACGCCCTGACCGTAGATTGCTTTTGTAGATTGTTTCTATTTTTAGTTTGGTCAGGGTGTGATGTGGGTGGGTATTCTATGTTTTGTTCTATGTTTGTATTTCTATGGGTTTGGCCTGGTATGGTTCCCAATCAGAGGCGTTGTCTCTGATTGAGAACCATTCTTAGGCAGCCTGGTTTTGCCCTTGAGTTGTGGGTAGTTGTTTTCTGTTTCGTATCTGTACCAGCCAGAACTGTTTTGTGTTGGTCTATTTTTGTTATTTTGGTCTTAGTGTTCTGAGTTTAAATAAATATGAACATGGACACATATTGGTTCGATCCTTCCTACTCCTCCTCAGACGAAGAGGACAGCCGTTACAGGCAGGCTCAACCAATCGCTCAAAGTACAAATACTAAACTATTTGAACCCACGTCTGGTAAAAGTATCTGTTGATTTAAACTTCATAGAATTCAATATTGCAATCAGGTTGAGATAAAACAATAATACAATAAGTAGAATTGGAGCAAAGAAGCATTGAGGAAAATAGACTGGAAAACAAAACGTGAACAGCTCCTGTCAATGTTTCCCTATGAATAAATATGAATATATATGAATGCATTTGAATAAACATACCACATTAAAAGGAATACCTACAGAGAGAATAGAAGCACAAAAATTCCCCATTTTGACAGTATTCTATCCTTGCTGGGAGCTATCACAGACCAACATAGATAAACAGTTTGCCATTTTACCAGTTAGGGCTCCCGAGCGGGTGGTCTAAGGCACTGCATCTAGCTAGAGGTGTCACTACAGACCCTGGTTCGATTCCAGGCTGTATCACAACCGGCCGTGATTGAGAATCCCATAGGGTGGCGCACAATTGGCCCAGCGTTGTGCGGGTTAGGGTTTGGCCGGGGTAGGCCGTCATTGTAAATAAGAATTTGTTCTTAACTGACTTGCCTAGTTAATGGGACGATGCATAGAGCCTTCGCCTTCTCTTCACATTTCCTGATTCCTCGTCCAATAAACATTTAACACAGTGCAATGTAAAAAATACAGAAAGTATTCAGATCCACAGATTTTTCCAAAATGTGTTACATTCCAGCCTTATTCTGAAATTGATTAAATTGTCCCGTCCCCCCCCCATCAATCTACCCACAATATCCCATAATGACGAAGCGAAAACAGGTTTTTAGAAATACCTTATTTACATAAGTATTTAGACCCTTTGCTATGAGACTCAAAATTGAGCTCAAGTGCATCCTGTTTCCATTGATCATCCTTGAGATGTTTCTACAACTTGGAGTTGTAGAACAAATTCAATTGATTGGACATGATTTGGAAAGACACACACCTGTCTATATAAGGTCCCAAAGTTGACAGTGCATGTCAGAGCAAAAACCAAGCCATGAGGTCGAAGGAATTGTCTGTAGAGCTCCAAGACAGAATTGTGTCGAGGCACAGATCTTGGGAAGGGTACCAAAAAATGTCTGCAGCATTGAAGGTCCCAAGGAACACAGTGGACTCCATCATTCTTAAATAGAAGATGTTTGGAACCACCAAGACTCTTTCTAGACCTGGCCGCCCGGCCAAACTGAGCAATTGGGGGAGAAGGGCCTTGATTAGTGAAGTGCTATCTCTACTGTACTTCACTAATCAAGCGTTTATGGTAGAGGTGCCAGACGGAAACCACCCCTCAGTAAAAGGCACATGACAGACTGCTTGGAGTTTACTAAAAGGAACCATGAGAAACAAGATTCTCTGGTCTGATGAAACCAAGATTGAACTCTTTGGCCTGAATGCCAAGCGTCACGTCTGGTGGAAACCTGGCATCCCTTCGGTGAAGCATGGTGGTGGTAGCATCATGCTGTGGGGATGTTTCTCCGCGGCAGGGACTGGGAGACTAGTCAGGATCGAGGGAAAGATGAACGGAGCAAAGTACAGAGAGATCCTTGATGAAAATCCAGAGCGCTTAGGACCTCAGACTGGGGCAAAGGTTCACCTTCCAACAGGACAACGACCCTAAGCACACAGCCAAGACGCAGGAGTGGCTTCGGGACAAGTCTCTGAATGTCCTTGAGTGGCCCAGCCAGAGCTCAGACTTGAACCCGATCGAACATCTCCGGAGAGACCTGAAAATAGCTGTGCAGCGAAGCTCCCCATCCAACCTGACAGAGCTTGAGAGGATCTGCAGAGAAGAATGAGAAGCAAACCTTGAGGAAGCAAACCTTGAGGCCTAGAGAAAGATTTGAATAGCTCTTGTGCTGTATAATGAGATGCTTTGGGAAGAGAGTGTTTGGTGAGTTTTCACACTGTTTCTAAATTGCACATTTGATGACAACATGATTCAGGCTAATCCATAACAGTGTGTATAAAACAACAGTAGCTTCTTTAAGCAGTGTCAAGTTGATTAGAATCCCTCAAAGCAATGACTTTAAAGACTGTGAGGCCGCAGCAATTGCCATTTGCTGAAAAATGATGCAAAATCCTTCTTTGAATCTCTAATCTAATATGGCAGGTTTAGCTGTCTTGTGGTGATCTGGCATAATATGAGTCAGTGTGTTCCAAGGCGATACACGGGATATGCTTTTTTAAATTATTATTATTATTATTATTAGAATAATTTTTAAAAGTATATTATTATTTATTTTTTATTGAATATTTAAAACATACAATATACTTGCAGTGAAGCCGCTCAACAACTACATCACATTGGTCATCTAACGGACTCCCATTCAGAGCGACACACAGAAGCAACCAGGGTCAACGCCCTGCTCAAGGGCACGTCGACAGATCTCCCACAAGGTCAAAAACGGGGACCCGAACCAGCGATCCATCAGCCACCGGCCCAAGCTCCTAATCGCCAGGCCACCAGGCCTCCAAGATCCCCCTCACATTTCCCCCCAAAAATGATCAGAGTGGATTGATCTTTTCCAGACAGATTTGATCATGCATTTTTTAAGTTACAGCAGTGTCAGCAAAGTTATGATTGGAAGTATGAGCCAGTATCTGCTGGAAAGATACAAGGAGAAATATTTCCTAAGGGCCGTATTCTGACTTGAGATAGCACTAAACTCGAATTTGTCTCCCATTGACGTCAATGAATGACACGAAAGTCAGAGTTAAGCGTGCATCTCAAGTCAGAATAAGGCCCGTTGTGCTTTCAGCAGAGCAAATTTTGCTCCTGTTATTTTCAGAAGGGAATACAAGACAAGAACAAATGCTAAAATCATGAAATTGTATTTTAGTAACACTTCCCCTCATGCTCTTTTATCCTTTGTGTTACCTTTGTGTTCTACATTGTACCCATATATTATTTTGCTCAGAAAAATATCAGGTATAGAGTCTATTATTCATGCTACATTGCGGCTGTGTTGAAACGGCTGTAAACAAATGTGATTTTAGCAAAGTTGGGAGAGCCCTTTTGACAGTGGGTTGAACAGACCACTGATGGTGTCAGCCTGTTGCCCTCTACACAAACATGCCAAAAGACTGCATTACCCTACTGGCACAGTTTTTGAGAGAGCAAAGGCTCTGGATCAATGGCAATATATCAGATTGATGTATTGTTTGTTGACTGTCTGAATGCGTAAATCAGTTGTGTTTCGGAGACACAGAGACAGAGAGTGTTTGTGTGTGTGTGTTTTGCATGAGTAAGGATGTCCATGTCTTCACCTTGATGTCTTTGTGTGTCTTGTATCCAGGTTGATCACTATGCCCAGAGGGATTTGAAGAGGGGACTCCAGCTCTTTGGCACCGAAGGCAACGTAGGCTTGACCAACGCCTGGATGATCGTACAAACTGATGTAAGTCCATACGCAAGGCACTTAACCCTACTTGCAAGTCGCTCTGGATAAGAGCGTATGCTAAGTGACTAAAATGTAAATGTAAAATGTAAGTCAATGTGTCCTGCTTAGACTGCCCCCTGGTGGTCAGCAGTAGAACAGTACACTTGTCTTAAATTGGCCTGGTCCCAGATCTGTTTATACCAATGCATGACAATGACCATAGGGGTTAGCAAGACAGCACAATCAGATCTGGGACCAGGATAGTGTTAAAAGAGGCCAAGTTTTTAGAAATACAGTACTGCAGGCTAATTACATGATCATAGGGACACTTCATAGGGACAAGGGATTATGCAATCTAACCTGATTCCAACCAATAAGAATAGCCTTGGATTCTTTAAATAGGCTGCCAAACAGTAAGAGAAATGCAAATTGGACCGCACGGCTCCCCGAAGAACAACACTGTTTGTTTCCACACTCACTTTGATGTGCTTGGCTTTGTATTATTCATGACTAAAATCCACAGCTCAAATCATGGGCAAAAGAAAAGTAGGAAACACACGGTGAGGAAAGATAGTAGAGAAAAGATTGAATAAAAGGAGCCGATAAAAATGCAGCAGGCACTGCTGGTGAAAGCTGCCGAGAGATGTCAAAAGATACCAGATTCAAGATATCAAACTTTGGGCTATTTGATCACAGAATGACCCTTTTTTACATTATAAAGTCCAGTTTGATTGTTTGTAGTGTGCATTAGTGAATAGTGTGCATTAGTGAATAGTGTGCATTAGTGAAGTTGTGTGACTGACTGCACATCGTGAGTGAGTGAGTGAGTGAGTGAGTGAGTGAGTGAGTGAGACCATGTGTTCAAGATTCAATTCTAGATTGAGTCACATGTCAAAACCGCAGCAAGTGTTCTCATTCCATAAGACTAAGTTAACCCTCTCCACCCTCCCCCATTGAATACATTACCACACTGCAAAATGCACCCAGGCAAAGTTAATCTAGTTTAAATTCAGTAATGACCATTTTGGAGTGATGAGGGAGAACTATCCAAGTAAAAGATGTGACAGAGATATGTTTAACATACAGTACTTATTCAAGGGTTTTTCTTTATTTTTACTATTTTCTACATTGTAGAATAATAGTGAAGGCATCAAAACTATGAAATGACACTTATGGAATCATGTATTAACCCAAAAAGTTTTAAACAAATCAAGATATATATTTTCTATTTCAGATTCTTCAAAGTAGCCACACTTTGCTTTGATGGCAGCTTTTCACATTCTTGGCATTCTCTCAACCAGCTTCATGAGGTAGTCACCTGGAATGCATTTCAATTAACAGGTGTGCCATGTTAAAAGTACATTTGTGGAATTTCTTTCCTTAATGCGTTTGAGCCAATCAGTTGTGTTGTGACAAGGTAGGGGTGGCATACAGAAGATAGCACTATTTGGTAAAATACCAAGTCCATATTATGGCAAGAACAGCTCAAATAAGCAAAGAGAAATGACAGTCCATCATTACTTTAAGACATGAAGGTCAGTCAATAGACAATTTCAAGAACTTTGAAAGTTTCTTCAAGTGCAGTCACATAAACCATCAAGCGCTATGATGAAACTGGCTCTCATGAGGACTGCCACAGGAAAGGAAGACCTAGAGTTCATTAGAGTTATCAGCCTCAGAAATTGCAGTCCACATAAATGTTTCACAGAGTTCAAGTAACAGACACATCTCAACACCAACTGTTCAGAGGAGACTGCTGCAAAGAAACCACTACAAAAGGACACCAATAAGAAGAAGAGACTGGTAACGCTGTCTGTGATTTATTTAGAATTCAAGGCACACTTAACCAGCATGGCTACCACAGCATTCTGCAGCGATACGCCATCGCATCTGGTTTGTGCTTAGTGGGATTATCATTTGTTTTTCAACAGGACAATGACCCAACACACCTCCAGGCTGTGAAAGGGCTAATTGACCAAGAAGGAGAGTGATGGAGTGCTGCATCAGATGACCTGGCCTTCACAATCACCCGACCTCAACCCAATTGAGATGGTTTGGGATGAGTTAGGCCGCAAAGCAGCCAACAAGTGCTCAGCATATGTGGGAACTTCTTCAAGACTGTTGGAAAAGCATTCCAGGTGAAGCTGGTTGAGAGAATGCCAAGAGTGTGCAAAGCTGTCATCAAGGTAAAGGGTGGCTACTTTGAAGAATATAAAATATATTTAGATTTGTTTAAAACAAATTGGGTTACTACATGATTCCATATGTGTTATTTCATAGTTGTGATGTCTTCATTATTATTCTACAATGTAGAAAATAGTATAAATAAAGAAAAACCCTTGAATGAGTAGGTGTGTCCAAACTTTTGACTGGTACCGTACATATGGAAATGCCAGAGAACGATCTCTGTTCATGAATCATGCAGAATGGTTTTAGTGTGTAGCATTTTTGGTGTTCCTCTCTGTTCAGTCATTAACGTTCAGTGTCCTTGTCTGGTGTAGTTCCGCTGCTGTGGCGTGACCAACCATACGGACTGGTTTGAGGTGTACAATGCCAGCCGTGTGCCCGATTCCTGCTGTCTGGAGTACAGCGACAACTGTGGCCTCGTGAACCCAGGGACCTGGTGGACCGCGGTAAGATGCACAGAATCACACATACACAAACAAACACACATGTACCCACACATACACTCTCCCTCTCTCCGACACACATACGCACACGCGGTTGTTTTTGTTGCCCAAATGTACAGTGCCTTGCGAAAGTATTCGGCCCCCTTGAACTTTGCGACCTTTTGCCACATTTCAGGCTTCAAACATAAAGATATAAAACTGTATTTTTTTGTGAAGAATCAACAACAAGTGGGACACAGTCATGAAGTGGAACAACATTTATTGGATATTTCAAACTTTTTTAACAAATCAAAAACTGAAAAATTGGGCGTGCAAAATTATTCAGCCCCTTTACTTTCAGTGCAGCAAACTCTCTCCAGAAGTTCAGTGAGGATCTCTGAATGATCCAATGTTGACCTAAATGACTAATGATGATAAATACAATCCACCTGTGTGTAATCAAGTCTCCGTATAAATGCACCTGCACTGTGATAGTCTCAGAGGTCCGTTAAAAGCGCAGAGAGCATCATGAAGAACAAGGAACACACCAGGCAGGTCCGAGATACTGTTGTGAAGAAGTTTAAAGCCGGATTTGGATACAAAAAGATTTCCCAAGCTTTAAACATCCCAAGGAGCACTGTGCAAGCGATAATATTGAAATGGAAGGAGTATCAGACCACTGCAAATCTACCAAGACCTGGCCGTCCCTCTAAACTTTCAGCTCATACAAGGAGAAGACTGATCAGAGATGCAGCCAAGAGGCCCATGATCACTCTGGATGAACTGCAGAGATCTACAGCTGAGGTGGGAGACTCTGTCCATAGGACAACAATCAGTCGTATATTGCACAAATCTGGCCTTTATGGAAGAGTGGCAAGAAGAAAGCCATTTCTTAAAGATATCCATAAAAAGTGTTGTTTAAAGTTTGCCACAAGCCACCTGGGAGACACACCAAACATGTGGAAGAAGGTGCTCTGGTCAGATGAAACCAAAATTGAACTTTTTAAACTTTTTAAACTTTTAAACCAGCTTTTCTTCAGCAGGGACAGGGAAGATGGTTAAAATTGATGGGAAGATGGATGGAGCCAAATACAGGACCATTCTGGAAGAAAACCTGATGGAGTCTGCTAAAGACTGGGACGGAGATTTGTCTTCTAACAAGACAATGATCCAAAACATAAAGCAAAATCTACAATGGAATGGTTCAAAAATAAACATATCCAGGTGTTAGAATGGCCAAGTCAAAGTTCAGACCTGAATCCAATCGAGAATCTGTGGAAAGAACTGAAAACTGCTGTTCACAAATGCTCTCCATCCAACCTCACTGAGCTCGAGCTGTTTTGCAAGGAGGAATGGGAAAAAATGTCAGTCTCTCGATGTGCAAAACTGATAGAGACATACCCCAAGCGACTTACAGCTGTAATCGCAGCAAAAGGTGGCGCTACAAAGTATTTACTTAAGGGGGCTGAATAATTTTGCACGCCCAATTTTTCAGTTTTTGATTTGTTAAAAAAGTTTGAAATATCCAATAAATGTCGTTCCACTTCATGATTGTGTCCCACTTGTTGTTGATTCTTCACAAAAAAATACAGTTTTATATCTTTATGTTTGAAGCCTGAAATGTGGCAAAAGGTCGCAAAGTTCAAGGGTGCAGAATACTTTCGCAAGGCACTGTAATTGTTTGGTCCAAAAACCTTCCTTGTGACCTACCAGGTAAACAAAACATTACAGTATACTGTGATAAATCTCAGACAATCCACCCACAGTCCACTGAGCTTTTGCTAAAACCCAACCCACCATTTGGGAAACACTGCTCTGCTGTGGATAACTACCTGTTCTCATATGCCTTATATTTGGGGTATAAGGCATATTCAAATATAAGGGGTATTTAACCCTATGGGCTATAGCCCATAGAAACCCAGTGAATAACACATTCTAAATGGCAAAACAGATGTATCATAAGGAATAAGGTTTTTAAGTATCTATCCTATATCTAGGAGATATAAGAAAGCTCAGGAATATATATATATATATATATATATATATATATATATATATATATATATACACTGCTCAAAAAAATAAAGGGAACACTTAAACAACACAATGTAACTCCAAGTCAATCACACTTCTGTGAAATCAAACTGTCCACTTAGGAAGCAACACTGATTGACAATAAATTTCACATGCTGTTGTGCAAATGGAATAGACAACAGGTGGAAATTATAGGCAATTAGCAAGACACCCCCAATAAAGGAGTGGTTCTGCAGGTGGGGACCACAGACCACTTCTCAGTTCCTATGCTTCCTGGCTGATGTTTTGGTCACTTTTGAATGCTGGCGGTGCTTTCACTCTAGTGGTAGCATGAGACGGAGTCTACAACCCACACAAGTGGCTCAGGTAGTGCAGCTCATCCAGGATGGCACATCAATGCGAGCTGTGGCAAGAAGGTTTGCTCTGTTTGTCAGCGTAGTGTCGAGAGCATGGAGACGCTACCAGGAGACAGGCCAGTGCATCAGGAGACGTGGAGGAGGCCGTAGGAGGGCAACAACCCAGCAGCAGGACCGCTACCTCCGCCTTTGTGCAAGGAGGAGCAGGAGGCGCACTGCCAGAGCCCTGCAAAATGACCTCCAGCAGGCCACAAATGTGCATGTGTCTGCTCAAACGGTCAGAAACAGACTCCATGAGGGTGGTATGAGGGCCCGACGTCCACAGGTGGGGGTTGTGCTTACAGCCCAACACCGTGCAGGACGTTTTTCATTTGCCAGAGTACACCAAGATTGGCAAATTCACCACTGGCGCCCTGTGCTCTTCACAGATGAAAGCAGGTTCACACTGAGCACATGTGACAGACGTGACAGAGTCTGGAGGCGCTATGGAGAACGTTCTGCTGCCTGCAACATCCTCCAGCATGACCGGTTTGGCGGTGGGTCAGTCATGGTGTGGGGTGGCATTTCTTTGGGGGGCCGCACAGCCCTCCATGTGCTCGCCAGAGGTAGCCTGACTGCCATTAGGTACCGAGATGAGATCCTCAGACCCCTTGTAAGACCATATGCTGGTGCGGTTGGCCCTGGGTTCCTCCTAATGCAAGACAATGCTAGACCTCATGGGGCTGGAGTGTGTCAGCAGTTCCTGCAAGAGTTAGGCATTGATGCTATGGACTGGCCCGCCCGTTCCACAGACCTGAATCTAATTGAGCACATCTGGGATATCATGTCTCGCTCCATCCACCAACACCACGTTGCACCACAGACTTTCCAGGAGTTGGCGGACGCTTTAGTCCAGGTCTGGGAGGAGATCCCTCAGGAGACCATCCGCCATCTCATCAGAAGCATGCCCAGGCATTGTAGGGAGGTCATACAGGCACGTGGAGGCCACACACACTACTGAGCCTCATTTTGACTTGTTTTAAGGACATTACATCAAAGTTGGATCAGCCTGTAGTGTTGTTTTTGTTGTCAGCACATTCAACTATGTAAAGAAAAAAGTATTTAATAAGAATATTTCATTCATTCAGATCTAGGATGTGTTATTTTAGTGTTCCCTTAATTTTTTTGAGCAGTGTATATATGTCTCACAGAATGAAATAATATAAACTCAGCAACAACAAAAAAAAAACGTCCCCTTTTCAGGACCCTTTTCAGGTCTTTCAAAGATAATTCGTAAAAATCCAAATAACTTCACATATCTTCATTGTAAAGGGTTTAAACACTGTTTCCCATATTGTTCTATGAACCATAAACAATTAATGAACATGCACCTGTGGAACGGTCGTTATGATACTAACAGCTTACAGACGGTAGGCAATTAAGGTCACAGTTATGAAAACTTAGGACACTAAAGAGGCCTTTCTACTGACCCTGAAAAATACCAAAAGTAAGATGCCCAGGGTCCCTGCTCATCTGCGTGAATGGGCCCTAGGCATGCTGCAAGGAGGTATGAGGACTGCAGATGTAGCCAGGGCAATAAATTGTAATGTCCGTACTGTGAGACGCCTAAGACAGCGCTACAGGGAGACGGGACGGACATTTGATCGTCCTTGCAGTGGCAGACCACCTGTAACAACACCTGCACATGATTGGTACATCCGAACATCACACCTGCGGGACAGGTACAGGATGGCAACAACAACTTCCCAAGTTAAACCAGGAACGCACAATCCCTCCATCAGTGCTCAGACTGTCCGCAATAGGCTGAGAGAGGCTGGACTGGGGGCTTGTAGGCCTGTTGTAAGGCAGGTCCTCACAAGACATCACCGGCAACAACGTCGCCTATGGGTACAAACCCACCGTTGCTGGACCAGATAGGACTGGCAAAAAGTGCTCTTCACTGACGAGTCGCGGTTTTGTCTCACCAGGGGTGATGGTCAGATTTGCGTTTATCGTCGAAGGAATGAGCGTTACACCGAAGCCTGTACTCTGAAGCGGGATCGATTTGGAGGTAAATGGTCTGTCATGGTCTGGGGCGGTGTGTCACAGCATCATCGGACTGAGCTTGTTGTCATTGCAGGCAATCTCAACGCTGTGCGTTACAGGGAATACATCCTCATCCCTCATGTGGTACCCTTCCTTCAGGCTCATCCAGACATGACCCTCCAGCATGACATTGCCACCAATGCCACCACCATTGCTCGTTCTGTGCGTGATTTCCTGCAACACAGGAATGACAGTGTTCTGCCATCACCAGCAAAGAGCCCGGATCTCAATCCCACTGAGCCCGACTGGGACCTGTTGGATCGGAGGGTGAGGGCTAGGGCCATTCCCCCACAGAAATGTCCGGAAACTTGCAGGTGCCTTGGTGGAAGAGTGGGGTAACATCTCACAGCAAGAACTGGAAAATCTGGTGCAGTCCATGAGGAAGAGAAGCACTGCAGTACTTAATGCAGCTGGTGGCCACACCAGATACTGACTGTTACTTTTGATTTTGAAACCCCTTTGTTCAGGGACACATTATTCAATTTCTGTTAGTCACATGTCTGTGGAACTTGTTCAGTTTATGTCTCAGTTGTTGAAATATTTACACGGTAAGTTGATACGAAGCCCATCCAACCCAGAAGCCAGCCGCACCAATGTGTCAGAGGAAACACCATACACCTGGCGACCGTGTCAGCGTGCACTGCGCCCGGCCCACCACAGAAGTCGCTAGTGCGCGAGTTTGCTGAAAGTTTGCTGAAAATAAACGTAGTTGACAGTGAAAGGATGTTTATTTTTTTTGCTGAGTTTATATATTATTTTACACATTTTACCCCTTTTTGGGGGCACAAAACTTTTTTAAAACCGGTACCGGGTTACGTTTAGACGAGTCCTGTGACACTTGTGAGGGTCGTAGAACAAAACGGAGAACACCGTTGGTGTTCATGAGAGTCTCTGCTTTCGATACTGGGGTCATAGTTTGTTGACCAAACAATTTCCAAAAATCAGTCTTCTCAAGAAAACCTCTGTAGTGTTACAGACATTTTCGTCTCCTGGTCTGACAAACAGCTCTGTATCCCTGTCACTTTTCACCGCAAACGCGGAAGGCCAACATGGGCGTATGTGGTGGATTGAGCCCATACAGAACAAAAAAACATATCTCTAGCTTAGACAGATTTTTATGGGGATTTTTTTAATTATGTTAATCAACTCTATGGGGTTTTTAAATCTGTGCCTTGAGGTCTGCAGCAGCATTGCTGATTTTCTTTCTTTTGCCCCTGGTAGTTAATTCATATATAATTCCTTAATTAATACCCTTGTTTGGTGAAAGAATCCACTCAACTGGTGTCACAGGTCTAAATCCCTGATTTATAGGGGAAGACTGAAAACCAGCAGTGCTAAAGACTGTGAGGCATAAATTCTTTCTGCCGTATACCATGCTAGGCTCATGTACTCTGTGCCAGTCCCAACGCTGTCTGACGTTGTCTATGCCACTATCTTTCATTATTACAACAACCCCTTTAGCTGCTTTAAGGATATATAAACTATTCACAATTCTATACGTGAAGACTTGTATTTGTCTCGTGGTATATTACGTCATCCTTTTCAGTGACACTGTGTTTCACGTAATGTCTCTTGAATGTTCAAAAGTTGTCGCCTAAGTGTCTAACCTGCTTGTGTTGGCCATGAAAAATTCAGCTCGTTCGCTCGTCTAAATGTTGTCCCAGCACAGAGCAATGGTACCATCTGCAAGTTACTCCCAACCTTCCACCCCTAGTGATAGATAGGGATGAAGGCAACCATATGGGACCCACTTAGCTAACATGATAAGGAGATGATTTGCAGAGTAAAAGGCATGTATGCGAGGATGTGTCACTTTGTGTTGGGCGGTGTAGAGAAGGGCCTGTGGGCCCGATACTCTTGTAAGTCTACCAAGACTAGCGACAGAAGGAAAATGAAATGTACCCCAACCCTGCTGTAGGCTACACTTAGGCACCCCATGCTATAAATTAATGTGATGTTTTTTTGTATAATGTGCTGTAAAACTTTTGTTTCCATTCCTGTGTGTCTCCACAGCCATGTTACGAGCGGGTGAAGGATTGGATACAACAGAATCTGGTGGCCCTGTGGATATTTGCCTTGTGTACGGCACTCACACAGGTACAGACACTGGTGGCACAATTGTGCTCTTCAGTGCACGTTGAAAGTGCTTTGAATGCTTATGCTTCAGTGGGTAGCATTTTATAGTGATGTCTATTGACAGGGAACCATAACATCTTAGCTTGGCACCAGTAGATCGGTATCTGCTTTTCCAACTTTGCTATACAGACTCCATTCTAAATATCTGTGCATATGAACATTTACTGTAGCTTGCATTAGGGGTCAGACTGAATGGCAGGACAACAAAAGTCAGAGGAGTTGGTTAAAGCACATATTGAACAGATCTGGAACCAGGCTAATATCCCTAATACTTGATAAGAAATTAGATGATTTGAAAGTAGGCCTCAATTAACAACTATAGTGAAACCCAATTCAAATTCATGAAGTTGTTCCTTTTATTCTCAATGGAGACACGGGTCTTGTCCAAATACCCATTCTAGCTTAAACTGCATACTATTTAGCACATACAAAGTATACAGTATGCCACAACTGCAACCTGCGTTGTGATAATTTCGTTGTTTGCTCTATAACCTGTTTATTCATGTGCCTTGCAACCGTGATATACAGGGCTAAACAATCAAAATAAATTCAACCACACCTTTGTTTGATCACAAAATATAGCAACCTCTGTCCAGTGAAGTCCACAAAGCATATTGCATGTACAGTTAGTTACATGACCTACAGCATGGTAAAACAAGTTCATGTTTCAGACATTTTTGGACCACTTAACTGTCGCAAAGAAAACAGGATCTGCCTGCACTGTTCCAGCACCACTTTAACTTCAACATTTTAACATCAACACCACCTACGCTTAGTCTAATAGTGACAACGAAAATATGCCAAAAACAATTTAGTCCAATCAACGTAAGCTAAATATGATGTGGCTGTCCATGGTTCTGATTTCTGTGTGTGTGTGTGTGTGTAGAAAAACCTGTTTACCCACCCTACTTGTAGAGAAACACTAATGCCATCCTCCTCTCTTTCATGTTGACAAAACGTTCTATCACTCTGTCATACAGTACACGTTTTTATTTTTTGTTGTCCTCAGCTACCTGGCTAAAGTGCTTGCTAGCCTAACGTCCGTTCATGGGCAACGTTAGCTAGTTAACATTAGACTTTTACATCTAGCTACATATTGAACTTTCATCCTTTCAGGCCAGGGGAACAACAATGTATAAATTAATGGTTGGATCAGAATCGCAGTTATAATCATTGGCCAGTACAGATAATTAAGTTAAACCACAAGTCCAAATCACTATCTCCATCCATGGCCAATTTAGACGTTGCTTACAATGCAATACTCGTTCGAATTTTAAGGAGAACAAAAACCACTTAGCCTACATTTGAACACCACCGCAGAAGCTTCGCTATTCGGCATCTTCCCAATTAAGTAGCCTAGTTTTGTCGTTTGGCTACTTGAAGAGAACTGGGGCCAATCACTCACAGCCCACCTCTTCCCAACTTTGTGGAAAAGTGTGCATTGAATTCTACTGGATGAAGAGCCGAAATGAGTATAACATCCTGGCATTTAAACCCTACTAGATTGAAAAAAATCACGTACTAGAAAACATATTTTCTCATACTGAGAATGCATCTTGCACGTTTGCGTTGTTTCGCGTTATTGGTTAATTTCGGTAGCAAATCCCCATATCCGATTATCAACTGTTGTCAAAGCCGACATTACTATGAAATACGGGCTATTAAAGTATACCTGATTTTCTAAATGTCCCATACTATATTTAGGACACAAGTATGGGTATTCAGACACGACCACTTTATTGATGATGTAGTTGTGTCACATTGGTTTTGGTTGTGTATGTGTTCCCTTTGTGTAGATTCTGGGTTTGGTCTTCTCTATGACGATGTTCTGCCAAGCAGTCAAAGTGGAGACCTTCTACGCCTAGCAGCGTCCCCTCTTTGCCCCAAAGGACTCTGTGAATGAGTGAGGCACACACCTCTCTCTCTCTCTCTCTACTCTGTGACGGACCTTTCTCACCAACGACTCGCCGACCAATCCTCATGTAACATCTTCACAACGACCTGTACTGTAAAACAAGCACAATGTACTATCGGGAGCCAGTGGATAGTTTTTTTGCTGAATTAAATGTTATTCGCTCATTTTGTGGTCAACATATATATGTAATATATAGGAGTAATCCTTTTTTAAAGATATGTTTTCAATGATTTTGAATCATTCTATAACCGTAAATGTTTTTGAAAGGAGAGGAGAGCTAAGGAATGCAGGTCAAGAGTGCATTTATTAAGACAGGCCATATGAGTAGTAAAGTGCATGGCTCTTATAATGGTGTTAGTAAATGTTTGGCTCATCCAAATCAACTTTTCCTTGAGTTTCTTTTTTTATTCTAACGTCAAGAAATACTGTAAATTATAGTGCATTGTAACAGTGAATTCATAATGATACTTATTTAATAAACGAGTTCATCTGTAGGGATTTACTATGTATATAATATAATAATATAAATCAGTATGGCAACTTCAATACTAAGAATGTCTGGATGTTCACAAAATATCCTGAAAATAGAAGATGGTCCCTAGACCCCATCTCGAGTTGCACAGATCAACAAAACCAACATGAGTCATCCTAGGCTACTAAATGTCTCTTGAGATCTGGCTGTCACAGAATCTGTCAAGATCCTCGACAACGTCTCCCTGCTGTGGCCTAGGGGCATTTCTTTCCCACAGTTCTCATCAATATTGTTTCATTCACATTGAGCCAACTTCTGTGTAACCCCATGAATAACCATTCCCTGTGTCCCAGCTAGGTAGAACACACAGTCTCCCATACCAAATGCATGAGAACATCAGAAAAATCTGCAAAACAACCTTTGATTAGAAATGTTTGTGTGGGTTCACAATCTCTCTTGGTAGCTTGACATGTACTTTGATTGTCAGTGTCAGTGGAGTCTTGGTAGCAGCTGTGCATTTCTGTTTACACAATTAACACTGGGAAAATATATATATTTACAAAAAACATTGTATGGGGGATTGGAAATGATAAAGACAATTACATTGATGGAAGCTATAATCTATCTGCAATATTAAAGCTGATCTACCCCCTTACAAAAACACTGGGAAAACCACCTACATCTTCAGATGCTACAGTTAAACACTAGCCAGTGAGTGGTAGGTAACAGGTGTATTTCCTGTACACCACAACATCTATGACTGGACAGGCGTGCAAGCAACACACACACACACACACACACACACACACACACACACACACACACGCAGTCACACCGAGGTAGAGGAGACCAGGGTGGAGAACAAAGTAAGATTCTTTTTTTTTTTTACATCACCATATATATCTACGTTTCTAGGACTTAACAGGCTGTGGGGTTAACTATTACACAGTCTTCAATAGCCGACTTTGTGGTAATAAAACAAAAATGATTTGAAACTGATACTTGGTTGAAAATACACCAAATTGACAAATATGTAATATTGACCAAAAACGCAAAATAGACAAATTCATTTAGCCTATTTTCTATTAGCATTTAAGTATGAATTTGACTTTTTTCTCTTCGTTTTTCTACAGTCTTTATTTATTTAACATTTTGCGGGATGAAATCTCTTGAGATGCACCATCTTGTTTTCAAGTGTCCAAATGAGAAAAACAAAAAACAAACAATACTTAATAACAATAATAATATGGCAACTACTGGTTAATAATAATGAAATAATAATAAAAACTTACCTTAACAGCATAAAAACATTTTGTACAACTACTAATAGGCCTAAAATGAATAAAAACTGCTAAACTACAAACTATTAAACATAAGTACCTATAATACATAGCCTACATGCATACATATTTACAAATATCTTATCATTTAGGGTGTATAGGGTTAAAACACGCTTTGGTGTTTACATTTCACTTCCTTAAGTTAGACTATATTTTTGGATGGCACGACAATGGGCCTCAGGATCTCGTTACGGTATCTCTGTGCATAGAAATTAGCATTGCTTATGATACCAACACTTTACATTTTGCTTACATTTTGTTCAGTATATATTTACTTTAGGGCCTCAAAACCCATTGCATGACCACCAAACTGCAATATGCCTAAACCTCCCCCAGTCACTACAGGCACCCTAAAGGTTATACTAAAATGTTTCACATATCAAAGGGCTATATGTTATTTCCTTTGAGCATTGAACAAATGTCCGCACATGCTTTTCTCCCCCCTACTCTCGCCACCTTGTTGAGACCTCTGCAATTGCGCCTCGAGTTCATCATAGGCCTACTTTCTGCATGCCTCTCCCTCCACTCAGCGGAGCCATACTTCATTCCCATGTTCGCTTGCTTTCTCCCTTCCTGCGCTTGATCAATAAAACATGCGCTCGCGGTCGCTCTCTTTCACCTCTCCACTCCCTCGTCTCTCTGAAGCCGCTGACTGAGTTGATGAAACAGCAAAGACAGAGAGCTGACGGAGAGCTGCAAACATGACAATGGTTGAACTGGAGATATTTCACAGTCTGCTTGTCCTAGGAGTACAGTCGTGGCCAAAAGTTTTGAGAATGACACAAATATACATTTTCACAAAGTCTGCTGCCTCAGTTTGTATGATGGCAATTTGCATATACTCCAGAATGTTGTGAAGAGTGATCAGATTAATTGCAATTAATTGCAAAGTCCCTCTTTGCCATGCAAATGAACTGGATCCCCAAAAAACATTTCCACTGCATTTCAGCCTTGCCACAAAAGGACCAGCTGACATTATGTCAGTGATTCTCTCGTTAACATAGGTGTGAGTGTTGACTTGGACAAGGCTGGAGATCACTCTGTCATGCTGATTGAGTTCGAATAACAGACTGCAAGCTTCAAAAGGTGGGTGGTGCTTGGAATGATTGTTCTTCCTCTGTCAACCATGGTTACCTGCAAGGAAACACGTGCTATCATCATTGCTTTGCACAAAAAGGACTTCACAGGCAAGGATATTGCTGCCAGTAAGATTTCACCTAAAGCAACCATTTATCAGATCATCAAGAACTTCAAGGAGAGCGGTTCAACTGTTGTGAAGAAGGGCACCACCAGTACAGAGCTTGCTCAGGAATGGCAACAGGCAGGTTGCATCTGCACGTACAGTGAGGCGAAGACTTTTGGAGGATGGCCTGGTGTCAAGAAGGGCAGCAAAGAAGCCACTTCTCTCCAGGAAAAACATCAGGGACCGACTGATATTCTGCAAGAGGTACAGGGATTGGACTGCTGAGGACTGGAGTAAAGTCATTTTCTCTGATCCCCTTTCCGATTGTTTTGGGCATCCGGAAAAAAGCTTGTCCGGAGAAGACAAGGTGAGCGCTATCATCAGTCCTGTGTCATGCCAACAGTAAAGCATCCTGAGACCATTCATGTGTGGGGTTGCTTCTCAGCCAAGGGAGTGGGCTCAATCACAATTTTGTCTAAGAACACAGCCATGAATAAAGAATAGTACCAACACATCCTCCGAGAGCAACTTCTCCCAACCATCCAGGAACAGTTTGGTGACGAACAAAGCCTTTTCCAGCATGATGGAGCACCTTGCCATAAGGCAAAAGTGATAAGTGGCTCGGGGAACAAAACATCGATATTTTAGGTCCATGGCCAGGAAACTCCCCAGACCTTAATCCCATTGAGAACTTGTGGTCAATCCTCAAGAGAGGGGTGGACAAAGAAAAACCCACAAATTCTGACAAACTCCAAGCATTGATTTTGCAAGAATGGGCTGCCAGAAGTTAATTGACAGCATGCCAGGGCGGATTCAGAGGTCTTGAAAAAGAAGGGTCAACACTTCAAATATTGACTCTTTGCATCAATTTCATGTAATTGTCAATAAAAGCCTTTGACACTTATGAAATGCTTGTAATTATACTTCAATATTCCATAGTAGCATCTGACAAACATATCTAAAGACACTGAGGCAGCAGACCTTGTGAAAATTAATATTTGCGTCATTCTCAAAAATGTTGGCCACGACTGTACATCCCCTGTATTGTCCTGAAGTCTGAAGTCTTCTAATATCTTTTCTATTAAATAAAATGTCAGTGTTTGTTCATTACAACCACTTAATTTGTAAAAAGGTGTCTAAAGGTAGGTATAGCCCAAGGCTACATTGTGCACAGCTCTGTTCCTTGAGTGCTGCATGCAGATTTTCATTGTAGCTTTTTTATTGGGACTGATTTCTACTTTGAAACAGGTGTGCACACTCTCCAGCCAGTCACAATAAAGTACCAGGTAGAAACTAGAATCAGTTGCGCGTTCAGCAGGACTCGTGATTTTGGAAAATGGAAATATGTTATATAGAACAAGGAATCATGTCGGCTCTATGGCTTTCTGCAACGTTCGTCAACGTTTGGCAACTGAACGTGATGCAGCCCTTGTGGACTTGAGGGCCTGAGTTGTGCAACCCTGCTATAGAATGATGACATTTCCACATTTCCAACTGAAGGCAAAATGGTTTTGACTGAAAATGGTACCTACGTCAGAATTATTTTACCTCAACAAATATCCCACTTGCTTTAACCGGCATAATATCTTATTGTCAAAATTAATATATTACCACGGGTGAATTTCTGTAGTTCAATGCTTCCATTGTCTCCCCCCTTCTGGCTATTGGGCTAAAAATCCATATTGCAGTCTAAAAATAAATATGGCAAGGTAAGCGAGCCCAGATAAAATTAACAAACTTGCAAAGAGGCAAAGACGTAGGACTATTCATAGCAAACGTTAAATTGTATTACCAGGTACTAGCATTTCATACATTTGTTTAGACAATATTCTTCCACCTCCACTGGCTAAGTATGGAGATACAGTGCCTTGCGAAAGTATTCGGCCCCCTTGAACTTTGCGACCTTTTGCCACATTTCAGGCTTCAAACATAAAGATATAAAACTGTATTTTGTTTTGTGAAGAATCAACAACAAGTGGGACACAATCATGAAGTGGAACGACATTTATTGGATATTTCAAACTTTTTTAACAAATCAAAAACTGAAAAATTGGGCGTGCAAAATTATTCAGCCCCCTTAAGTTAACACTTTTCATCAGTCTATTCTTGTTCTGAGAAATGAAGGCTATTCCATGTGAGAAATTGCCAAGAAACTGAAGATCTCGTACAACGCTGTGTACTGCTCCCTTCACAGAACAGCGCAAACTGGCTCTAACCAGAATAGAAAGAGGAATGGGCGGCCCTGGTGCACAACTGAGCAAGAGGACAAGTACACTAGAATGTCTAGTTTGAGAAACAGACACCTCACAAGTTCTCAACTGGCAGCTTCATTAAATAGCACCTGCAAAACATCAGTCTCAACATCAACAGTGACGAGGCGACTCTAGGATGCTGGCCTTCTAGGCAGAGTTCCTCTGTCCAGTGTCTGTGTTCTTTTGCCCATCTAAATCTTTTCCGATTATTGGCCATTCTGAGATAAGGCTTTTTCTTTCCAACACTGCCCAGAAGGCCAGCATCCCGGAGTCGCCTCGTCACTGTTGATGTTGAGACTGGTGTTTCACCTTCCAGCAGTGTCTTTTTTCTGGCCACTCTTCCGTAAAGCCCAGTTCTGTGGAGTGTACGGCTTAAAGTGGTCCTATTGACAGATATTCCAATCTCCGCTGTGGAGCTTTGCAGCTCCTTCAGGGTTATCTTTGGTCTCTTTGTTGCCTCTCTGATTAATGCTCTCCTTACCTAGTCTGTGAGTTTTGGTGGGCGGCCCTCTCTTGGCAGGTTTGTTGTGGTGCCGTATTCTTTCTGTTTTAATAATAGATTTAATGGGGCTCTGTGGGATGTTCAAAGTTTCGGATATGTTTTTATAATCCAACCCTGATCTGTACTTCTCCACAACTTTGTCCCTGACCTGTTTGGAGAGCTCCTGGTCTTCATAGTGCCGCTTGCTTGGTTGTGCCGCTTGCTTGGTTGTGCCTCTTGCTTAGTGGTGTTTGCTGACTCTGGGGCCTTTCAGAACAGGTGCATATATACTGAGATCATGTGACAGGTCATGTGACACTTAGATTGCTCACAGTTGAACTTTTTAAAACTAATTATGTGACTTCTGAAGGTAATTGGTTGCACCAGATATTATTTTGGGGATTCATTACTTTTTAAAATATTTGTATTTCTTTTTTTCACTTCACTCATTTTTACCATTTTATGTCCATTCCATGGTATCCAAATAAAAATGTATTAAATTACAGGTTGTAATGGAACAAAATAGGAAAAACGCCAAGGGGGGGAATACTTTCACAAGGCACTGTATTTGCATGATTTAGCATAATGAATTAATCATTACCATTTTGTTTCATCCATGTGACAGGCCTATACGGGTTCATAACATGTGACAGACCAATACATCACGAGGCTTCCTTCTCTCTAAACTTAGACCTTGAAACTGAGATATCTTTAGTTCATTCTCAAAACGCGGTCTGGGCGTACTGCCAAATTGCAGCTACTGATAGTGAGGATTTGTGCATGAACACAGAAATTGGTTATTAGAACAGCACATTAATAGAAGACAGAAATTAATTAGAAGAAAAGCACAAACATTAAAATTCCCATTACAGTTTCTTCAAGTGCAGTCACAAAAACCATCAAGCACTATGATGAAACTAGCTCTCATGAGGACCGCCACAGGAAAGGAATACACAGAGTTACCTCTGCCACAGAGGATAACTTACAGCCTCAGAAATTGCAGCCCAAATAAAGGCTTCACAGAGTTCAATTAAAAGACACATCTCAAAATCAACTGTTCAGAGGAGATTGCGTGAATCAGGCCTTCATGGTCGAATTGCTACAAAGAAACCACTACTAAAGGACACCAATAATAATAAGAAACTTGCTTGGTTCAAGACACACGAGCAATGGAAATCTGTCCTCTGCCCTGATGAGTCCCAAATGTGAGATTTTTGGTTCCAACTGCCGTGTCTTTGTGAGACGCATAGTAGGTGAAGGGATTATCTCCGCATGTGTGGTTCCCACCGTGAAAACACTGCTCAAAAGATAAAGGGAACACTAAAATAACACATCCTAAATCTGAATGAATGAAATATTCTTATTCAATACTTTTTTCTTTACATAGTTGAATGTGCTGACAACAAAATCACACACATCACACACAAATTATCAATGGAAATCAAATGTATCAACCCATGGAGGTCTGGATTTGGAGTCACACTCAAAATTAAAGTGGAAAACCACACTACAGCCTGATCCAACTTTGATGTAATGTCCTTAAAACAAGTCAAAATGAGGCTCAGTAGTGTGTGTGGCCTCCACGTGCCTGTATGACCTCCCTACAACACCTGGGCATGCTCCTGATGAGGTGGCGGATGGTCTCCTAAGGGATCTCCTCCCAGACCTGGACTAAAGCATCCGCCAACTCCTGGACAGTCTGTGGTGCAACACAGACTGTTGGTGGATGGAGCGAGACATGATGTCCCAGATGTGCTCAATTGGATTCAGGTCTGGGGAACGGGCGGGCCAGTCCATAGCATCAATGGCTTCCTCTTGCAGGAACTGCTGACACACTCCAGCCACATGAGGTCTAGCATTGTCTTGCATTAGGAGGAACCCAGGGCCAACCACACCAGCATATGGTCTCACAAGGGGTCTGAGGATCTCATCTCGGTACCTAATGGCAGTCAGGCTACCTCTGGTGAACACATGGAGGGCTGTGCGGCCCCCCAAAGAAATGCCACCCCACACCATGACTGACCCGCCGCCAAACCGGTCATGCTGGAGGATGTTGCATGCAGCAGAACGTTCTCCACGGCGTCTCCAGACTCTGTCACGTCTGTCACGTGGTCAGTGTGAACCTGCTTTCATCTGTGAAGAGCACAGGGCGCCAGTGGCGAATTTGCCAATGTTGGTGTTCTCTGGCAAATGCCAAATGTCCTGCGCGGTGTTGGGCTGTAAGCACAACAGACTTGGAGTTACATTGTGTTGTTTAAGTGTTCCCTTTATGTGTGTTTCTATCTCAGTGTATTACATAGAACAGTAATTAGCGAGTGCATTAGCATGTATTATGCAGCATTATCATAGTTATGCTTCAAAGTTATCAAGGTTACATTTCCATCCACGTTTTGTTATATGATCATGTGTGATAACTGTCAGACCATATAACTCAACCTGACTATTTGGACAAGCTTATTCCATCAGTAGTTCTCACTCACGCGGGTGATGTGGAGGTTAAACCCAGGCCCTGCATGTCCCCAGGCACCCTCATTTGTTGACTTCTGTGATGGAAAAATCCTTGGTTTCATGCATGTCAACATCAGAAGCCTCCTCCCTAAGTTTGTTTTACTCACTGCTTTAGCACACTCTGCCAACCCTGATGTCCTTGCCGTGTCTGAATCCTGGCTTAGGAAGGCCACCAAAAATTCTGAGACTATAACTATAACATTTTCCGTCAAGATAGAACTGCCAAAGGGGGCGGAGTTGCAATCTACTGCAGAGATAGCCTGCAAAGTAATGTCATACTTTCCAGGTCCATACCCAAACAGTTCGAACTACTAATTAAAATAATTACTCTCTCCAGAAATAAGTTTCTCACTGTTGCCGCCTGCTACCGACCCCCCTTAGCTCCAAGCTGTACCCATGACACCATTTGTGAATTGATCGCCCCCCATCTCGCTTCAGAGTTTGTTCTGTTAGGTGACCTAAACTGGGATATGCTTAACACCCCGGCAGTCCTACAATCTAAGCTAGATGCCCTCAATCTCACACAAATCATCAAGGAACCCACCAGGTACAACCCTAAATCTGTTATCAAGGGCACCCTCATAGACGTTATCCTGACCAACTGGCCCTCCAAATACACCTCCGCTGTCTTCAATAAGGATCTCAGCGATCACTGCCTCATTGCCTGTATCCGCTACGGGTCCGCAGTCAAACGACCACCCCTTATCACTGTCAAACGCTCCCTAAAACACTTCTGCGAGCAGGCCTTTCTAATCGACCTGGCCCCGGTATCCTGGAAGGATATTGACCTCATCCCGTCAGTTGAGGATGCCTGGTCATTCTTTAAAAGTAACTTCCTCACCATCTTAGATAAGCATGCTCCGTTCAAAAAATGCAGAACTAAGAACAGATATAGTTCTGTTATATAGATATATAGATATGGTTCACTCCAGACCTGACTGCCCTCGACTAGCACAAAAACATCCTGTGGTGGACTGCAATAGCATCGAATAGTCCCCGCGATATGCAACTGTTCAGGGAAGTCAGGAAAGCAAAGACCATCTTTTTCAATCAGAAATTTGCATCCTGTAGCTCTAACTCCAAACAGTTCTGGGACACTGTGAAGTCCATGGAGAACAAGAGCACCTCCTCCCAGCTGCCCACTGCACTGAGGTCAGGTAACACAGTCACCACTGATAAATCCATGATAATTGAAAACTTCAACAAGCATTTCTCAACGGCTGGCCATGCCTTCCTCCTGGCTACTCCAACCTCGGCCAACAGCTCCGCCCCCCAGCAGCTACTCACCCAAGCCTCCCCAGCTTCTCCTTTACCCAAATCCAGATAGCAGATGTTCTGAAAGAGCTGCAAAACCTGGACCCGTACAAATCAGCTGGTCTTGACAATCTGGACCCTCTATTTCTGAAACTATCCGCCGCCATTGTCACAACCCCTATTACCAGCCTGTTCAACCTCTCTTTCATATCGTCTGAGATCCCCAAGGATTGGAAAGCTGCTGCAGTCATCCCCCTCTTCAAAGGGGGAGACACCCTGGACCCAAACTGTTACAGACCTATATCCATCCTGCCCTGCCTATCTAAGGTCTTCGAAAGCCTAGTCAACAAACAGATCACTGACCATCTCAAATCCCACCGTACCTTCTCCGCTGTGCAATCTGGTTTCCAAGCCGGTCACGGGTGCACCTCAGCCACGCTCAAGGTACTAATCGATATCATAACCGCCATCGATAAAAAACAGTACTGTGCAGCCGTCTTCATCGACCTGGCCAAGGCTTTCGACTCTGTCAATCACCATATTCTTATCGACAGACTCAGTAGCCTCGGTTTTTCTAATGACTGCCTTGCCTGGTTCACCAACTACTTTGCAGACAGAGTTCAGTGTGTCAAATAGGAGGGCATGTTGTCCTGTCCTCTGGCAGTCTCTATGGGGGTGCCACAGGGTTCAATTCTCGGGCCGGCTCTTTTCTCTGTATATAATAATGATGTTGCTCTTGTTGTGGACGATTCCCTGATCCACTTCTACGCAGACGACTCCATTCTGTATACTTCTGGCCCTTCCTTGGACACTGTGCTACCTAACCTCCAAACGAGCTTCAATGGCCTCCAACTGCTCTTAAACGCTAGTAAAACCAAATGCATGCTTTTCAACCTTTCGCTGCTGCACCCGCACGCCCGACTAGCGTCACCACCCTGGATGGTTCCGACCTAGAATATGTGGATATCTATAAGTACCTAGGTGTCTGGCTAGATTGTAAACTCTCCTTCCAGACTCATATCAAACATCTCCAATCTAAAATCAAATCTAGAGTCTGCTTTCTATTCCGCAACAAAGCCTCCTTCACTCACACCGCCAAACTTACCCTAGTAAAACTGACTATCCTACCGATCCTCGACTTTGGCGGTCATCTACAAAATAGCTTCCAATACTCTACTCAGCAAACTGGATGCAGTTTATCACTGCCATCCGTTTTGTGACTAAAGCACCTTATACCACCCACCACTGGGACCTGTATGCTCTAGTCGGCTGGTCCTCGCTACATATTCGTCGCCAGACCCACTGGCTCCAGGTCATCTACAAGTCCATGCTAAGTAAAGCTCCGCCTTATCTCAGTTCACTGGTCACGATGGCAACACCCACCGGTAGCACGCGCTCCAGCAGGTGTATCTCACTGATCATCCCTAAAGCCAACACCTCATTTGGCCGCCTTTCCTTCCAGTTCTCTGCTGCCTGTGACTTGAATGAATTGCAAAAATCGCTGAAGTTGGAGACTTTTATCTCCCTCACCAACTTTAAACATCTGCTATCTGAGCAGCTAACCGATCGCTGTAGCTGTACATAGTCCATCGGTAAATAGCCCACCAAATTGACCTACCTCATCCCCATACTGTTTTTATTTATTTACTTTTCTGCTCTTTTGCACACCAGTATCTCTACCTGCACATGACCATCTGATCATTTATCACTCCAGTGTTAATCTGCTAAATTGTAATTATTCACCTACCTCCTCATGCCTTTTGCACACAATGTATATAGACTCTTTTTTTCTTTTTTTCTACTGTGTTATTGACTTGTTAATTGTTTACTCCATGTGTAACTCTGTGTTGTTGTCTGTTCACACTGCTATGCATTATCCTGGCCAGGTCGCAGTTGTAAATGAGAACTTGTTCTCAACTAGCCTACCTGGTTAAGTAAAGGTGAACTAAAATAAAAATGCCACCAAATGTAACATTTACAGCAAATGACAAAATAGGCCACTATCACTGAATATTTCATGTGGATATTCACAAAACATCCAAGCTAATTATGACAATGACTTGTCGTCACATTCGATATTTGCTGAGTGCAACTCAACTCTCAGAACAGTGCGTGTAGCATTTGCAAACATCAACCGTTAGACTAACATCTACTGGCAGCTGAACAATACAACACAGCCTTAATTAACATTGAGTTCATTTCTTAGAACGAAAGACCTCAACACAGCTCACATTGTTCAATATAAGGTCATATTTGTATTGTGAATTATCTCTAGGTAATGGCTGAAGTTGATAATTTTGATATGAGCTGCATGTTCTCTCGTTATATTATTCTTAAACATTCTTAGATTAAAAAACATTTAAAAAATTCTAACCAGCCCCAAGGGAATCTTCCAGACTCCAAATGAGATGGATCATCATCATGTATCACAGTCACGTCCCAACCTTCTCTGCCTTTCTGGGATTGCACCAGAATTCCCATAATAATATCTCTCAAATCTCTAAAGCATTATGGATAGTCTGATGTTGGGTGGGTTCAAAAAACATACGCAAAAAACCCTACATACGTCAAATAGATTAGATATATCTTAATCAAACTAGAATTATGGATGTCATTGAGGATGTTTTGAATGTTTTGTTTGTTGATAAAACCATGGTAAATTCTGAAAATATGCCTATTATACAGAGGTCCAAAAGTATTTAAAATTACAACATTCATCGATATCGGGTGAACCTTTTAGAAATTACATAACTTTTTGGACATTTTAGGGAAGCCAAAGTATTTGGACAAATTCACTTATGTTTAAAATAAATAAATAATTATTTCACCTTTATTTAACCAGGTAGGCTAGTTGAGAACAAGTTCTCATTTACAACTGCGACCTGGCCAGGATAAAGCATAGCAGTGTGAACAGACAACAACACAGAGTTACACATGGAGTAAACAATAAACAAGTCAATAACACAGTAGAAATTTAAAAAAAAAATAGTCTATATACATTGTGTGCAAAAGGCATGAGGAGGTAGGCGAATACAGTGCCTTGCGAAAGTATTCGGCCCCCTTGAACTTTGCGACCTTTTGCCACATTTCAGGCTTCAAACATAAAGATATAAAACTGTATTTTTTTGTGAAGAATCAACAACAAGTGGGACACAATCATGAAGTGGAACGACATTTATTGGATATTTCAAACTTTTTTAACAAATCAAAAACTGAAAACTTGGGCGTGCAAAATTATTCAGCCCCCTTAAGTTAATACTTTGTAGCGCCACCTTTTGCTGCGATTACAGCTGTAAGTCGCTTGGGGTATGTCTCTATCAGTTTTGCACATCGAGAGACTGACATTTTTTCCCATTCCTCCTTGCAAAACAGCTCGAGCTCAGTGAGGTTGGATGGAGAGCATTTGTGAACAGCAGTTTTCAGTTCTTTCCACAGATTCTCGATTGGATTCAGGTCTGGACTTTGACTTGGCCATTCTAACACCTGGATATGTTTATTTTTGAACCATTCCATTGTAGATTTTGCTTTATGTTTTGGATCATTGTCTTGTTGGAAGACAAATCTCCGTCCCAGTCTCAGGTCTTTTGCAGACTCCATCAGGTTTTCTTCCAGAATGGTCCTGTATTTGGCTCCATCCATCTTCCCATCAATTTTAACCATCTTCCCTGTCCCTGCTGAAGAAAAGCAGGCCCAAACCATGATGCTGCCACCACCATGTTTGACAGTGGGGATGGTGTGTTCAAGGTGATGAGCTGTGTTGCTTTTACGCCAAACATAACGTTTTGCATTGTTGCCAAAAAGTTCAATTTTGGTTTCATCTGACCAGAGCACCTTCTTCCACATGTGTCGCCCACACCTGTGTCTCCCAGGTGGCTTGTGGCAAACTTTAAAAGACACTTTTTATGGATATCTTTAAGAAATGGCTTTCTTCTTGCCACTCTTCCATAAAGGCCAGATTTGTGCAATATACGACTGATTGTTGTCCTATGGACAGAGTCTCCCACCTCAGCTGTAGATCTCTGCAGTTCATCCAGAGTGATCATGGGCCTCTTGGCTGCATCTCTGATCAGTCTTCTCCTTGTATGAGCTGAAAGTTTAGAGGGACGGCCAGGTCTTGGTAGATTTGCAGTGGTCTGATACTCCTTCCATTTCAATATTATCGCTTGCACAGTGCTCCTTGGGATGTTTAAAGCTTGGGAAATCTTTTTGTATCCAAATCCGGCTTTAAACTTCTTCACAACAGTATCTCGGACCTGCCTGGTGTGTTCCTTGTTCTTCATGATGCTCTCTGCGCTTTTGACGGACCTCTGAGACTATCACAGTGCAGGTGCATTTATACGGAGACTTGATTACACACAGGTGGATTGTATTTATCATCATTAGTCATTTAGGTCAACATTGGATCATTCAGAGATCCTCACTGAACTTCTGGAGAGAGTTTGCTGCACTGAAAGTAAAGGGGCTGAATAATTTTGCACGCCCAATTTTTCAGTTTTTGATTTGTTAAAAAAGTTTGAAATATCCAATAAATGTCGTTCCACTTCATGATTGTGTCCCACTTGTTGTTGATTCTTCACAAAACAATACAGTTTTATATCTTTATGTTTGAAGCCTGAAATGTGGCAAAAGGTCGCAAAGTTCAAGGGGGCCGAATACTTTCGCAAGGCACTGTAATTACAATTTAGCAGATTAACACTGGAGTGATAAATGATCAGATGGTCATGTGCAGGTAGAGATACTGGTGTGCAAAAGAGCAGAAAAGTAAATAAATAAAAACAGTATGGGGATGAGGTAGGTCATTTGGGTGGGCTATTTACCGATGGACTATGTACAGCTGCAGCGATCGGTTAGCTGCTCAGATAGCAGATGTTTAAAGTTGGTGAGGGAGATAAAAGTCTCCAACTTCAGCGATTTTTGCAATTGGTTCCAGTCACAGGCAGCAGAGAACTGGAAGGAAAGCATCCAACAAGTGTATTAAAGTAGTCAAACGTTTAGTATTTGGTCCCATATTCCTCACACGCAATGACTACAACATGCTTGTGACTCTACCAACTTGTTGGATGCATTTGCTGTTTGTTTTGGTTTTGTTTCAGATTATTGTCTGCTCCCATGATTACAAATAAACAAGAATCATGAATATTTGTATTTTTGTATTTATTAAGGATCCGCATTAGCTGCTGCCAAACATTGCACTCAAAACAAAAGATAAAAACACTACATCATATTGCATTATTATGCCACTAAATATCGACAGTACAATACAATACCACCATACAACAATATTACAATGAACGTGTGTGTAGAGTGTGTGTGCTAGCGTTTGTGTGAGTATGCGTATGTCTGTTCTTGTGTGTGTGCGTCTCTTCACAGTCCCCGCTGTTCCATAAGGTGTATTTTTATACATTTTAAACAAATCTGATTCTACTGCTTGCATCAGTTACCTGATGATGTAGTCATGGCTCTATGCAGTCATGGCTTTATGTAGTCATGGCTCTATGTAGTCTGTTCTTGACTTGGGGATTGTGAAGAGACCTCTGGTGGGGTATACATGGGTGTCCGAGCTGTGTACTAGTAGTTTAAACAGACACCTCAGCATGTCAACACTTCTTACAAAAACAAGTAGTGATGAAGTCAATATCTCCTCCACTTTGAGCCATGAGAGATGTAAATGCATATTATTCATGTTAGCTCGCCGTGTACATTTAAGGGCCAGCCGTGCTTCCCTGTTCTAAGCCAATTGTAATTTTCCGTGGTCCCTCTTTGTGGCACCTGACCACACGACTGAACAGTAGTCCAGGTGCGCCAAAACTAGGGACTGTACGACCTGCCTTGTTGATAGTGTCAGAGCAACGGTTTATTATGGACAGACTTCTCCCTATCTGAGCTCCTGTTGTGTCAACCTGTTTTGATCATGACAGTTTACAACCCAGGGTTACTCCAAGCATTTTAGTCACCTCAACTTGCTCAATTTCCACATTTATTACAAGATTTAGTTGAGGTTAGAGTTTAGTGAATGATTTGTTCCAAATACATTGCTTTTAGTTAGAAATATTTAGGACTAACTTATTCCTTGCCACCCATTCTAAAACTAACTGCAGCTCTTTGTTAATTGTTGCAATGATTTCACTTTCTGTAGTAGTGGACGTGTATAGTGTTGAGTCATCTTCATGCATAGACATATAATTAGTAAAGATTGAAAAGTAAGGGGCCTAGACAGCTACCCTGTGGAATTCCTAATTCTACCTGGATTATGTTGGAAGCTTTCATTAAAGAACACCTTCTGTGTTCTGTTAGAAAGGTAACTCTTTATCCACAATATAGCAGGGGGTGTAAAGCCATAACACGTATGTTTTTCCAGGTGCAGACTATGATCGATAATGAAGTCTAAAAAAACAGCTCAATCTTTGTATCATCAATTTCTCTCAGCCCATCATCAGTCATTTGTGTAAGTGCCGTGTTTGTTGAATGTCCTTTACAAGCGTGCTGAAAGTCTGTTGCCAATTTGTTTACAGTGAAATAGAATTGTATCTGGTCAAACACCATTTTTCCCAAAAGTATACTAAGTGTTGGTAACAGGCTGATTGGTCGGTTATTTGAGCCAGTAAAGTGGGCTTTACTATTCTTGGGTGATGGCATTACTTTTTCTTCCCTCCAGGTCTGACTGCACACACTTTATAGTAGGCTTAGATTGAAGATATGGCAAATAGTAGAGGCAATATCGTCCGTTATTATGCTCAGTAATTTTCCATCCAAGATGTCAGACCCCGGTGGCTTGTCATTGTTGATAGACAATATTTTCACCTCTTCCACACTCACTTTACGGAATTCAAAATTACAGTGCTTGTCTTTCATAATTTGATCAGTTATACTAGGATGTGTACTGTCAGTGTTTATTGCTTGCATGTCATGCCTAAGTTTGCTAATCTTGTCAATGAAAAAATCATTAAAGTAATTGGCAAAATCAGTTGGTTTTGTGATTAATGAGCCATCTGATTCAATGAATGATAGAGCTGAGTTTGCCTTTTTGCCCAAAATTTCATTTAAGGTGCTCCAAAGCTTTTTTACTATCATTCATCTTTGTTTCATAGTGTAGTTACTTCTTTTTAGTTTAGTTTTTTTCAGTTTAGTCACATGATTTCTCAATTTGTAGTAAGTTTGCCAATCAGTTGTGCAGCCAGACTTATTTGCCATTTAATTTGCTTCATCCCTCTCAACCATACCATTTTTCAATTCTTCATCAATCCACTGCGCTTTAAGAGTTTTTACAGTCATTTTCTTAATGGGTGCATGCATATTAGTGACTGCAATAAGCAATTTCATAAATGTGTCAAGAGCAGTATGTGGTTGCTCCTCATTACACACCACAGAACTTTGGTTTTCCTAGATATGGAGACTAGATTGTGATAACTACATCCGATGGATTTGGATACTGCTTTAAAGCAAATTCCTGCAGCATTAGTAAAGTTTAGATCAATACATTTCAGCCACACCCATTGCTGTATCAAATTGAGCACACAGCCATGCAATATCCATAGACAAACATTGGCAGCAGAATGGCCTTACTGAAGAGTTCATTGACTTTCAACGTGGCACCATCATAAGATGCCACCTTTCCAACAAGTCAGTTTATCAAATGTCTGCCCTGCTAGATCTGCCCGGTCAACTGTAAGTGCTGTTATTGTGAAGTGGAAACGCCTAGGAGAAACAACGTCTCAACCGCGAAGTGGTGGGCCGCTCAAGCTCACACAACGGGATCGCCGATTAGCGTGTAAAAATTGTCTGTCCTCTGTTCCAAACTGCCTCTGGAAGCAATGTCAACACAAAAAATGTTAGTCGGGAGCTTCATAAAATGGGTTTCCATGGCTGAGCAGCCGCACACAATTCTAAGATCACCAAGCGCAATGCCAAGCGTAAGATGGAGTGGTGTAAAGCTCGCAGCCATTGGAATTGGAACGCTGACTGCGAGCCAGGCTTAATCGCCAAACATCAGTGCCTGAACCTCACTAATGCTCGAGGCTAAATGGAAGCAAGTACCTGCAGCAATGTTCCAACATGTAGTGCCTCGAACTTTCTCACTTATCATTATTCATGATTAATTCATGATTTTCCATAATCATGGTAGCATCTACATTAATGTAAAAGTGTTTAGAAACATATTATATTCTTATTTGCAATTAAAGTGATGACAAAATGACACAATACTTTATTTTCCATTAATTTCTATTGGGCACAAAATAATCTGAAACATACTAAACAAACTGCAAATGCATCCAACAAGCTTGTAGACTCAAGCTTGATGTAGTTTATTTAACCTTTATTTAACCAGGAAGGGCTCATTGAGATTAAAATCTCTTTTTCAAGATAGGCAGCACCAAGTCATTACAAAAACATTACAGACAGACATGAAAAACTACAAGTAATCTAGTAAATACCATTAAATTCACAAGAGTATAAAACAGCAAATTAAAAACATTGACAGGTCAGGGAATCAGCCTCAAAATCCTTCATCAGTGATTTAAAAACACCAATCAGGACAAGTTCTTCCAGTTTAAAAGTATTTGGTAAGGTGTTCCAAGACGATGGAGCAGAGTACATAAAGTAGTCATTGCGTGCTAGGGATATGGGACCAAACCAACTTCATACTACATTAATACATATAAATGAATTTGTCCAAATACTTTTAGCCCCCTTATTTTACGGAGCAGTGTACAAAAGGTGCTGTAATTTCAATTTTTTTTTATTTAGCAGACATGCTTATCCGGAGCGATTTACAGGAGCAATTAGGGTTAAGTGCCTTGCTCAAAGGCATGTCGACAGATGTCACCTAGTCTGTTGGGGTATTCGAACATTTCAGTTACTGGCCCAATGCTCTTAACCTCTAGGCTACCTGCCACCAGATATGGATGAAAATACCCTCAAATTAAAGATGACACTTTAACCTCATAGTCAGTGTATAATTTAAATCCAAAGTGCTGCAATACCTCAATCAAAATGGATCAGTTCCCATTGCTTTCCTTAGATGATTGACAAGGCCATTGACACAAGGCCCCCCCCCCCCAGCTGCTGTTGGCTCCTTCACATGTTCGTCATCAAAAACAAAGCACTGCCAGACAAGGGAGAACCTGCCAAGGGAGACAATAAATGAGGAAAGCTGTTTGATCTAACAAAGAGGTCCGGTCCTGGCAGAGGATGTTATGGGCATTCTGGTGTACAGCTGATGTCGGCAGATAATGCCTCTCTGGGGTGTCCTAAGAACTTGTGTGACGACATTTAAACTTAAGCGCCTCTGTTCAGCTACAGTGGACATGTGGTCCAGTTTCCTCTCGTGTCGGCAGTAGTGCTTCTCTGTTCTATGGCATCAGTTGGTTGAAGCAAGTTCAGTTGGCAGCTTGGCACCACCGTCTTTGCAGATGTCATTCCAGCAAGGTTCTAGCCTACATCAGGGACCATATGCATCAAGCATCTCAGAGTTGGAGTGCCGATTTAGGGTTAGTTTTATTTTCTACCTCGTAAAAGGATGCTATATGAATACGGGTACAGGGCTATTCAATTCCAGCCTTTTCCCTGACAGTTAATAATTGATTGACCAGTTCCCCCACCTGGTAGCCCAGTAAATCTGTCTGCAGATAAGTCATAATAATAATTATAGCCAAGTACTTTTCATAGCCCGAACACAGCTTATTATGGTTCCGTTGGAACCCTGAGGTCTCCTCACACCATCACAATATGCACATTGACTACAAATACTCTCGGACTTTGCTAATAAATCCTTCAACCCTTTATTATGCCTTGAAACAAACGTGTCCCCATAGTCAAAAGTGAGTTAAGAGAAGAATTCGACTCCAGGAGACAATGCAGAAGTTAATATAGTACATTTTAGTGGTAATTTAGCACAAATGACCATTACTGCCCTCAGTGACGTTGAGTCACTGAAAAGGATTAATTTTTACATTTGTCATTTAGCAGATGCTCTTATCCAGAGCGACTTACATGAAGTAGTGAGTGCATACATTTCTTAATAGAAAGTAATTGTTTAAATATACATTTATTTTGAAATTATACTGTGGTGTAAGACTTGACATGCTTTGAAACCCCAAAACCAACTGAATTTAATGAATATCACTCAGTGGAAAGACAAGAGACCTCTGTGCACCATTGATGAAATACAAAGACCCGAACGCAGAGGTATACAGTACTAAAGCAACCTTTATTTGGAGAAACGGCAGACAAAACAGCTAATGTATCATTTTCCACCCATTCCTTCATTCTCTTTTACTCATGTTCTCTCCAGACTTCAACCATTCCTACTTTAGTGGATCCCTGTCAAATCCACAAGTCATCTCTCCCCGTCCTTGCACTGAAATGATCTGGCCACCCCCATCCTCCCTCTCTTCCATAACTTATGCCTTTCTGACCAGTCCCTTTGCTCGTCATCTTCGTTATGGTTGACAGGCCATTTTGTTTATTCAAGCACCTGTGAAGAATTGAGGTGGCCCGTCTGGGATCAGATTTTAAAAAACAAAAAAACTGTAAACTCATTTGAAGTCTGAAGGACAGTCATGCAAACACCTTTTTATTTATAAGTATTTACAGAGCCCTAGCCACCCCTCCCCCAGTTCCCTCCCTCCACCCCACCGTAATGGCCGGGTTCTGGGTAGGAGGGGCTAGTGGATCCTTGTCAGCTCCTCCACAATCTTTATGACCTCGTCCACGGTGGCCTCGCGCTTCATGCCGCTGCCGTCGTCAATCTGAAACGCAGAAGGGGGTGTTATGTCAGCTCACTGTTCCAGCAGTTTGGATTGGCCCGCACAGCTGTGGTACCTTTATTAAGTGTCACTGCAGTCCAAAAAGTGTGAGCAAGCTAGTGTGTGAGAGCGAGTGAATGAGTGTGTGTAGCGGTGTGAGAGCGTGTATGTGTGTGCTTCAGAGAGCGTGCATGTGTGTTGGTACCTGTAGCGTGCTGACCACCTCCTGCATCTTGGCACGGCCCAGGTCCAGGAAGCTCTCGATGAGGTCCCCGTCGATGAAGCCCGTGGCCTGCTCAGTCTTACGCTCTGTATGGAAGGACCTCCAGGTGCCACCAAGTCAAGGAAGACAAACACACACCTACACACATACCCCTACAGCAAAGTCACTCCTCTTACAGGGGACTCTGTCCTTTTGAGGACTGGAAGCTGCATTTACTCATAGAATTTTCACTAAAATATGAGCACATGCACTGCTATCGAGATCAGATGAGTTCAGGGTGGAATGGCCACAAGCTTATTTTTTTTACCCCATTTTCTCTCCAAATTACAATCTTTGGCTCATCGCTGCAACTCCCAAATGGGCTCGGGAGAGATGAATGTTGAGTCATGCGTCCTCCAAAACATGACCTGCCTGGCTATCACACTGCTCGCTTAAACCGTAAGTCAGCTGCACCAATGGGTCGGAGGAAACGCTGTTCGACGGATGACCGAAGTCTGCTTGCATGTGCCGGCCCTGCCACAAGGAGTCACTACAGCGCGACGAGTCATGGAAAGCCCCCCTGCCAATCCCCCCTACCGCGGACATCTCTGAGCCAATGGCTCCCGGTCAAGGCCGGCTGTGACACAGCCTGGGATCGAACCTTTTGACCACTGCGCCACTCAGGACTGCCTGGTATTGTGACGCAATAATTTCCATGGTAATGTAGATTCAATTTATGTTAACCGATGTGGTTCATGCAATTGGAATGTATTTTTTCTAATGTCAGTTGAATCAGCAAATCACAGCACATATTGATGGGTAGACTTCCTGCTTTGCGCCTCGCAATGGACCCAAATCCACCCATTATGCCATCATTGACTTGTATTGGGACACCCGTTCTAGTCATTCTATTTTTATGGCAGCACATGCAGTCAGGAGTGGAGGAGGTTATTACAGTGACCGCGGTCATTTGGCTGGCCAATTACCGTTATGCAAAATTCCATGACAGTCACAAGCGTATTGATTCTTCCCTGTGACTCCCCCTGTAATCAACCACCGTCCCATCTTATATGGGTGACAGGCAGACAGGCACTACGTGTCAACTTCAGGTCGTCGCTTCATTCACACGACATGGTAAAACACAGCGTCGTTCATTCATATATGGGCTAGGCATGTTATGACAACCATTACCCTTCTGACAGCCACGTCAAGGTAGTACCAAGTTTTGCCACCCGTGACAGTGATGCTCACCAGTTCTGAAAAGGCACTTTCAATGTGATACACAAGGGGCAGGTTTGTGTCCACGTGAACCCCCCCCCCCCTCCACCCCACCCCAAAAGGAAAGGATATAAGCTGTGCTCGATCTTGCCCACGCTCTTGATGACCTTGTTGAGTCGGTTCTGCAGGTCCAGCAGCAGGCTATACCAGCCCTCGGACAGAGAGGTCACAAGACCTAGAGACATAAGACAGATGGCATGTCATTTATGGGAGAAAAGAAAAAGGAGAACCGAAATGGATGAGTTATGCAGAGCAGTATGCTCGCCACTCATACCTAGTGAAGGAGAAAAGATGAAAGCTGAGAGGGAATTTGAGTGTGGGTTGTCTGAGGGAAGGTGAAACAATTTTCTCTCTCCAATTTGTGCCTTCCGAACACGATGTCCACGAACACAAATGTGTTGTGCAGCTTTTTGCAAGGGGACTAATACATTTTCACTACTTTAAAAAGAGCCTGTATATATTTTTGCTTCATTGCTCATTAGCAGTCAAGCCGGGAATGACCAGAGGTGCTTACTCAGAGAAAGGGTTCTCTTACCAGGAAAAGCTTTCAGCAGAATTGTGAAGATGCCTCAGTGAAATAATAGTAATGGCAGAACTCACTGAACATTCAAAGCATCATTCCCCTTTCTTTATTAACACGGTTACGAAAGAAATGGAGAAAGGAAGGTGACTTTAATTTTGGACGGTCACTTGGAAATGACTTTCATCCCCTCTCCACTGCTCCCCACCTCTCACCTCTCATATGTAGTTGAGGCAAATCTGTAGAGCAGACCGCTACACTAACAGTACATAGCCTAAAAAAAAAAGACACGAGGGCATTCGGGACCTTGAAACCGGCATCAGTACTAGTTCAGTAGGCACCAGAAAAACAACATTTTGAAACCCAAGTGCTGCTACAGAAACAAGAACACAGCTCTCTCTCTTGCGGTCATAAAATGTTTTGTGCTACTGCATGCTCTACGACCCTGGCGTGTATTCATTACCGCAAACAAACCATAGAAAAACATTTTGCAACAGGAAAAAAAATAAGCGTTTCTTATTTTGACTAATTCAGGTTAGGCCCTCCCGGTTTCGTCTCATTTGGTTTCTAGTGAATACACCCCTGGCGTGTGGCAGTGGGGGCCATTACCGATCATGCCGTTGACAGTGCCAAAGAGGACAGAGCCCTGCGTGGGGGTGGAGCTCTCGCCCAGGTTCTGCAGCACCAGTGACCCATGGGAGAAGACGTTGACAAACTCCCCCAGGTGGAACACGCCCACCTCCTGTAGGTGTTGTCGCTCCTCGTCTGTAGTGGCCGCGCTGCCAAGGGAGAGAGGAAGGGAGAGAGCTCAACTTCTATTTTTGGTCCAAATTATTTAATGCTTTGGCAATGTGTACCCATTTATTTAGTTCTAAAAAAGGCTACATTTCAGAGATGGCACAAAAAGTTTATTTTTGATTCTAATCATTGTACCTATTTATTTATACATTTCTGCTTTGGAAATGTGTGCCCATTTATTATAATTGAGAGAAAGTGGCAGGGATAAAGCGAACGACACAGAGGTAGGCAGAAAAAGATAACTGGGAAAAGCAATAGATGTAGATGACAGGTAATGAGTAAGAAAAAACAAGCTCGTGAGGGAAGAGTTAGTGAGAAATAAGAAAGGTACAGTGATAGAATGCAAATTTGATGACTGAAGACAAAAGAGCACAGGAGGAAGGACGAGAAGAGAGAAACGGTGGCATCAACAAACATCAGAGAGAAGGATAAAGGTCAACGGGAATTCAGTGATCATGGATGATTAAGTCGCCGGCTTATGGAGGACGGCGGTCAGAGTGCGAGGACATGTCTAGGCCGGGCTTCATCTCATTTAGTCCTTCAGCGATTCTATGCATACTATTTATTTGCCTCCTTCCAAGGTGAGAGGATTCTATAGAGAGGTCAGATTCCACCTCACCTGTCTTTTTGACAAACAAAGAGGTTGAAGGCATTCTCCGCCCCCAGGAAGTTGTCATCGTCCAGGATCTCCACAGCACTCATCCAGTTGGGATTGAAGTCACGGGCGATCTGAGAAGAGTGACAGGGGAAAAGCAGGCGTATCACCAGTGGCTCAAATCCATTCAATAAACTTTATTAAGCCAAGAGGTGCAATTATTGATAAACAATGGTTCCAACTCATTACTCAAGTTTTTATTAATTGGAAGTGTTTGGTGTTGAATTCTCCTCGATATGGCCCATGAGAAATGAGTGCGACAAAATAAAACCATTCAAATCTACATTTTGGAGAATGCTGTATTCCAAGGGGGAACCACCCATGATGAAAAAACCTGTATATGAGCAAAACCAAAACAAATCGTCATTTAGACCTTATAAAGTCTGTACCCAGTCTGCGTTCCTATTCTACACCCTCGTCCTTGAAGTGTGGCACTGAGCACATCCCCCATCGTCTTAGGGGAAAAGGGTGGAGAATTGGAACACTGGCAGGGCCTCTCTTAGTATCATTCCTTACCTCCTCAAAGTTGCCCTCCATGGGTTTATAGGCCAGCAGCAGTACAGACCTCATCAGGTCTCCCACCAGGATGAAGTCTCCTTTGGTCTTTAGGTAGAGTGCCATGATGTTGTTGTAGTGGTTACACTCTGTCCTCAGCTCCTTCTCGGCGGTCCACTCGTACAGACGCACCTGGGGCGGGCGCACATTGATGATGCGTTGATATTGACATACACAATTGTTGAGGAGCTTTGGAGTAACAAGGACTCGAAAGCGCCCAGGTTGTTTTTTTTGTAGGAGACATGTTTATCACGCAATTACAAGAAATACTCCCGTCAATGTTCCTTCCGATTCCAACGTTCCATTTGAAAGAACACTACTGGATAAAGTTAAAATCAACTAAATTCTCTGTAGTTCAAGTTTATCCCTAACACTCATTCCGTATGGTTGCGAGTCCGAGAACTACAGTTTCACTGTGGCAGTCATTATGGCCAGTACGGTCCATTGTAGAGGAAGCACTGAATTTGACAAGGCAGCAACACAAGGCAAAGGTTTTCTTTTTTTTTTAAACAAATTTTAAAGTCAGGATTGAGAAATAAAACTTAGCCTGCGGAATGTCTCCTTACATTTTTTTTTCCTTTTTATGCCAAGTACCATGGGGCGAAAGTACCCAACTCTCTTAAATCAAATATTCCCTTAGTGATGCATTAACGGCAACGAAGAGACAAAAGTGAAAGTTTTAATTTAAGTGGATGTAAAAATGTCCCTCCTTGTGAGTATCTACCACTATAGCTTGTAAAAATAGGAGCTGGCTTTAAAAAAATTAAAATAAAAAATCTACTTTTTAAACCAAAAGTACTCACTGTGCTGTTGATGCTGGCCAGTAGTTTGCCATTGAACTCCACCATGGAGTAGACGGCTCCCTTCACCTCCTTCTCTGCAACCGTCTGCAGCTTACCTACGCAGAAGAAGAGAAATAACACCGTCTGGGTCAGGGCTGGTGTTACAGTAGCCTGAAATCCAAACTGATATGTTTAATTTAACCGTTTGTTTCACTGTGAAAGAATGGTGAAACCCAGCTTAAATGGTTTGGATTCCAGGCAGTACTTTTAAACAAATGGTGAATTGCAGCACACCAGTTTGGTTTTCAGGCTAGTGTTACAGCTCCCTGATACATATTCACAGCATCTGTTCACTCGGGAGTCATTCATCTTCACGACTGAGATGATTATCGATAGGAAGGTGCTATCAGGCACTGTCAAGGGAGGAAGAGGCATGGAAAGGTGAGCGAGAAAGAGAGATACAAAGATGAGGGGAAGAAAGAGACGGTAGAAGAAAGTGTGAGAAAGAGTGCGAGCAAAAAAACAGGAGGATATGAAAGAGGGGGGTGAAAAAAAACCAGGAGAAGAATGAAGGGAAAGAGTGAGCGAGAACAATGAGAATGGAAGAATGAAAACGTTTGTCCTAACCGTCAGTGTAGTGGAAGACGATGATGCGGCCTTGCTTGGGCTCCGCCTCCTCTGGGTAGACCATCGCTGTGCCAACGATAAAGTAGACCGCGGGGTCCCTGCCCAGGCGGCAGGACACCATGCTGAGGGCGTACTCACTCTGGAGGAACTGGTGGGCGTGGAGCACTGAGGATGAACACACGTGAAAAATCACGGCATTGAAGACAAATCACCACATAAAGGTACGATTTTTGTGTACTCCTCAAGAGTACAACCATCAGCTTACCAATCACCAGTAACAGATCACATTAATTCACTTCAAATTGACAAATATTCTCCTTAATCAAGACGGTTTTAAGGGGGAACTTACCTTCGAAGGTGTGTTGGTCGACCACCAGGAGGCTGTGCACCTCCACCTCCTCCCCGAAGGAGGTCTCGTGTGGGGAGGTGCTGCTGGGGAACAGCTTACTGGAGCTCACACTGCTAGACAGAGCCTGGGGAGAGGTAGGGAGAGGGGGAGATATGGAAACCCAGACTATGAACCACCACAAGGCTAGGGGAAAAGTGTTCTTGGAAATTAATATTTTCTCCTTTCTTATCTTTAGTCATTATGTGCATTAAACCTAGACTAAACTAAGCCATCTGGACACCTTGTCAGCAAAGCGATGTGCATCACTAGCATTCAAGCCACCCCCCCCCCCCCCCCCCCCCAGAAAACATAATTGCACTAAATGTGCTAAATAAAATACAGTAACTCTAGATGCTGATGCTTTAGCTCATATAGAGCGAAGGTTACAGATATTTCCTGACAAAACACGCAGTTGCACTTAAGTCACGATGCATCATGAAAACCGTTGAATATGGGAAACAAGGCTCGGGGCCCCATATTCAAAAGGTCTTGATCAGCACTCCTATTCTGAGAATACTTATGAATACGGGCACAGAATAGGAGATCCTGGCAGTGGTACAGTGAAATACCAGATGGTGTGCAGCTACCTGAGTGCTCGCGCTGGGGCGCACCGCTGCAGTGGTCCCACTGGCGTCCTGCATCTCCACGCGGCTGGACAGCACCCCGAAACACTGAGACACTTCCTGGTAACAGATTCTCCTGAGAGAGGGAGGGAGCGAGAAGGGAGAATAAAGTGGAGAGATTGAAGGGGGGAGTGAGAGAGTGAGAAAGAGGAAAGAGTAAAAATAAACAAATAAATGGAAATAAATAAATGTGTCGCTCTTGATTTTACCGGAGGGTAAATCCATTGGATAGATATACTTCTACTCTGTTGAACTATTTATACTGGTGTTGTTCCCTCTTACCTGGGAGACTCGTAGAGGGGAACCGTGCGAATGTGGAGCTTCTGGATCTCGTCGATGGTCCCGATGGTGAGAGTGCTGTTGTTGGCCAGAGCCAGACTGTCAAAGACACAGAAACACAGGTTACAACCACACCCCAACAACAGATAAGTTGCATATTATTTCGAGCTTTGTAATCATTCATGTCCTTTCTTCAGAGTCCTTGAATGAGGAAAAATAACCACAACGGACTTCTTAGTCTCCTCTTGCACTGGTCTGAAAAAACAGGACAGGTGACGGGGGGGGGGGGTTCCGTTTAAACCTGTTCAAATCGTCTCACATCAGTCCAAATGGAGAAGACGTGCTAAGGATGCCACTTTGGACTATTGAGACGCGCGTGACTGACTAACCTGTCGGGGTAGCCCTCGGAGTTGAGCGGACACATGTAGTTGACCTCCTTGAGGTTGACATTGGAGAAGACCAGCTTGTGGTTGGAGGAGTAGATGACGGTGGGCCGGTCGGAGCAGGCAAACACGTTGGAGGTGGACAGGGAGCGGAAGGTCCTCAGCACCGTGGGCTGGGTGCCCAAAGTCACCTTCTTACGCTCGCTCAGCACGCCTGTTGGCAACACAACAGGGTCAATGCCAACAGTTTAACAATAAGCTTGCCAACCTGCCAGGATTAAGCGCCCCTTCAATTCATTCTATTCAGGAGATACGCGGCAATTCCAATCCAAAACCTTTTCCATTTTCAATATACACTGTGTCAATATCATTAGGTACACCTGCTCTTACCATGACATACACTGACCAGATGAATCACCTGTTAAATCAGCGTACATGAAGGGGATTGTGTATTTGTGCCATTCAAATGGTGAATGGGGCCGACAAAATATTTCAGTGCCTTTGAATGGGGTATGGCAGTAGGTGCCAGGCACACCGGCTTGAGTGTGTCAAGAACAGAAACACTGCAGAGTTTTTCACACTCAACAGTTTCCTGTGTGTATCAAGAATGGACATCCAGCCAACTTGACAACTGTGGGAAGCATTGGAGTCAACCTGGGCGAGCATCCCTATGGAACGCTTTCTACACCTTGTAGTCCCAACCAATTGAGGCTGTTCTGAGGGCATAAGGGGCTGCAACTCAATATGGAATGTTTATTCAAATGTGACTCAATCAAAAGGCAACAGCAGTATGTGTTGCTCCAGCAGCCTGACCTGTAGTCAGGTCCAGGCCGAAGTAGAAGAGCGCTCCGTCTCCCAGGGCACACAGCAGGTAGTAGCCGCCCTCGAACGTCGTCATCAGGATGGAGCGCGGGATAATTTCTACACACACACACACACACACACACACAGACAGAGACACACACAAACGCGTCAAATGTGTGAAAAGCTTTGGAATAGCAGCAGAACTCCACTGTCAAAACAACTCTATTATTCATCCCCCGAGGTGCAATTAAGAAAAGTATTGACAGCTAGGTCACATAACAGCTTCCACATGGTTGTGCAACATTGCAAATGGATCTAGGATGTGTGGAAGCAGCAAGAGTGCTTCTGTCCCTTAGGATTCCCTCCACTTTCATGGACAAGTTACACAGGCTTTGAATAGGAGGGGTTTATAAACACATCCAAAAATAATGATAACAGGAGGATGGACACAAAGAGAATGTCCAATACAGATTTTTTTTGCAGCTTCCAATCATATTTTTTAAAATAACAATGTTCGATTTTACAGAAGCTTTACTAAAAGAACACGTTGGGCTGCAGCCTCCAATTACAGTTTGTTCTGATACTCAACTAAAGACTAAACTAATATTTTCACTGACAGACTCCAAACAAAACACTTTGTCAGTGCTTATATACATTTTACCTGCTAAATAGTTGCATTTATAAAAATGTTGCCGATTAATTAGTCACCGTATACAAAACCTTGAACCGAGTACTCGTGCCCATCCCCAGCGGAAATGAGCTTTTTCTCAAAGTTACACAGACTTACCTGGCTACACAAAGGTTCAAATCAGTTGCTCCATCTATCCATCCCACCTGGACTATCCCTTTAGTACACTTGACTCTCCACCCCCTCTCACCTCCTCCGAGCATCTCCTTGTGCAGGGCGGTAAAGCAGGGCAGCTTGAGGACCCGTGCCGATATGTCCGTCCACAGGCCCACGGCGCAGAGGGGCGACTCTCCACCCTCCCCCAGGGGCGTGATGTCTAGGCAGGCCACCTCATGCTCCATTTCCACCGTGCTGAGGGGGGGGACAGACAGAACGGCATGAGATTGGATAAATGTTTTATTAAATTATATATAACTTTTTTTTTTTAAATACTAAAAACTATAGAACACATTTGATACATATGTATTGCGTTTTTACTCCTAATATGAACAACTTAACAGACGCACAAAAACAATGACTACACCTCAACTGCCCAGACTGGCATGCTCACACCCCCATCCCTAGTGTCTGCATTATCGTTTGCCACAGCGCCTTAAATTCTCCCAATTTGTTTTTCCTCGGTCGCCCATGCCATTTCAATAACAAATCATTGGATACTTCCATTGTGTTAATGATGACGGACTGATTGATTTACACGTGTTTAGTATAGGTATTTTTCAAGATGAGTGAAGAATCCTCCGCCTCCGGGCGGCAGGGTAGCCTAGTGGTTAGAGTGTTGGACTAGTAACCGGAAGGTTGCGAGTTCAAACCCCCGAGCTGACAAGGTACAAATCTGTCGTTCTGCCCCTGAACAGGCAGTTAACCCACTGTTCCCAGGCCGTCATTGAAAATAAGAATTTGTTCTTAACTGACTTGCCTGGTTAAATAAAGGTAAAATAAAAAAAAAAAATAAAAAAACCCATTGGGTATGTCACTACACCCCAATATGGGAATTGGATTCATAAAGTGCATTTAAAAGGTACTCAAAGCACTTTATGTTGTGTAGCCAAGATTTACTTAATTGATATATGTTTTGCCCCAGTGCGTTGGTACAGCCCACTCTCAAAAAGGCACAGCTTTTGCTACAGCTGAGCATCAACAGTCACTTAAACAGTGTTTACTGAACCAGACCACATTAGTAGAGCGTTCCTTGAAGAGCAGTGTAAGACAAGCTCAGGCATGGTGATGGCCTGTAGAGCTAACTCCAACTGGGTTCAAAGTGGTGTGTGTATGTGTGCATTCGGAAAGTATTCAGACCCCTTCACTTTTCCCACATCATGCTACATTACAACCTTATTCTAAAATGGATCAAATGGTTTGTTTCCCCTCAACCAATCTACAAATAATACCCTATAATGACAAAGCAAAAACAGGTTTTTAGAAATGTTGGCAAATTTATCATTTAAAAAAAACTGAAATATCACATTTACATAAGTATTCAGACCCTTTACGCAGTACTTTGTTGAAGCACCTTTGGCAGGGATTACAGCCTCGAGTCTTCTTGGGTATGACACCACAAGCTTGGCACACGTGTATTTGGGGAGTTTCTCCCATTCTTCTCAGCACATCCTCTCAAGCCCTGTCAAGTTGGGTGGGGAGCGTCGCTGCACAGCTATTTTCAGGCCTCTCCAGAGATGTTCGATCTGGTTCAAGTCTAGGCTCTGGCAAGGCCACTCAAGGACATTGAGACTTGTCCTGAAGCCACTCCTGTGTTGTCTTGGCTGTGTGCTTAGGATCGTTGTCCTGTTGGAAGGTGAACATTCGCCCCAGCCTAAGGTCCTGAGCACTCTGGAGCCGGTTTTAATCAAGGATCTTTCCCTCGATCCTGACTAGCCTCCCAGTCCCTGCCGCTGAAAAAAATACCCACAGCATATGCTGCCATGTGTGAATGTTCCTGAGTGGCCAAGTTAGTTGACTTAAATTCACTTAATTTATGGCAAGACCTGAACATTTTTGTCTAACAACCAATCTGACAGAGGTTGAATAATTTAGAAAATATTAAAACGGGTAGATGTTTCTCAATCCAGGTATGCAAAGCTCTTAGAGACTTACCCAGACAAACTCACAGCTATAATCATTGCCAAAAGGTGCTTCTACAAACTATCGACTCAGGGGTGTAAATTACTTTTACTTACTTATAGTTCATTTTCAATAAATTATACAAAAAAAGTTTTTACTGTCATTATGGGGTATTGTGTGTCAATTTACACACAATATCCCATAAATTGTATCCATTTTAAATTCCGGCTGTAACAACAAAATGTGGAATAAGTCAAGTGGTATGAATACTTTCTGAAGGAACTGTGTTTGTCATTTCTTCTGTTGATTTAACTTGTATTCATACTTAAAGCTACAATTCAATTCAAGTCTCAGGTGGTGTTTAACAACACTGTAAATAAAGTTGAACTGGATTTGAGTTGCGTGTACCTGATCTGTTTGAGTTCCCCAGAGAGGATCTGGAGATAGTAGAGGGCGCGGCCCACGGCCAGCACCACCTGGGAGGAGTTACATGCAGCCACGCTGATGTTCCGGCCCAGCGGCTCCTTCCACTCAGACACCAGGGCCTTGCTGTCCTGCCTTACCAGACGCACACCGCCTGACGTGATCTGAATCACACACACACACACACACACACAGTGCATAAATATATTGGCACCGTCGCATGATTCACTGTTTGAACACTTTGTGTTCACATGTGTATTTGTTCGATTCACAACTGCACATAAAAATACATTTAGTTTAAGGCAAGTGATTCTTCTTCACGTGCAATTTATCTCACCTGTTGTAAGTGCCAGGTGCCCACCGGATAAAAACAACCATTAAACATCAGTTTTGCAGAGGAAAAGATATTCTCCATTGACAAAGTGCAAGTGTGTGTGCATGTGTATGGCACAGGTGTGTGTGTCTGCGTGGCAGACGCACATGATGGCGCAGTGACTGTCTGATGAGGATGGATAGAAGCAGTCTACAGTCTTCAGAACAGGATAACAATTGCTTTATTTGCCTCAAAATAGAATACAAATTATTTTTTGTCACCTCTCTCATAAAGCTGTGATTGAAAGTCTACAGCCTCAGCTATTCTCATTCTTGAAAGCCACTAACTTTAGGACAACACCTTCGTAGGCTTGAATATTTGGGAAATAAGCTCCTGTTCATCACTAACCATATCTTAAAGCTATTACGATAGGCCCAGTAGGAGGATAGGTTATTGGCCATTTGGTTTTCAAACTCGCATGGAGGGATTTTTACAGCCAGCATGGATCCCCAAATCCAGATGTGCAAAGCTGATAAGACATACCCAAGATGACTTAAAGCTTTAAATTGCCGCCAAAGGTGCTTCTATGAAGTAATGAGGGTGAATACTTACAGAAATATCTAATTTACATATTGAATTTTCAATAAATTTGCCCCAAAAATGTAAGATATGTTTTCACTGTGATTATGGGGTATTGTCTGTAGCTGGTTGAGAAAAACAATCCATTTTGAATTCAGGCTCTAACAACAAAATGTGGAATAAGTATACATATTTTCTGAAGGCACTGTATATGTATTGCGATTCAATACTGATTTTATTGCGATTTGATGTTCCAAACATATTGCTCATCATATGTCTGCCGCAGAGGGATAAGAGAGCCATGAGAAACATTTTAAATCAGTCATGGAAATAAATTAGTTTTGGTGCAGGTACAGCCAATTAGCGCAAAAATATTGCAAGTCAAAACTATACCACATAACGTGAAAAATAATATGCCAATATGCAACTATAGATTTTTTCCCTCATCACTAGTGTGTGTGCGCGTTTGTGTATACCTGGATGAGCTGCTGGTGGGCAACGTTGCCACAGTAGAAGGTCTGCAGGTTGTCCACAAAGCCAGGCAACTCAGTCTCCTCCACCTCCTCCCCGCTTAGCATCAGCACCCTGAGGAAACACGGAACGACTTATATACTTAAAAATATAAACGCCACATGTAAAAAGTGTTGGTACCATGTTTCATGAGGTGAAATAAAAGATCCCCGAAATGTTTAATATGCACAATAAGCTTATTTCGCCCAAATGTGCACAAATTTGGAGCGTTCACCAGAGCTACTGCCAGATAATTTTATGTTAATTTCTCCACCACAAGCCGCCTCCTTAATTTTAGCGAAGGTCCAACAGGCCTCACAACTGCAGACTACGTGTAACGACGCCAGCCCAGGACCTGCACATCAGGCTTCTTCACCTGCGGGATAGTCTGAGAGGAGCAACCCTGACAGCTGATGAAACTGTGGGTTTGCGCAACCGAACAATTTCTGCACAAACTGTCAGAAGCCGTCTTAGGGAAGCTGATCTGCGTGTTTGTCGTCCTCACCAGGGTCTTGACCTGACTGCAGTTGGGTGTCGTAACAGACTTCAGTGGGCAATGCTCACCTTCGATGGCCACTGGCTTGCTGGAGACGTGAGCTCTTCACAGATTAATCCTGGTTTCAACTGTACCGGGCAGATGGCAGACAGCGTGTTTGGCAACGTGTTGGAAAGCGGTTTGCCGATGTCAACTTTATGAACAGAGTGCCCCATGGTGGCGGTGGGGTTATGATATGGACATGCATAAACTACGGACAAGGAACACAATTACATTTTATCGATGGCAATTTGAATGCACAGAGATACCTTGACAAGATCCTGAGGCCCATTGTCATGCCATTCCAGGGCTTGACATTAACTTTTTTTTTGTCACTTGTCCTTTGGACAAGTAGGACATATTTTTTACTTGTTGAAAAGCTGAAGTCACTTACACAAACAACAACAACAAAAAGGCCCAGAATACCATCGGTCAAAAGGGTGACTGAAAATAAGTGAAGTACATTGGAGGGATCTGAAATAACTTTCTGCGCTTGCCCATAGACAATGTTGTCCTTCCCTAGCAGCCATCCAAAATAACGTACAAAATAAAGTACAACAAAAGTACAACAAAAGTGACTGCTACGCATTTGGCTGGAGGAGGGACGGGAGAAATCATGACATTGATCGTTATACAACGATCAAAAAAAATAAAAGCTTATTCCACTCTGGGGGAGCTGTGGCACGAAAGAGACGTGTAATTAGCTTAGGCCGGTCTGTGCCCGAAGCTCACAGATGGCGCAAGTCAAAGTGCATCGCTGGCTGTGCGGTTTTGTGCCGAGTTGTAAATCATCACGAGCTGCAGAGCAACTCTGCTGTCCTCAACATGATAATTATAAACTTATTCCCATTTTCCCCCCTTATCCTTCTCTCTTATTAGGCCTAAGCTACTATACGTGTTGTAGTAGGCTGCACATTGCTAGAATAAGTTGGAAGAGGGCATCGGCCAACTAGCCATTTCTTTCATTAACATTCCTCAGCTGTAGCCTATGTTCTTTGAGTCCTAATTTTATTTCTCCATCTTGGTATTGTTTGTTCAATGTCACTTCTTGTGGCCTAAAATACATAATTCAAAATAAATCTGTGAATGAGAATAGCATAGACTCCAATTTTGATAATTATGTTGAGCCCTGCATTCAACCACCGCCATCACTTCATGTTTCAGCATGGTAATGTACGGCCCCCCATGCCGCAAGGATCTGTACACAATTCCAGGAAACTGAAAATGGCCTGCACACTTACCAGACATGTCACCCATTGAGCTTGTTCGGGATGATCTGAATTGGCGTGCATGGCAGCATGTTCCAGTTCCCACCAATATCCAGCAACTTTGCACAGCCATTGAAGAGGATAACATTCCACAGGCCATTATCAACTGCCTGATCAACTCTATGCAAAGGAGATGTGTTGCACTGCATGAGGCAAATGGTGATCACACCAGATACTGACTAATCTTCTGATCCACGTTGCTACTTTTTTTTTTAAGGCATCTGTGACCAACAGATGCATATCTGTATTCCCAGTCATGTGAAATCCAAGGCCTAAAATATTGATCTCAATTGACTGATTAACTTATTTCTACTGTAACGCAGTAAAATCTTAGAAATTGTTGCATGTTGCATTTATATTTTTGTTCAGTGAAAATAGGCAACGTACATTATTAAAAAAAGGCTGGTCCTCCCAAATGATTGACATGCCTGAAAGCCAATCAGATTGACTTTTCCAACCAATAAGGATGTTTGGACGCAATGCAGGGCACTGCCCTCGACACCTCAAGTTATTAAGTGTTTACATGCTGTTGCAAGAAGGAAGTACTGAGCAACTGTTCACATGCTGTTTCCTAACTAAGTGTTGTGTGCGTCCATTGCAATAAGTGTAGTATCGTTACTATTACTGCTACAAGTGTGTTTATTGAGTGCGTCTAGCATACTCAATATTGTATTAGCATTGTTTATATTATATGCATGCTAAAGCTGCAATATGTTTATATCTGCAATGTGTATAGCCTTGTGTTGTGTAGTAGCTAGTACCATTCTACAGATTCTAGAAGTTCCCAGAATGTTCCAGCTCTTTTTGTGCACTAGCACAGGCGCAGTAGCCCTAAATTAAGATCTCAGCCAGGCCAGCTATAAGGCTACACGGCCTTAGGCCTTCTACATATATCTCTCTGGCCATGTATATTCTTTAATGATGTCGAGATGCTATACTATGGGATTCATTCATATGTTTATATTATAGCAGTTTGCTCATCTGCTTATTATTATATTACATATGTACAGTTATCTTAGTAAATTCAAATTATTGTATTGTTTCCCCTTTTAGAACCACACAAAAAATATAAAATAACTTTAAAAATGGAATCATCTATGCCCATGTTTGCGTGTGGTGGTGACCAAGTGTTGAGTATGGGCCTCAACATCATGTTCTGACCGGACAGCACTGTAGTGGGCAGATCTTAGTGAATTAGTTTAAGTGTAATAGCAGGTGAGGAGAGCCAGCTGGTTGTTTATTCATGGTCCTAGTTTTCGCTGGATTTAGTGACCAACAGTTTTTTCATGCATTTGATCATTTCAACCTTTGTAAACTTGTCTCGTTACAAAGGGGGTGTAAAAATCTATCCATGTCAACAATGTCGGACTCTGAAATTAAATAAATATTTTGTTTTTTCTGTCTATTCTCCCTTTTGTTATAATATGTGTCAAATCAATAACTCGTCATATAAACAAGGTACTGTGTGAGGCATTAGGCAAGGCTTCACCAGACTGAACAGGGAGCGATTGTATTGTGGTCAAAACGTGCAGAACCTTTCTATAAGGCCACCACTGGCTGTCTCACCTTGTCTGGCCCACGAAAGACAGGACCAGCATATCGTCTGTCTCTCTCCCAGCCTCTGAGCGAAGGGGCCACAAACCTGGGAGGACAACAAAAAATATGGAGGAAAATAAACATCAAGTGTTCAACAGAACTAGAAAACAAGCAGCATTATTAGCTAGGTGGTGTTTCATTAGGACAAACGGAAAATGTTTCAAAGTGTTTTGCTACAGAAAACAAAACTGAGCTTCTGATTTGGACAACTATTGGATTAAGAGTCCAGGTAGTCCCTCACGGTTTTAGTCTGTTGTCTTCCATTTAGGTGCCTAGTGAACAGGACCCTGAACTAGAAAGGAGTCAACGCTGTAGCTTGATTGATCCATGCCCACAGTCCTGGTGGGCCAGGGCAGTTTCTCAAGGTTTTCGTTCTCTATCTGGGCCTTATTGATTGGCCAAGTAAACAATGTGCTTCTCATCAGCGTGTTCATGAGTATGTGGCCGATGCCTGGGACCATAATTGTTTTTTTTTAAACGACAATATTTTTTTTTAGAAAACAGCAATAATTAGACAGATGCAAACAATATAGAGAAAATCCCACTGAAGCCCCATTTCCATTGGCACTTTGAAGTCAACCCAGGTTGGGCTGGCCTTGGTGGGTTAGCTCAAATTGCATTTCCACTGCCTTCAGAAATGACGACATGTTGCTAGGCAGCCAATATGTGACTGCAGCTGGCATCGCTAATATTGCTAGCTAGCAAGATGAAGAATTTAATTCACCCTCACCATGTTGTAACTAACATTATCCCATACACCCGCCAGTGCCAGCCAGACTCAGAGCCAAGTATTTAGCTTGCTGAAGTTAGCTAGGTAGCTAAACAGGCTAGCCTCTTAGAATGTAGATGTCTACCTAATTAGACACCCAAAAGTAACTGCTATTCATGTGTAATTACATGATTCTGACAAGCCAAAACATGATATATTTGGACAGATGACACCTGGGATAGTATGAGGAAATTATCAGAAGATACAAGCACACACAAAATACATGTTTCTGTTTGAAAGTAATATTTAATTGACAAGCTACAAGATAATTATTGATGTGTCCCTAAACCTCTCCAAAGTGGCATATATCTGTAAATTAGGTAATTCCAATGCTATTACATATTCGATTCCTAAAATTGGTATTTGTTCAGTATAATTTTTTTTTTTTTACCATATCAATCTCACTCAAACATTGTGCTGGTGTTATGGGGTATCCAGGGTACATTCAAGTGTCCTTTCAACTCCTCCAAAGTGTCTGAATGTGGTAATTGCACTGTTTTTGCACACCGGATGTGCCTGAAAGTTATTGTTCCCTATAAAAACGAAATGTCTATAACACCAATCTTTCTCAAACATTGTGGTGGTGTTGGGGGGGGGGACATACAGGGGATATCCAAAGTAGAGGTGGACCGATTAATCGGAATGCCCGATTAATTAGGACCGTTTTCAAAACAATAGGAAATCGGTATTTTGGGGTGCCGATTTCCAATTATTTTTTACATTTTCATCTTTTATTTAACTCCCGAGCCCGTACGGGAGTTGTAGCTATGAGACAAGATAGTGGCTACTAAAGAAACAATTGGATACCACGAAATTGGGGAGAAAAAGGGGGTAAAAAAACAAAAAGATACAGCTGCAGCCTTTGCAGATAGGGGCTACTGTTCTCATACCAGACTGAATTGAATAAAAAAAATATAATATGGGGACGTTACACTTAAGAAGCTAGCTTAATTCCTACCTTGCTTGCATTGGCTATTAGCTAGCTAACCAAGCAAACCAGAGAGCATTCAATACGACCTGGTTAGCAAAAATTCCTGCTAGCTGATGTTAGCTAGTTAGTTTCAACTGATTTGCAAGCAAATGCTTTAGCTAGCTAGCATTCTATGGCTGAGTGTTCTTATAAAAGTTTTTGTAGTACAAAAATGTATGAAGGATCCAGGTATTGTGGTAACTCGTGTCATGTCTGACTACTGCAGTACTGCTTGTCCATGGGCAAACTAGCCCATACAAGCTAGCTAAATGTTGTGTCAGCATCCAGCAGTGATCAGCTTGGCGGTTGTAAAGTAATGGTGTCAACATCCTGGATTCTAATTGAGCCGGCACCAGTTGTGAAACTGGGCTGCGCTGGCCTGGGTTTCCCTCCACCCAGTGTATCAGAGGTAGAGAAACTACCATATATTGCGTATACTAATCCAACTCCTTCAGATCTGTCTAGGGGGATACGGGCTAGGGGTCGATTTGGGTATTGGTCCAGAGAAAGCAGCATCCTCCTTTTTTCCAAGGGCCCAGAAGCCCTCCTACTGACCTTTGATCCCTGGCAGGTCGATGCTGGCGTGTTCGTGGATCCCAATGCCATTCCGGATGATCCTGAGGGAGCCCTCCTTAAACGCTCCAGAACAGGTGACCAGCTGGCCCTGTCCCTGTCTCTCCAGGTCCACTACACACATGTCCACGATGGGCCCCAGGTTGGTGAAGGTCTCCATCACCGCCACGTACGACCCTGAGTCGTTACTGTCCACATTGAGCTGGAAAGGGGGGTGACAACTCTAGATAAACAACAAGTGGACTATTGATGTCCACCGCCCAGCACAGAAAAAATTGTGAGGCATGCTTATCCGTTCTTAAACTCTTCAATTTCAAAGCTGGTTTGTACCTTTCATTACTGAGTGATGGCAATCTTCCCCTTGGTTGCCTACAAGTGCTATAAAACTCTACCATGCTCAAAAAGCACCTTGTAAAACCAGTTTTCTGGTTTTTTTTTCTCATTTGTCTTTGTTAAAATCAACACTTTTCCAGTGTTACATTCATCGAGGTATTTTCTATGTGACCGGTCCAAACTTACCTTGACCAACTGGGAGTCGCCCAGTCTGGAACCAACAAACACCACACCGTTGTCTAGGTAGGTCAAGCACTCTGCAATGGACGTCTGCAAGGGAGGGGGGGAGGGTCGCACACAGACATTACTCTTCAGTAGTGTTGTAAAGGGATGTTTTGTTAATTAGTAAATAGTAGCCTACAGCAAAGTATGTTTAAATCATTTCTAACTTGTTAACAATTTCTGCTAGTTAGTTTTTGCTACCATGTGGGTTTTAGCCTGCTTGAGCCTGCTAACTAAGGAGTGTTAATTCACCTCTATCTACACGTTTCATTTAAAACATTTCTTACAAAGGAGTTGTTTAATCTAACTGCTTAACTCAGCAAAAAAAGAAATGTCCTCTCACTGTCAACTGCGTTTACTTTCAGCAAACTTAACAGGCCTACAAGCCCTCAGTCCAGCCTCTCAGCCTATTGCGGACAGTCTGAGTACTGATGGAGGGATTGTGCGTTCCTGGTGTAACTCGGGCAGTTGTTGTTGCCATCCTGTACCGCAGGTGTGATGTTCGGATGTACCGATCCTGTGCAGCAGGTGTTGTTACACGTGGTCTGCCACTGCGAGGACGATCAGCTGTCCGTCCCTTCTCCCTGTCGCGCTGTCTTAGGCGTCTCACAGTACGGACATTGCAATTTATTTCCCTGGCCACATCTGCAGTCCTCATGCCTCATTGCAGCATGCCTAAGGCACGTTAACACAGATGAGCAGGGGCATCTTTCTTTTGGTGTTTTTCAAAGTCAGCAGGAAGGCCTCTTTAGTGTCCTAAGTTTTCATAACTGACCTTAATTGCCTACTGTCTGTTACTGTCTCAATGACTGTTCCACTGGTGCATGTCCATTAATTGTTTATGGTTCATTGAACAAGCATGGGAAACAGTGTTTAAACCCTTTACAATGAAGCTCTGAAGTTATTTGGATTTTTACGAATTATCTTCGAAAGACAGGGTCCTGAAAAGGGGTTGTTTCTTTTTTGCATGGAATTGTATTTGTTGCTTTTTTAAACTAATTTTCTTTCAAATCTTTACAGGAAAATGCCACGGGCACTATCTGATGTGTGGAGACATTTCACCACAGCTAGTGTAGAAGGAAAAGCTGTGTACATTTGCAAATACTGTGCCAAATCAAATGTGAAGAACGCAAAAAAATGCAGAATCATCTGGCCAAGTGCATAAAGTTCCCTCAGTGCTCACAACAAGCAACCTCTGACAAAAGTACTTCCATTTCTATTTAAGTTAAAAATGATGAACCTGACACCTTATTGATAGCAACAGCTCACGGTCCTCCTGGAATCAGAAGTTTTTTTTGATTCAATGGAGGAACATAGTCAGAGAAATGCTGATGAATGTCTTGCTCGAGCCGTGTACGCAACTGGTTCACCTTGGATGCTCACAGGAAATGTGTATTGGAAGAGATTTCTGAATGTTCTTTGACCAGCATACACCCCTCCAACCAGACATGCTTTATCTACTAATTTTCTGGATGCAGAGTTCAACAGAGTTAAAGTGAAGGTCAAGCAAATCAGAGAAGGCAGACTGTATCACAGTCTGCCGATATGGACAGCCCCATCAAGAGGATGCTCCTGGATGATGTATTTTGGGAGAGAGTGGTAAGCAGCCTGAAACCTAGAGCAGTAGCCATTGCACGGATTGAGGGAGACAATGCCATCCTGTCTGATGTTCAGACTCTTCTTGCAGATGTAAGAGAAGGAATCTGTACTGCCCTGCCCACTGCACTGTTGCTCCAAGAAGAGGAAACTGCAGTTGTGAAATACATCAAAAAGCGTGAAGACTACTGTCTGAAGCCCATACATGCGTTGCTGGCAAGAACATCCTGTCTGGTGCAGAGATCAACAAGGCCTATGGTGTCATCACTACCACATCTCACCACCTTGGCCTGGATGAGGGCAAGGTTCTTGGCAGTCTGGCAAAGTACACTTCCAAGCAAGGGCTTTGGAATGAAGATGCAATATGGCAGTCGTGCCAACATATCTCATCAACCACCTGGTGGAAGGGACTTTGTAGATCTGAGGCTCTTTCCCATTGCCTGCATCCGCCTCTAAATCCCACCAACATCAGCCGCCTTAGAGCGCAACTGTCCTTGTTTGGGAACACACACACCAAAGCACGCAACATGCTGACCAATACAAGTATTAAAACATTGGTGGCCATCCGGGCAAATTTGAGGCTTTTTGAGCCTGACAACGAGCCATCCTGAGGCCTCAGAGTCTGATGTTCAAGAGGAGGACATTGAGGCGGTCCAGGGAGAAAACATGGAAGCCTGAGAGGAAGACAACCAAAGCTTTAGTTTTTAGACTATAATTTTACAGATGTATGTTGAAAACGTTTTTGGGAGATGCGATGGATCATTGGGGATCATCCCCTTTCTTTTGTTGTTCAATAAAATCATCCCATGTGAAAAGTCAACTAATTTAATTAAAAAGTTACATTCGTAACTAAATGGTTTTGTTAATATTGGAAGGATTTAATAATTTGCAATTATGTCTTCTTATGATAAGGTAAAAGGTGTATGTTTCTGCCTCCATACGATATGGTAAATATATCCAAAGCAAAAACATCTACACTTAAATAGTATTAATATTCATTTGTATATATTTCCATTAATTCCCATATATATTCCCACAGAAAGTTACCACCTCTGAATATTCCCCATGTGTAACCCTACTCTTCAGCCCATCTCATATTATGAACTTACAAAAAGGGCCTGGTGTACACTCACATATTTTTTTACAATACACACTGAAGGATAATTCTGCCATTGAGACTCAGTTGTGTAATGTGAATATCAAAGAGGAAAGAAGCAGAGAAAAGGGAAAGAGTTCAAAAGGGACATCACTGAAAGCAAGATACGAAACGACTGAGCCAGATAAAAAAAAAAGAGATCAGAGGGAGACAGAAAAAGCAAGAGAGACATCAGAGAGAGCAAGAGAGAAGGCTTTCTACGGAGAGAAGAACAAAAAAGACAGAAGTTGAGATGAAATGAGAGACCACACAAAAGAGAAAACAACCAGAAACAGAGAGAGGGAGACAGCAGGCCTACAACACATACCTCTCCGAGCAGCTCGACACGGAGGTCCTTGAGCACCACGGCCCCGTCCATCAGCTCCTCCTTCTCCAGCAGCAGCATAAACAGGCGGCCCTCCATGTCCCCCAGCAGGTAGCGCGAGCCGTTGGGGTCCACGCGGTTGTGACATACGATGGTGCTTTGCTGTTGGAGGCGGGACAGAGGTGGTGTATGAGGGGAGTGTCCCTCTGTTCTATGTAAAGTGCTTTGAGCATCTGGAGAAGTGCAGCACTATATCCAATTCATCATTGCTATCAAACTGCATGATGCTGGAAAAGAGTTGAAAGCCTCTGCATTGTGTTGATTTACGTTGATCTTACCTTGATGGTAGGAGGCGCAATGGCCAAGTATTTATCCCCGTTGTGGTAGGTGATGGATTCTTGTCCAATGATTATAGCGCCTCCAAATGGTTCTGGGACTGAAATAGACAAATACATAAACCACCACGTAAATCAACCAAGGGAATCACATTCAAATACACTATAAGAAGAAGTAGAAAAAGCAGAGGAGGACCCTTGGGCGCTGCAGTTCCAGTGGAAATTATCTTTAAACACTAATCTAAGAGTTTTGAACATCAGAAGGAAGTAAATCTCATTGGACCAGGGCCCAACGATCATTGTCTAACCCTGCCTGGATTCTCTCTCTCCTCACCTGGGATGACCATAGAAGCCTCAGCCTCCACGTTCTCCTGTTTCCACGGCCCCTTGTTGAACTCCTTCTCCCTCAGCGACACCTCATAGGTCTTCACATGCCGTCCCTGAGGGTCCTACAGCACACAAACACAGAAACAAATCAGACTGACACACTCGCAGATATTCACGCAACATTTCTGTTAACTAAAGCACACATCCCCCCTTTCACCGGACATGCACTACTGTCTCATATACACATCCTCTCTGACTCCCCAATATTCTTTCAAACAGCATCGTATTCCTAATCTTGCATTTTCTCAACTCCTCCCCAACCACCCCCTCAAAACACAACCACTCCAACATTGTACCCCTTTCATCCACCACTTCCTACCCGTCCCTCCCCCCACCCTATTTTACCTCCACCCCTCCCTACCTGATAGATGAAGCAGACTGTGGGCGCCTGACAGCCGTACAGGAAGTGGACGTCGATGACTTGCAGCTCCTCCAGGCGGATGTTGAAGGCCTTGAGTTCTCGGTTCTCCCGGTCCAACGGAATCACCTTGAATAGGCCGTCGTACAGCCGCAGGCCGATCATGCGGCACTCAGGGTCTACAATGCCAATGATGCCCGTCTCCGAGGGACGCCCGATGCGGTCCTATGCAAAAATAAATAAGTTGGTCAAGTAAGAGGAGTTTCACCGCATCCTATTGTTTCAGTCTGCAGAGTATTCCCGTTGTAGTTTCGCAGAACATATACCTTGATCTCCATCAACAGCTCAAAGACACTAGCTACGCTCATATTTATTTTTATCCTACCTGCACGTTGCCATGGGCACGGGTGATGATGTCAATGCTCTCCCCGTTCTGTTTGTACTCCAGGATGCAAGCGTTGTATTTGGCCGTGAGAATGAACAGCAGATCCTTGCTTTCGCCCTGCAGTCAAAACAGACAAAAAGTTCCTCTCCATTGAAGCCAGTAAAAACATATGTCTGACGTTCAATTTCGGCATTAGTTTACAACTTGTATGGCAGTTACAGAAAGAAACCTGGGTCTTCTTAAGAGGGGCACACCGTAGTGGAACCTTTTTGCAACATTAAACATAATTCTGTGTTCTTATTGGGATCACGAGTGGCACAGCGGTCTAAGACACTGCATCTCAGTGCTTGAGGCGTCACTACAGACACTATGGTTAAAATCCAGGCTGTATCACTACCGGCCGTGAATGGGAGTCCCATAGGGCGGCGCACAATTGGCCCAGCGTCATCTGGGTTTGACCGGTGTAGGCCGTCATTGTAAATAAGAATTTGTTCTTAACTGACTTGCCTAGTTAAATAAAATAAATGAATAAAAGTTCATGCAGTACCTCCTTGTTTCAAAATTTTTTCTCTCGACTGAATGTGACCCAGCTTTGAAATGACTAACATGCACACACAAACATACAGGTAGTAGTAGACTCACCTTCGGCCTGAAGAGCTCCATGACAGCAATCTTGCCGTACATGCCCACCTCTTTGACGGGCCGGAGCCCTTCCGCTGTGACCACATAGATCTCCAGGCGTGTGTTTTTGGCTATGAGCAGATTCAGGTCCTCTGCAGAAGTAAAGTGGCCTGGGGAAGAGAGGGTGGTCTAGTCAGTCGGACTAACTTTTTCTAAGAGCTAAATTAGTAGTTATTGGAGTGCCTTCCAGCTTTCTGTATGACTAGCAGATATACATTTTTTTATTTAACTAGGCAAGTCGGCTAGTGTGTGATCGGCTATGAAGAGCCAGCTGACACGTACTCCTGAGGTGCTGACTTGCTGCACCCTCGACAACTACTGTGATTATTATTATTATTATTTGACCATGCCGGTCATTTATGAACATTTGAACATCTTGGCCATGTTCTGTTATAATCTCCACCCAGCACAGCCAGAAGAGGACTGGCCACCCCTCATAGCCTGGTTCCTCTCTAGGTTTCTTCCTAGGTTTTGGCCTTTCTAGGGAGTTTTTCCTAGACACGTGCTTCTACACCTGCATTGCTTGCTGTTTGGGGTTTTAGGCTGGGTTTCTGTACAGCACTTTGAGATATCAGCTGATGTACGAAGGGCTATATAAATACATCTGATTTGATTTTGATTTGAAGTCTACGCAATAAATTGTCCCCCCCAATCTCCTTCCTGTATATTGAAAATGCAAATTTATTGAGTTCAAGTATTTGTTTTTCTATGTACTAGCAATACAACTGGCCTACTTTTCTAGCAAAGCAGATCATTTTTACTCAAAATATACACTAAGGTGACAACACTGCCTAGACAGTGTGATTTTAAAATTAACAATATGGGATTTGTTAGTCAGGGTCAGAATGCCTTAAATTAAGTGATTTTTAATCACACGTGATTTTAACCTAAAAAGTAATACATTGAATCGTTTGCCAGCTATCGCCAACATATTTGCAATCAAAGAAATGCAGGCAGTTAAAGGCTAAGTACATGTCCTTACATTCGTAACTACGCAGGCTGTCCATGACTATAACGTTATACATTTGCCAATTTATTATTTAGGTGGACATATTAACTGGCACTGCAGTGGCCTGCCTGCTACCTGTGTAATTTTGCAACACTGAAGCTCCAAACCTGTCTGAGATTCTTGGCCAACTGATAAACAAGAAGGTAATAGTAATCCAAACAAATTGACATCGGACAGCTGAAGATAGCTAGCATTAGCTTCAAAACATCCTGGCTGCGCAGGAGCACACACTGGCTCGTGACATTTTGTGTTCACTTGATTGACAATCGATTGCTAGCTATATGATATCAGTCGAGTGAAACCACATGTCCAATGCAGTGCATGGTTAATAAAACAACTTTGAACAAAGCCTTTATCAATGGACTTGATCAACTTGCTGGCGAAACAATATCAAGGGGCCTGCAGGTGCCTGTAGCTTGGCTTCTCGCGCGGGAGCTTAGCGTGCTAGTGGATGAGGTCGATACGAAATGTTGGTGCGCGAGCTAACAAGAATAACATAATTACCGGTGATGCAGGCATTGACTGCCGTCGGTTTCTGCGCTGTTACCACGTAATTATAAGACATGGCGTTCAAAGACAGAATAAGAACACCAGCAAAATCGTATCAGTTCTTCACAAGTGTTGAAACCATGGATATAAATAATTTAAAAAAACAAGCGGAAGTGTATTGCTAAAAACACGAGATATATTTACTTTCACAGCGCCCCATGTGGCTCGGAATTCGATTTGTCGTTGTTGGTGCATGTATTTTTATAATATGGTGCATTGTCCATTTGCATTGGACAGAAGAGGAGAGTGTCATAAGTTATATTATTTGGCTTTACCCCTCTGTAATAGGACGTTTTTTCACATATACTGTGTGTTGCGATGCTTTGCTCATCAGTGTTTTAAATTGTCAACCTCCGCAGCAGAGAGCCAAGTGACTGATGAAGAGGACTAGAGATCTTTCAGAGCCATGGCATTGTTGCTCACGGTTGATCAAGCAAAATGCCCTTATAAGAAACACTTAATCTACTTACTGTATCAATCAAAATCGATAATGGTCAAAATGGCAGGTGTTCTTCGGCTTGTATTACTGTGTGTGTGTGTGTGCGCATATGCATGCGTTAGGTTAGCATTGGACTGACACCAGAGACGGTAGAGAAAGCGAGACACCTCCCTCCTTCATTTGTTTCAGGACGGGGCCACTCTGGTCTACTTATTGCCCCTTCCCCGCGGTTGGGGTGCCACAGAAACAATCTATTTCTAGTAAGGGCGTATGGGGAGAACAGGGAGGGGACAATAAGTAGACCAGCGCCATTGGCCTCACGCAGGAAAGCATGCTGACGCGAGAGAGGGAACGCCCACTTACAGACAGGAACCCTGACTATTTTTTCCAATGGTAAACTGCCTGAGTAAGACATCTTGGTCTATTCACCATCCTTGCTGACACCTTCATAAACACAGGGCTTGCAGTGACATCACTGCTGTCAAAAACACTGGCCTGTGGGCTGTAGGCTAAAGACTCAATCCCTGATTAATCCCAGGTATAAGAATAGATCCCTGTCTGTGGCTCCATGAAAGCAAGCATGCATATGGTGTATTGGAGTGTATATTTACTGTCGAGCACTATTTATGGGGTGGGTTAGGAGAGATGTGGTGATAAATTGACTGACACATCCAGTTTTGCCTTCAGTAATATATTGACTCTGCCGTAGGTCTTTAGTCCCCTATTCTGAGACATACTGTATCTGCACAGCGTACATTCTGTTCACCCAAATTGTTTTGGGAGATTTTGCATGCGACTGTCTAACGGTTTGTCTTTTTCCATTTGTAAATCCAGTGTGTTTAGGCCAATGCAATGACCTCATAGGGTCATAACAAAAAGGTAACCTCATTCACAATGCTTAGAGCTTGTGACGTCAATTGATGTGTCACATAAATGTGTGCTTATGCTGAGTGCATGTGATATAGGATTAACATTGGAAGTATTTACTGAAAGGAATACTGAGCACATACAGGGTGTATCAGTGTATGCACTGTCTGGGTTTTGTTTAATACATTTGTACAAAAAGCAGGGGGGGAAAGTAAGCATTTTAAACACATAAAACATTAGTTTTTCTTTCCAGTCATCTTCACACACAAAATCTGGCACACAAACTCTGAAATCATCCTACAAAACAACAAAGATAATAATTACATTGATAGCTAAATAACACAGACAAACGCAGTCACAAGGTTACAAAGTGTGAAAAAAAGATACAATTTGTTGTGTCAATGTCACATCAAACTATGAGTTCTCAAATTTCAGCATCACAGTCATCTTGGTATACCATTCTGTCCATTAATCAAGGCCCTAAACCAGTTTGCCTCTTACAGTACATCTGGCTTGCCCTGCAAAGTGGCTTGCTGTATCCAAGCAGAATCTCATTTTTCACCCTTCTTGTTTAAGTTTACCCATGTCTTCCCTCCGTATAAGCCCATGCCTGTGCACTGTAGCGTCTATTTCAGTTCTGCACGTAGCAGTGTCTCTCTGTGTCCGGGGGGAAATGGAGGGGTCAATTTAGGATCTGTCCTTTCCAGTTTAATCTCCACACACTGCTCTTTGCTCACTGGCGGGCCCTGGCATTGGCAAAGGCGTCTCTGAGCCAAGGCGAGTCTTCATAGAGCCGAGGGTCACCCAGGTACTCTGTGGTGCGCTTGTAGAAGTAGTAGTACAACACGGACGCTGCACACAAACACACATCACCAATGAAAGACTGAAGTCATTTGGTTTTGAAACAGAAAAGACAACAACTATTGCGTTTCAGGCCTAAAAGGTTTCCTAAAATGTGTTTCAGTAAGTGTGTGACCAAAGACAGCCTCACCTATTCTTTGGAAGACAAAAAGCACTTGGAGACCATCCGTCCACACATAGCGGTTTGATTTTAGCCAGCGTAGATTCTGCAGAGATAGACACAACCCAATGCATCATTCAGTTTGAGGGATAGCATTCTTTCACTAAGACATATAATAAACCATAAATTGATAGTAAATGATAATACATATGTAATAAACAATTCTGAGGCCTACAGAAAACTTGAAATTCCATATCCACAAAGTAAAATAAATCTCACATATCAGGTTAGTGGCAAATATAATTTCCCCCTGTGGATTAATAAAGTATACTCTCATCTTATTTGTGGCTAGGTGTGAATCCACTTATGACAAAAGCTCAGTCATAGTTGGTTGCCAGGGAGCTTCCTGAACATCACAGCTCAGGCTAAATTGCCTGTTAGAAAGATCCGTTCCTCTACAGTACTTCTCTCAAACCTCAAATTCACTGAATGTTGATCACCAGTCTATGAACAGATCCCATACCTTCACACGTGCACATTTCTATAATAGCTAGAAATTACAACTATCCCCATGAAAATACACAAGACACACACTCACACATGCAGGCTTTACACATACAGTTGAATTTGGAAGTTTACATACACCTTAGCCAAGTACTTTTAAACTCTGTTTTTCACAATTGTTGACATTTAATCCAAGTAAAAATGTCATGTTTTAGGTCAGTTAGGATCACCACTTTATTTTAAGAATGTGAAATGTCAGAATAATAGTAGAGAGAATTATTTATTTCAGCTTTTATTTCTTTCATCACATTCCCAGTGGGTCAGAAGATTACATACACTCAATTAGTATTTAGTAGCATTGCCTTTAAATTGTTTAACTTGGGTCAAACATTTCAGGTAGCCTTCCACAAGCTTCCCACAATAAGTTAGATTAATTTTGGCCCATTCCTCCTGACAGAGCTGATGTAACTGAGTCAGGTTTGTAGGCCTCCTTGCTCGCACTCTTTTTCAGTTCTGCCCACAAATGTTCTATGGGATTGAGGTCAGGGCTTTGTGATGGCCACTCCAATACCTTGACTTTGTTGTCCTTAAGCCATTTTGCCACAACTTTGGAAGTATGCTTGGGGTCATTGTCCATTTGGAAGACCCATTTGCAACCAAGCTTGAACTTCCTGACTGATGTCTTGAGATGTTGCTTCAATATATCCACATCTTTTTCCTACCTCATGATGCCATCTATTTTGTGAAGTGCTCCAGTCCCACCTGCAGCAAAGCACCCCCACAACATGATGCTGCCACCCCCGTGCTTCACGGTTGGGATAGTGTTCTTCAGCTTGCAAGCCTCCCCCTTTTTCCTTCAAACATAATGATGGTCATTATGGCCAAACAGTTCTATTTTTGTTTCATCAGAACAGAGGACATTTCTCCAAAAAGTACGATCTTTGTCCCCATGTGCGGTTGCAAACCGTAGTCTGGCTTTTTTATGGCGGTTTTGGAGCAGTGGCTTCTTCCTTGCTGAGCGGCCTTTCAGGTTATGTCGATATAGGACTTGTTTTACCGTGGTTACAGATACATTTGTACCTGTTTCCTCCAGCATCTTCACAAGGTCCTTTGCTGTTGTTCTGGGATTGATTTGCACTTTTCGCACCAAAGTACGTTCATCTCTAGGAGACAGAACGCGTCTCCTTCCTGAGCAGTATAACGGCTGAGTGGTCCCATGGTGTTTATACTTGCACACTAATGTTTGTACAGATGAGTGCGGTACCTTCGGGCATTTGGAAATTGCTCCCAAGGATGAACCAGACTTGCGGAGGTCTACAATTTTTTTCTTAGGTCTTGGCTGATATCTTTTTTGATTTTCCCATGATGTCAAGCAAAGAGGCTCTGGGTTTGAAGGTAGGCCTTGAAATACATCCACAGGTACACCTCCAATTGACTCAAATTATGTCAATTCGCCTATCAGAAGCTTCTAAAGCCATGACATAATTTTCTGGAATTGTCCAAGCTGTTTAAAGGCACAGTCAATTAGTGTATGTAAACTTCTGACCCAATGGAATTGTGATACAGTGAGTTATAAGTGAAATAATCTGTCTGTAAACAATTGTTGGAAAAATTACTTAGGACATCTACTTTGTGCATGACACAACTGACATGCCAAAACTATAGTTTGTTAACAAGAAATTTGTGTAGTGGTTGAAAAATGAGTTTTAATGACTGCAACCTAAGGGTATGTAAACTTCTGACTTCAACTGTACATACATATCTATCTGTACACACACACACACACACACACACACACACACACACACACACATATACACGCACATACACAGTGGGGCAAAAAAGTATTTAGTCAGTCACCAACTGTGCAAGTTCTCCACTTAAAAAGATGAGAGAGGCCTGTAATTTTCATTATTGGTATACTTCAACTATGACAGACAAAATGAGAAAAAAAAATCCAGAAAATCACATGGTAGGATTTTTAATGAATTTATTTGCAAATTATGGTGGAAAATAAGTATTTGGTCACCTACAAACAAGCAAGATTTCTGGCTCTCACAGACCTGTAACAACTTCTTTAAGAGCCTCCTCTGTCCTCCACTCGTTACCTGTATTAATGGCACCTGTTTGAACTTATCAGTATAAAAGACACCTGTCCACAACCTCAAACAGTCACACTCCAAACTCCACTATGGCCAAGACCAAAGAGCTGTCAAAATTGTAGACCTGCACCAGGCTGGGAAGACTGAATCTGCAATAGGTAAGCAGCTTGTTTTGAAAAAATCAACTGTGGGAGCAATTATTAGGAAATGGAAGACATACAAGACCACTGATAATCTCCCTCGATCTGGGGCTCCACGCAAGATCTCACCCCGTGGGGTCATAATGATCACAAGAACGGTGAGCAAAAATCTCAGAACCACACGGGGGGATCTAGTGAATGACCTGCAGAGAGCTGGGACCAAAGTAACAAAGCCTATCATCAGTAACACACTACGCCGCCAGGGACTCAAATCCTGCAGTGCCAGACATGTCCCCCTGCATAAGCCAGTACATGTCCAGGCCCATCTGAAGTTTGCCAGAGAGCAGTTGGATGATCCAGAAGAAGATTGGGAGAATGTCATATGGTAAGATGAAACCAAAATATAACTTTTTGGTAAAAACTCAACTGAAGAAGTTTAAAGCCGGATTTGGATACAAAAAGATTTCCCAAGCTTTAAACATCCCAAGGAGCACTGTGCAAGCGATAATATTGAAATGGAAGGAGTATCAGACCACTGCAAATCTGCCAAGACCTGGCAGTCCCTCTAAACTTTCAGCTCATACAAGGAGAAGACTGATCAGAGATGCAGCCAAGAGGCCCATGATCACTCTGGATGAACTGCAGAGATCTACAGCTGAGGTGGGAGACTCTGTCCATAGGACAACAATCAGTCGTATATTGCACAAATCTGGCCTTTATGGAAGAGTGGCAAGAAGAAAGCCATTTCTTAAAGATATCCATAAAAAGTGTCGTTTAAAGTTTGCCACAAGCCACCTGGGAGACACACCAAACATGTGGAAGAAGGTGCTCTGGTCAGATGAAACCAAAATTGAACTTTTTGGCAACAATGCAAAACGTTATGTTTGGCGTAAAAGCAACACAGCTGAACACACCATCCCCACTGTCAAACATGGTGGTGGCAGCATCATGGTTTGGGCCTGCTTTTCTTCAGCAGGGACAGGGAAGATGGTTAAAATTGATGGGAAGATGGATGGAGCCAAATACAGGACCATTCTGGAAGAAAACCTGATGGAGTCTACAAAAGACCTGAGGCTGGGACGGAGATTTGTCTTCCAACAAGACAATGATTCAAAACATAAAGCAAAATCTACAATGGAATAGTTCAAAAATAAACATATCCAGGTGTTAGAATGGCCAAGTCAAAGTCCAGACCTGAATCCAATCGAGAATCTGTGGAAAGAACTGAAAACTGCTGTTCACAAATGCTCTCCATCCAACCTCACTGAGCTCGAGCTGTTTTGCAAGGAGGAATGGGAAAAAATGTCAGTCTCTCGATGTGCAAAACTGATAGAGACATACCCCAAGCGACTTACAGCTGTAATCGCAGCAAAAGGTGGCGCTACAAAGTATTAACTTAAGGGGGCTGAATAATTTTGCACGCCCAATTTTTCTGTTTTTGATTTGTTAAAAAAGTTTGAAATATCCAATAAATGTCGTTCCACTTCATGATTGTGTCCCACTTGTTGTTGATTCTTCACAAAAAAATACAGTTTTATATCTTTATGTTTGAAGCCTGAAATGTGTCAAAAGGTCGCAAAGTTCAAGGGGGCCGAATACTTTCGCAAGGCACTGTATGTATGTGTGTGTATATGTATGTATGTATAGATAGGTGTATATTTATGTATGTAGACATACATACACACACACACACACACATCTATTTATTTATATATATATATATATATATATATATATATATATATATATATATATATATATATATATATATATATATATATATATATATATATATATATATATATATATATATATATATATATATATATATATATAAAACACACACATATCTATCTATATATATGTATATATACACACACACACACACACACACATCTATATATGTATATGTATGTAGAGATACACACACACACCTATATATGTATATATGTATATATACACACACACACACATTTATATACATACATACACACACACAGTTTGTGGGACACGCTGTATTTTGTAAAATTCTACTGCACAACAGACCACACAATTTAATTTAATCAAATTTTTACCAAAATTATTCATACTCATTCATATGTTAGTATTAAACATAAGATTTATCTGTAAAATAAATAATGAGACATTATTTAGTTACAACACTGAAGAAGATTTTGATGAAGGACCATTTTTAAAGAGTCTACAGGAGGGCACACCGGGCTACGCAATGATAAGTTGACAGGCAAGTCGTTTAGTTTTTTACTGGAAGGCTAGCCAACTATCTAGTAAACACCTCGGGTAGGAGGTTGGTGTCTCTTTTTGAACAAAATTAAAATGGTTATATCTTGTAATTGAACAACATAGTAAGGTGGCCAATAACTGGGGACCATATGCTGATAATACGGGACATATTATTTTTGCTAAACCGCTTATCAAAAAGCTGATGGTAGTAGTATTTCCACTGAAATGTCTAACATGCTAATTGCTAACCCGTTAGTTAACATTTTTACGACACCAATAATCACAAAACATTGATGGCTTGATTACAGCTAGCACATAAGCATTTCGCTGCACCTTTCATACCTGTTGTAAACTATGCATGTGATGAATAAACTTAGATTTTAATTGACACACATACATACACACACATCGTACCATGATCCAGGAGTGTAGGGAGATGCTGAGGGTCAGGTAGAGGGCAGAGAGCAGCAGCAGGGCCCTGAAGCGCTCCAGCAGCAAGGACACCAGGCCCACCTGGAACACGTAGGTGTTGAACAGCATCAGCAGAATGATGATCAGGTTAAACAGGATGGCTATGTCCTGGATACTGAGAGAGAGAGAGAGAGAAGCTTCCATTTAGTTACAGTTACGTTAAATGAATGAAGACACACAATTGGACACACACACACACTGTGCTCAGGGACCAGAGTTGAGAAACACTGCTTTTTACATTGTGTCAATCCCCTTTTTCTCCCACCCTTAAATAATTCATTTACATCAGTCTACCCCCTGGCTCTCCCATCCTTCCCCGCGTCTTACATGAAGAGCACCAGCTGGACAACGGGCGCTGCCCTCAGCAGCTCACTGAAGGAGTTGACAAACAGGTCAAAGGTCAACAGGCTCAGCTGGATCAACAGCACCAGGGAGTAGTTGTTGGTCTGCAGCATCTCCGGGCCGAAGGCTGGACGCCCGGGCTGTGTGCGGCTCCAAGGAGGATCCAAGGTGGCGCACACTCACACACACGCAGACAGGGAAACATACACACTAACTATACAGACACAGGTGCACACATGCAGAGGTGCCAGCTGCCGTCTTGAGCTTCTGCACGGCAGCTTGCTGTGTCCAATATATATGTGTTTACATAGAGCAGATGCAGGTGCAGTGCGTTTGTTGTTCCTAATTAAGGACTATTCCACTGACTGAGGAGCTCTGTGGTTTGCTATCGGCCAGAGATATTGGAAGAGCTCTCTGAAAATGCTTTTGTTAGCTATTAGCATGTTGAAAGTGGAGAGGGTCCTCTTTCCAGCCCAAAAGAATAGTTCCAGCCCACAGTAAAACCGTTGTAGCACACAGTTCCTTATGGCGTGGTGTTAGCTTTGAACACCTACAGGCAAAGGTGACAGTCGCTTTCCAATAGGGTGTTCTACCCGCATCACCTTTCTACTGGCTCTAAATCCATTCCACAGCTATATTCAACAGAGACTCTGTAGTAGAGAAAAACAGAGTAAGCAGAGAGTAAACAATATACAGTGGTAAAAATACATCTGTAATAACTGTTTCCCAAACATAAATACATGTACTGTACACACGCACGCACACAAAGGGTTACTCAAAATGCTTGATATGACTCTGTTGCATGAACATCCAGTACAGTATCACGGAGTGGTCCAATCTTACGCATCTTAATGAGTCTGTTTTTGAATTTCCCAAAATATGAATACCCTAAACTTGTCTAAATGTGACATGACATGTGTGGATGTAGAGCTATAAGGCTGTGTCTAGACTTGACAATTCATGCAGCCTTAGTATTCTGATCACAGCCTTCTGATCGTGTAATTCCGAACGGTCACGCATGGTAGACACATTTTAAATGTAGGTGTAGATGCGTGACCGTTCGGAATTACGCATCTACACCTACATTTAAAATGTGTCTACCGTGTCCACAGTGTGTCTGGATTCCTATATTCAAATGCCAGTATGCATTCTACAAATAGTTTGGCCCTACACTCTAAATATTCCATGGCTGACAAGATACAAATAACAAGAACTGGCATCATATTTGGGTCTAAATTATGTTGTCTTTTCGTAGGTGTGTATAATACTTTAGGTGTGCCTGATTTGGCGTGCCCGGCACAATAGTGCCCATGGGATAGTTCGAAAAGCGCAAACCCTGCCCAGCCGACACCAGGGGAGCTAAACCAAGCGCAACTAAAGTAACTGAAAAAAAAATAATAATAATTGACCCAGGTCTGACTGGCACTGTCTGTGTCCAAATTAAGATCACTTCTTAACAGGGCTGGTTTAGGCACTGTATACTGTAATTTAGTTAGTTTAAAGTAAACTGTCCCACCTCGACACAATTAACAAGACCTGACCTTTTGCACCTTGTAAAAGTCACTTGTCTGGTCTGAGTGGCACAATGGTAACCTCACCGCCACTGTCACCTGCTGGGAGTGTTTCACAAACGGGACAGGATTGTGACTGGATGAGCCTGTGTGTTATGCTGCCCCATGCCATGCTCACAGAAGTAAGGCCCTGTCCAATAGGGACATTTGAGGGATTAAACTATTCACTCGCTCAGTCATGCTGTAACCGGTCATTTCTGTAACCAGTCATGGCCATAGCCAGTCATTGCCATGCAGTCTAGCGTATTTCCACCATAGGAACTGGAGTTATGGCCTTGAGTGTCGACTTTGACTTAGAGAGTGTTTAATGCCTACATTGGATGCCCCAATGAAGGGGAGAAGTAGTTCAGAAGTGGGATCTTTCTTTAAAATAAATGATGAGGCAATTCTTATACCTTTCTCCTGAAGTGTGCACTCCTGCACTTTTCCCCACACATTTAAAATAATTGGATTCTTGTAGCTAGATTGGTTTTCCCCACTATATTTCTTACACTAGTTTCCTTTCAGATCCATTAACGAAAGTATCAAGTGCTGAAGATCAATGGGACTCAGAGATGTTCTGCTTTATACTATAGCATGGCCTACTGAATTAAGACAATTGACCTACTGTAGCCCAGGCCACCTCAGCTGCAAGAGCAGAGAAGCCTATACATAACCATGACCCCATTAACGCATGTGTTTACCCTTTAACATCAACAATGATGTTGATGTTGACTTATTACCTCTTACTTTACATAGTCGTGACATTCAGTACAATGATACCTACAGTACTGCTATTTAACTAGGATGTATGCTGTAGAATTACATTCACTCTGCCTGGGAATCAAGGCTTCAAGTGTTGTGGCCTCCAAGTGTAAAAATAATGACCAAACCGGGCTATCTGGTCTGAGTCATATCCATCACAGATTGACAGCTTGGCATGAGTTGTGATTTTAAATTGCTATGTTGGTGGCAGATGTGGGATCAAGTTGTGCGGTGGATTTTTGGAGCGAAAAGGTACCAGCATATTCACAAACCATACTTAACAAAAATACAAATACAACATGTGAAGTGTTGGTCCCATGTTTCATGAGCTGAAATTAAAGATCATAGACATTTTCCATACGCACAAAAAGATGATTTCTCTCAGATGTCGTGGGGCAACATTCCACAGGCCACAATCAACAGCCTGATCAACTGTATGATCAACTGACCAATTAGTGAATAAAATATCAGAATTGGGCTGCTTGTATAAACACAGAGATGTCTGTTTGTTGAGTAGACAGGCACAGTGTCCACTGTCTCCGTCTCATTGACTGATACAATAAACCAATTATGGAGTGTTGTAGCTATTGCAGCTTGTGACAAAGCCAGGTAGACTACTGTAGTCCTTACACTTGCTGTGATGGCATTTTGTGAGACTGGCTCACTGTCCCAACAAGCTTCCTAGTGACTCCACATGGACTCTAATGACCGGAGAAGCAAGTGACATATTTATAGCCTCACACTGCGGCAGGTGTAAGGTGGATTAGGACTAGTTTCACACACTTAAGACTCTAGGCCAAGCCTTGCTGGGCCGATGCACAAACTGATGCTATAGTTGTAACCTAGAAACTTACTCACAGAAGCACTTGAACAGTGACATAGCCTAAATAACAATAAACGGTGCCCAATAATAACAATAATAGGCTGCACTTTGTATCATCATTATGATTTGATATGACAAATGTTCTGTGTAAGACAAAGATTGCAATTAAATGTTCTATGTATTGTTTTAAATGTATTATCCCGGCTGATTGGAAAATTAATTATTAGAATGTCATATAGCAACTCTCATTCAAACACTTGACTGTAAGCAGGTAGCCAACAGCTGCTGGTTACAAACCCAAAAACAAGCCATGTAAGGTTTACTATTGTCATTGTGCTGTTAAATTATGTATATGTATACTGAACAAAAATATAAATGCAACCATTTCAAAGATTTAATGAGTTACAGTTCATATAAGGAAATAAGTCACCAGAAAAATGTATTAGGCCCTAATCTATGGATTTCACATGACTCGGTAGGGGTGCAGCCATGGGTGGGCATAGGCCCACCGACTGGGGAACCAGGCCCAGCCAATCAGAAATTGTTTTTCCCCACAAAAGGGCTTTATTACAGACAGAAATACACCCAACAGCTCTGATGGACATTCCTGCAGTCAGCATGTCAATTGCACACTCCCTCAAAACTTGAGACATTTGGGGCATTGTGTTGTGTGACAAAACAGTACATTTTAAAGTGTCCTTTTATTGTCCCCAGCACAAGGTGCACCTGTGTAATGACATTGCTGTTTAATCAGGTTCTTGATATTCCACACCTGTCAGGTGGATGGATTATCTTGGCAAAGGAGAAATTCTCACTAACGGATGTAATCAAATTTGTGCACAACATTTTTGAGAAATAAAACTTATTGTGCATATTGAACATGTCTGGGATTTTTTTTTTTTTTAGCTCATGGGACCAACACTTTACATGTTGCGTTTATATTTTTGTTCAGTGTAGTATATTTTAGTTAGGTTTACAACCTTATATTGACATTGTACCCACTACTCCCGTGTTTTCAAAGCCTTAGATTGTTAGGGCGATAATCTCTTTAAGAAACAACCTGACAGCTTGTTGTCTACAAAGTGGTGAGCAGTAGCGTCAAGTAAAATTAAGGATATCCTGAAAACCACAATATTGAAATTAAAAACACATGATAAAATATAGCTAGTACCTGAAATGTCCCTTTTTGAGATGAAGATTGTTCTATCTGGCGTCTACCCGCGCGTAATTCTCTCAAAATTATGCACACTCTCTTGACCATCCACAACACAGCAGTAACACAGACCATTGGCACATACCCAACCTGCCTGCGCGTCTCCCATGGTGACAGTTTTTTTCCGCGCTACATCCCTAATAGAAGGGCGTGATTTTGTACAATGGAACAAACCCCGCAGCCTTTTCTTGGCTATTATCATTTAATAGATCAAAATTAAAGTAAGACAAACAAAAGGGTATCTTCATGGGGGTTTCAAATGTGATTTGGTGTTTTTAGGTCTGTTTGCAAATATCTAAAACTTCATATCCTTACATCTCAAATGATGCTGATAGTAACTTTGCCTTTGGCCGGTTATATACAAGATTACGGTAATGTATGACATGAAACCAACCCAAACGGGAACCATTGCCATCTAGTGGCAACACAACGTTTAGACTTGACTATGAATAGGCTTTGCTCAGTACATTTAGCATTTAAGGGTACTCAATTGTGCTTAAAAAACGTTGATGCACATAGGCAATATGTTATCCCATTTCAAGTCAGTCTAATTTTACAATACAACAGTCAATATATCTTTTGAAATTAAATGAACATAAAGCATAATAGTATGATATGGGATGTCAGCCTAATGAAAAAAATGATGCAAAAGGTCAATCCCAATAATTATGAAGATACGATGATACTCAAATGTTGGCTACCGTTACCCCCTTGTATCCTTTTCTTCGTATGGTTAGATTCATATGCTTTTATGATTGACAAATGTATTTTGTGTTTGCCTGCTTACTTTTAGTATACCATATTCTATTAACTTTTCTTTGAAAGATCATGAATCAGTAGCAATTAATTTCCATGTAAAATGACCCATGAGCCCCAACCTGTGAAGTTCATAGGAGCATGTCAAATTTGGGTGTCAAATGAAAGCTAAGAGTCTATATTATTAATAAATTAAAGAATATACATTTTTCAACCATTTTCCATCCTAAAAAATGTGGAATTAGCTAAGGCTTTGATTTCTGGTCAAACAGATGGAAAACATGTCTTAGAAAACATGTACCAGAAAAAGTGTACACATCCAACAAGTAAAGACCCCTGCCAACTAATATCAACACTTATATTTAGTGTTGGATACATTTTTATGCCTACTATTAGTTTTAGAAACATTGTCTTGTGCCTTGGAATTCCGTTACCAAAAACCCATGTCTTTAGGATATGTTTTAATTTCTCTCCCTCATGATGAAGGAGGATAATAAAAGTTCAAAGCTGTAACTAGGTGATTCAGGAACATTCACTATGCTCTTGGTAAGCAACTCGTGTAGATTTGACCTTGTGTTTAAGGTTATTGTTCTGCTGAAAGGTGAATTCATCTCCCAGTGTCTGATGGAAAGCCGAATGAATCAGATTTTGCCTGTGATTAGCTCCATTACGTTTATTTTATATCCTGAAAAACTCCCTAGTCCTTAACAATTGCAAGCATACCCATAACATAATGCAGCTACCAGTATGCTTGAAAATATAGAGAGTGGTGTTGTACTGGATTTGCCCCGCTTTGCATTCAGGACAAAAGTGAATTGCTTTGCCACATTTTTTGCAGTATTAATTTAGTGCCTTTTTGCAAACATGATGCATGTTTTGGAATATTTGTATTCTGTATATGCATCCTTCTTTTCAAGCTTTCATTTATGTTAGTATTGTGGAGTAACTACCATGTTGATCCATCCTCAGTTTTCTCCTATCACAGCCATTAAACTAGCTCAGGTTGATCCTGTTTCCGTTGATCATCCTTGAGCTGTTTCTACAACTTGATTGCAGTTCACCTGTGTTAAATTCAATTGACTGGACATGATTTGGAAAGGCACACACCTGTCTATTAAAAAGGTCCCGCAGTTGACAGTGCATGTCAGAGCAAAGACCAAGCCTTGAGGTCAAAAGGATTGTCCGTAGAGGTCCGAGACAGGATTGTGTCAAGGCACAGATCTGGGAAGGGTACCAAAAAATGTCTACAGCATTGAAAGTCACCAAGAACACAGTGGCTTCAATCATTCTTAAATAGAAGTTTGGAACCACCAAGACTCTTACTAGAGCTGGCCGCCCGGCCAAACTGCGCAATCGGGGGAGAAGGGCTTTGGTTAGGGAGGTGACCAAGAACCCAATGGTCACTCTGACAGAGTTCCAGAATTCCTCTGTGGAGATGGGAGAACCTTCCAGAAGGACAACCATCTTTTCAGAACTCCACCAATCAGGCCTTTATGTTAAAGTGGCCAGACGGAAGCCACTCCTCAGTAAAAGGCATATGATATCAGATCATGAGAAACAAGATTCTCTGGTCTGATGAAACCAAGATTGAACTCTTTGGCCTGAATGCCAAGCGTCACGCCTGGAGGAAACCTGGCATCATCCCTTCGGTGAAGCCAGGTGGTGTCAGCATCATGCTGTGGGGATGTTTTTCAGCGGCAAGGACTGAGAGACTAGTCAGGATCGAGGGAAAGATGAACAGAGCAAAGTACCGAAAGATCTGTGATGAAAACCTGCTCCAGAGTGCTCAGGACCTCAGACTGGGGCGAAGGTTCACCTTCCAACAGGACAACGACCCTAAACACACAGCCAAAACAACGCAGGAGGGGCTTCGTGGCAAGTCTCTGAATTCCCTTGAGTGGCCCAGCCAGAGCCCAGACTTGAACCCAATGAAACATCTCTGGAGAGACCTGAAAATAGCTGTGCTGCGACTCTCACCATCCAATCTGACAAAGCTTGAGAGGATCTGCAGAGAAGAATGGAAGATGCTCCCCAAATACAGGCGTTCCAAGCTTGTAGTATGAAAACCCAAGAAGATTCAAGGCTGTAATCACTGCCAAACGTGCTTCAACAAAGTACTGAGTAAAGGATCTAAATGCTTATGTAAATGTGATTTACATAAAAATTTTTTATATACATTTGCAAAAAAACTGTTTTTGCTTTGTCATTATGGGGTATTGTCTGTAGATTCAGAGAATAAAACATTTAATACATTTTAAAATAAGGCTGTAACGTAACAAAATGTGAAAAAAGTCAACGGGTCTTAATGCACTGTATTTAGCAATCTTATGGCTATGTAGCAGTCTTATGGATTGGGGACAGAAGCTGTCTCGGAGCATGTTGGTCCGAGTGCCGATGCCCTGGTACTGTTGACCGGACGGTAGCAGAGTAAACAGTCTATGACTTGAGTTGCTAGCGTATTTGGCAATCGTTCGGGCTTTCCTCTAACACCGGCTGATATAGAGGTCCTGGATGACAGGGAGCTCGGCCAGTGATGTACTGGATGTCTGCATCACCCTCTGTAGCACTTTACGGCCGAGGGTGGTGCATTTGCAATACCAAGCTGTGATGCAGCCAGTCAACCTGCTCTTGATGGTGTAGCTGTCAAACTTTTTGATATTCCGAGGGCCCATGCCAAATCTTTTCAGCCTCCTGACGGCGAAGAGGAGTTGATTAGCCCTCTTCACGACTGGACAATGTTAAGTCCTTAGTGATGAGGACGCCAAAATCTTGAAGCTCTCGACCCGCTCGACTACAGCCCTGTGGATGTGGGCATGCTCTCCCCTCTTTCTACTGTAATCCACGATCAACCACTTGGTTTTACTGACGTTGAGGGAGAAACTGTTGTCATGGAACCACACTGCCAAGTCTCTGACATCCTCCCTGTAGGCTCTCATCACCGTCGGTGCTCAGGCCTACCACTGTTGTGTCGTCAGAAAACTTGATGATGGTGTTGGACTCATGCATGGCCACACAGTCGTGGTTGAATAAGGAGTACAGGAGGGGACTGAGCACACACCCTTGAGGGGCTCCCATATTGAGGGTGAGCTGTTGCCTATATTCACCACCTGGTCCGTCCAGTCAGGAAGTCCAGGATCCAGTTACAGAGGGAGATAGTCAGTCCCAGGGTCCCTAGGTTGGTGATGAGCTTGGAGGGACTATGGTGTTAAACACTGAGCGGTAGTCACTGAACAGCATTATCACATAGTTATTTCCCCTCTTGTCAAGGTGGGAGAGGACAGTGTAAAGTGCAATTAAGATTGTGTAATCTGGGGATCTGTTGGGACGGTATGTGAATTGGTGAGGGTCCAGGGTGTCTGGGATGAAGGAGAGATTATACAATTCTGTGAAACATTCGCCAACTGGTTTGCACATGCTTTGAAAACACACACTGGAATTTCCTCTTCCCCGGCAGCCATGCGAGTGTTAACCGGTTGAAAAGTTTTGCTCACTTTGGCCACGGTGAGCGAAATCACACAGTCATCCTGAACTCAGGGGCTTTCACACAACACTCAGTGTTGTATTCCTTGTATCGAGCATAAAAGGCATTTCGCTTGTTTCAGATTTCTGCACAGTTCTAAACAGCTCCCTCTGCAACTGGATCCTAGACTTCCTGACGGGCCGCCCCCCAGGAGGTAAGGGTAGGTAACAACACATCTGCCACGCTGATCCTCAACACAGGGGCTCCTCAGGGGTGCATGCCCAGTCCCCTCCTGTACTCCCTGTTCACTCATAACTGCACGGCCAGGCACGACTCCAACACTTTCATTAGTTTGCTGATGACACAACAGTGGTAGGCCTGATCACCGACAACGATGAGACAGCCTATAGGGAGGTCAGAGACCTGACCATGCGGTGCAAGGACAACCTATCCATCAATGTGATCAAGACAAAGAAGATGATTGTGGACTACAGGAAAAAGAGGACCGAGCACGCCCCCATTCTCATCAATGGGGCTGTTGTGGAGCAGGTTGAGAGCTTCCAGTTCCTTGGCGTCCACATCACCAACAAACTATCATGGTCCAAACACACCAAGACAGTCGTGAAGAGGGCATGACAAAACCTATTCCCCCTCAGGAGACTGAAAAAAATTAGCTTGGGTCCTCAGATCCTCAAAACGTTCTACAGTTGCACCATCGAGAGGATCCTGACTGGTTGCATCACTGCCTGGTATGGCAACTGCTCGGCCTCCGATCGCAAGGCACTACAGAGGGTAGCGCATATGGCCGAGTACATCACCGGGACCAAGCTTCCTGCCATTCAGGACCTCTATACCAGGTGGTGTCAGAGGCACTAAAATGGTCAAAGACTCCATCCACCCTAGTCATAGATTGTTCTCTCTGCTACCGCAAAGCAAGCGGTACCGGAGCGCCAAGTTTAGGTCCAAGAGGCTTCTAAACAGCTTCTACCCCCAAGCCATTAGACTCCTGAACAGCTAATCAAATGGCTACCCAGACTATTTGCACCCCCTTGTAACCTCCAACTACACTGCTGCTACTCTCTGTTATTATCTATGGATAGCCACTTTGACAACCCTACCTGCATGTACGTAATTATCTAAAATACCTCGACACCAGTGTCCCCGCACATTGACTCTGTACCGGTACCCCCTATATATAGCCCCGCTATTGTTATTTACTGCTGCTCTTTATATATGTTTTCTTATCTCTTAGGTATTTTCTTAAAACTGCATCGTTGGTTAAGGGCTTGTAAGTAAGCATTTCACTGTAAGGTCTACACCTGTATTCAGTGCATGTGACATAACATTTGATTTGATTTGCATAGCCTAGTGGTTAGAGCGTTGGACTAGTAACCGAAAGGTTGCAAGTTCAAATCTGTCGTTCTGCCCCTGAACAGGCAGTTAACCCACTGTTCCTAGGCCGTCATTGAAAATAAGAATTTGTTCTTAATTGACTTGCCTAGTTAAATAAAGGTTAAATAAAGGTTCAAAAAAATAAAAATAAAAATCACTAGTCATCTCACGGCCAGGTTTCCCTTTGTAATCCGTTATCGTTTGCAAGCTCTGCTACATACGACGACCGTCGGAGCCGGTGTAGTAGGATTCCACCTTCATCCTATATTGTCCTTTTGCATGTTTGATGTTGGCGGTCGTAGTGGGTCTTCTTGTATGTGTCAATGTCTGTGTCCCGTTTCTTGTAAACAGTAGCTCTAGCGATTAACTCAGCGTGGATATGGATGTGGTAAACTCCTCAATTCTATCGGAGGAATCCCAGAACATACCCCAGTCTGTATCAGCAAAACAGTCTTGTCCGAACCAGACTAACCAAAATGTGGATATATTTGGGGGCGGAGCTCATTAAAATAATATCCAGTGTGTAGAATAATACCGAAGTATGCAAAGCAGGATATTGCATATTTATACTTTTGTGTAGCTATTTAAGATACCTCTCCATGAAGAGAATGGTATTCATAATGATGCATTTCTGGGTACAAATCAGGGAACCATGATGAAATTGACTTTCTGCAATTCTGTTACCTGGTGTAAATCCACTTCACTAACTGTAGTTAAATAATCAAAATAGAGTCCATGTGTCATGTCATGGCCAGCTGACACCCCATTATTTCTGCAGACATCCTTGAATCTTAATTCAGAGCAGATATTTAACAACATTTTCAGAAAACGTGGACACAGAATGCAGGGGGATTTTATTTGAAGTCTGTTAACAAACCTTGCATCTACACAGTTATTTCAGTAAATGTGTTTTGAAACAATTCCAGTGTAAATTATTAAAAGTAGTCCTTGTGCATAGAGTTGTAGCCTATGGTTTGTTAAACTTTGAAGCAAATAGTTTTTGTTTGACATACCTTCAAGTTAAAAATCTGATTCTCAGCGCAAATCCGAGTCCATGGAATTGCCCAGCAGCAACCAGGAACAGGGCTGTTCTATTGCGCCACAGGGTAGAAAAAAATCAAAGTGATTGGGTGGAGTCGACACGACCTACTTACTGTACAGTCATAGACTCCAGTGGACCAACTACTCATTAGTTTAGCATTTTGCGCTTCCCCCTCTCTGGTTTGGACTATCGAAGGAATCCCTGAAAAATAGAATTCGGAATGAAAACGACCAAAAACTAGTTTTACACATCTATATCTATTATTTTGGACACATCAACGCCTTGCTACTTGTAACAACACAGCCGCAGGTAGGTAGCTTGTTACTTTGTAGCTAACACATTAGCGTGTTCGACAGCGAACGTTACAATTCACAGAAACTGTTTGGATTCTAAGGCAACATATTTCATTATTTATTGTTTTAGTGATACAAAGCAGGGTTAACATGTCAATTTGAACGTTATACTGCGGGGAAATTATTGTTGTCTAGTTAGCATGTAGGCTATGTTAGCTCACAGGAACACAGCAATTCTATTTTCTTTTTGAATCGGAGATATGTAGTCAGCTGCTGAGATTTAGGTATGCCAAATATTCTTTCGGATAGGGATACTGAACTAGATTCAGCCGCGGGACGATTGTTTTTATTGAGGAGATGGTCAGGGGCCGGAACATAATTACAAATAATTCTTAGACTGCAAATTGACCGCAAGAAGCCTAAACAAATATAATATTATATATTAAACCACCCAGACACATCAAAGATACAGTCCTCCTTCTGAACTGAGCTGCAATCAGGAATGAAACTGCCCAGCGATGTATGTTACCCTGACCTAATAACAGAGTGAAAAGAAGAATACCAATATTCCAAAACCTGTAGCCTAGTGGTTAGAGCTTTGGACTAGTAACCGGAAGGTTGCAAGTTCAAACCCCCGAGCTGACAAGGTACAAATCTGTTGTTCTGCCCCTGAACAGGCAGTTAACCCACTGTTCCTAGGCCCTCATTGAAAATAAGAATTTGTTCTTAACTGACTTGCCTAGTTAAATAAAGGTAAAATAAAAATACTGCAAAAAAAGCCTTTTGTTAACCCACTGTTCCTAGGCCCTCATTGAAAATAAGAATTTGTTCTTAACTGACTTGCCTAGTTAAATAAAGGTAAAATAAAAATACTGCAAAAAAAGCCTTTTGTTAACCCACTGTTCCTAGGCCCTCATTGAAAATAAGAATTTGTTCTTAACTGACTTGCCTAGTTAAATAAAGGTAAAATAAAAATACTGCAAAAAAAAGCCTTATGTTTCGGGCAAATCCAACACATCACTGAGTAACTGCCTCCTTATTTTCAAGCATGGTGGTGGCTGCATCATTGGCAAGTACTGGGGGAGAGGAATTCACTTTTCAGCAGGACAATAGCCTACAACACAAGGCCAAATCTACACCGGAGTTGCTTACCAAGAAGACAGAGAATGTTCCTGAGTGGTCAAGTTAGTTTTGACTTAAATCTGCTTGAAAATCAATCATATCAAGCTTTATGTATATAGCACATTTCAGACATGATTACAATGCAATTTCGACTTCACAGGAATAAACTATGAAAATACAAACAGAAATAACAGAGAATAAAAAAGAAAAGAATAACAATCTAAATTGAAACACTAAAAAAACATTGAAGCTAAAAATATGTTTTAAGATCTCTTTTAAAAATGTCCACAGTTTTGCCCCCCATCAGGTTCTCTGGCAGACTATTTCAGAGGCAGGGGGCATAGTATCTAAAGGCTACCATGCTTCTTGTGCCTAGGCTTTGGGATAGTTAAAAGGCCAGTGCCAGAGGACCTGAGGGACCTACTGAGTACAAAGCATGTCTGATATGTAATGGGGTGCACAATCGTGGATTGATTTAAAAACCAATAGAAGAATCATTAAATGTATTCTAAAACTCACAGGAAGCCAGTGCAGAGACTTTAAAACCTGTGTAATGTGTGCTCTCAGTCTGGTCATGCTCAGTACCCATGCTGCAGCCTTCTGTGTGTTTTTCAGTTGACCAATGTATTTCTTGGTTAGAACAGACGTGAGATCATTACAGTGCTTGTAATAAAAGCAACGATGAGTTTCTCTGTATCAGCCTGAGATAGAAACGGACACACCATGGCAATGTTCCTCATGTGGTAAAAAGCTATTTTCGTTACATTCCTAATGTGTGATTCAAAATTGAGTTCAGAATCTAAAATGAGTTTTTTACCTGGTGTTTTATCTTTATTGCCTGTGAATTAAAATGCGGCCAGATTCTCTCTCTGTGCTTTGGCTCCCATATTAAGCACGTTGGTCTTGTTTTAGCTGAAGGAAGTTGTGAGCCATCTATGTATTTAAATCACTAATATAGTCTAATTTATCTGTGGAGCTAAAATCCTCTGTTGACCCAGAAATGTAAAGTTGTGTATCGTCTGTGTAGCAGTGAAAATCAATGCCGTGCTTTCTGCTGCCAAGGGGTAACATATAAACCGAACAGTAAAATATAGCAAGACTTAAAAATATTGCTGTCTAGCCATGATCCCTAACATCTTGACAGAGATTGAAGAATTTTGAAATGGGCAAATATTGCACAATCCAGGTGTGCAAAGCTTTTCTAGACTTACCCAAGAAGACTCACAACTCTATTCAATGCCAAAGGTGTTTCTAACATGTAGTGATTCAGGGCGCTGAATACTTATGCAACCACTATATTTTAGTTTTTTCATTTCTATTGATCAAAAATTACAATTAAATGCATTTTAATCCCACTTTGTAACACAATGAAATGTGAAGAAATCCAGTGTCTGAATATTTGGGGCTCCCGAGTGGCGTAGCGGTCTAAGGCACTGCATCTCAGTGCTAGAGGCGTCACGACAGACCTTGGTTAGATTCCAGGCTGTATCACAACTTGCCGTGATTGGGAGTCCCATAGGGCGGGGCGCACAATTGGCCCGGTGTCATCTGGGATAGGGTTTCGCCGGGGTAGGCCGTCATTGTCAATAAGAATTTGTTCCTAATTGACTTGCCTAGTTCAATAAAAATGAATACTTTTGCAAGGCACAATATATCTCTATTATGCGTGGTAATACTTTGGAACAGATTTCCAAAATTAAAATCCATTGGAACTTTTTTGCTGTATGAGAACTTGGGGGGCCAATTAAAATCACCTGCCGGTCCGCCAGTTGAGGAACCCTGCTTTAGAACATTGTTTATATTCCAACTTATTTTTGTTAGTTCTTTATGTTATGTAGCCTATTTTGTATGACAGTTTGCATGTCGTTCAAAGGCTATAATTATAATTAATGGAGTTTCAAATAGGTATTTCAATTGAATTTTCTGCATCCCCATCAAAATAAATTTGTTATGAATCGTTGACAAACTATTGTACACTACAATAAATACGGTGCCAGTTATTTGCAAAATACCCCAAAACCCATGCATTAATTATTGTTTTTATTTACCATTAATCTAATTAATAATAGTTTGACTAAACACAGGCCTATAGCCAATATAAAAGAATACAAATGACGAAATAAACCATATTCATTCAAGTCCAAAACATGCCCTGAACTGAAAGGGTTCAAAGCATTTAAATACTTTAATGATCTGTCATGCACAGGAGACAAGTCAGTGACTACTCATAGGCTCATAAACAATTTCAGACAGGTGTGGTGTGTCTGGAGCATGTCTGGTTGTCAGTGGTCTTGTATTGAGCGCTAGGCGATTCCATTAAGGTTTAAGGAAAAAGGTGATTTCAGTGTTCAAAATGTGAACATTTGCAAAGCTGTGATCAAGGAAAAGGGGGGCTACTTTGAAGAATCTCAAATAAAAAATATATTGTGATTAGTTTAACTCTTCTTTTGGTTACAACATGATTCCATATGTGTTATTTTATAGTTTTGATGTCTTCACTATTATTCTACAATGTAGAAAATAGAACAAATAAAGATAAACCCTTAAATGAGTAGGTGTGTCCAAACTTTTGACCTGTACTGTATGTTTTCAATGTGTTGAACCCTGTATATTGAAAGAGCCTTTATGATTTTGTATCTCAGATTTGGGATTTAAGTTTGACCTCTTTAGTGTGTTGTCCTCCTCCTGTGCACGTTGTTTTCTTTACTCAGCGACTCCGTTTATGTACATAATACAATGATGAGTTCCTGTCAAAGGATTGTTTGAATTTAATTGACAGGGACACACTAATGGGGCCCACCCTAACAGATGGTGAACAGTCACCGGGCAGGTTCAGTCGACAGACCCCCACACAAATATAGGCCTACACACACACTGTAAAACCATGAATTCTTGATGAAGTAACCTACATTGTCTCCTAATGCCAAATGTAAGCATGGTGAACTTAATGAGTTGCTGCATATGGACTTCTCTATATGAGATGCCAGAAAAGTTATTCCACAAGAAATAGCTTTGGCTACTGTACGTTTAACATAATAAGATAATGTTATAGATATGACCTTTTATAACATGATTCTAAATATATTATTTGCCGCAGGAATCAAATATGCACTCTCACAGTATAAGACGGTAATGGTCAGATCATGCAGCATGAGAACGCATGATGCTGCTGTGATCACTGTTATGGTGAATATAAGCCCATTCAAACTGTTCAGTACAGCACTTTGCAAATACGTCTTCTTTCCACAGCTTTTGCTTGCTATGTAACGTCTACCACAGGCTGGCCGGCCAAGTTGACTTGCAGTGTTACAGTAGGCTAGAGAAGGCTGTCTTGCATTTTGTATTAATGCAGTTGTGTGTGTGTGCGTGTGCATGAGCGGTGTAGAGAAGGCAGTGAACTTACAGTAGAGAAGGCTCTTATATTAGTGTTACAGAAAGCTTAGACTAGTACACTCTGTTACGGCCTGTGTGTGGGAGAGAGAGAAGGCTGGCAGAAGGAGGAGGAAAGGGCAGGTCTGGACTTGACTAGAGGTCGACCGATTAATCGGAATGGCCGATTTAATTAGGGCTGATTTCAAGTTTTCATAATCGGAAATCGGTATTTTTGGACACAGATTTGGCCGTTTTTTGGGGGGGTACGATTTTTTTTTTTACATCTTTATTTAACTAGGCAAGTCAGTTAAGAACACATTCTTATTTTCAATGGTGGCCTAGGAATGGTGGGTTAACTGCCTTGTTCAGGGGCAGAACAACAGATTTTTACCTTGTCAGCTCGGGGATTCAATCTTGCAACCTCACGGTTAACTAGTCCAGCGCTCTAACCACCTGCTTTACATTGCACTTCACGAGGAACCTGCCTGTTATGCGAATGCAGTAAAAAGTCAAGGTAAGTTGCTAGCTAGCATTAAACATATCTTATAAAAAAAACAATCAATCAATCAATCATTAATCACTAGTTAACTACACATAGTTGATGATATTACTAGTTTATCTAGCGTGTCCTGTGTTGCATATAATCGATGCAGTGCGCATTCACGAAAAAGGACTGTTGTTGCTCCAACGTGTACCTAACCATAAACATCAATGCCTTTAAAAAAAAATCAATACACAAGTACATATTTTTAAACCTGCATATTTAGCTAAAAGAAATCCAGGTTAGCAGGCAATATTAACCAGGTGAAATTGTCACTTCTCTTGCGTTCATTGCATGCAGAGTCAGGGTATCCACATCGATGGAACAGTAGTGGAGAGGGTAGCAAGTTTTAAGTTCCTCGGCATACACATCACAGACAAACTGAATTGGTCCACTCACACAGACAGCATCGTGAAGAAGGCGCAGCAGCGCCTCTTCAACCTCAGGAGGCTGAAGAAATTCGGCTTGTCACCAAAAGCACTCACAAACGTCTACAGATGCACAATCGAGAGCATCCTGGCGGGCTGTATCACCGCCTGGTATGGCAACTGCACCGCCCTCAACCGTAAGGCTCTCCAGAGGGTAGTGAGGTCTGCACAACGCATCACCGGGGGCAAACTACCTGCCCTCCAGGACACCTACACCACCCGATGTCACAGGAAGGCCATAAAGATCATCAAGGACATCAACCACCCGAGCCACTGCCTGTTCACCCCGCTATCATCCAGAAGGCGAGGTCAGTACAGGTGCATCAAAGCTGGGACCGAGAGACTGAAAAACAGCTTCTATCTCAAGGCCATCAGACTGTTAAACAGCCACCACTAACACTGAGTGGCTGCTGCCAACACACTGACACTGACTCAACTCCAGCCACTTTAATAATGGGAATTGATGGGAAATGATGTAAATATATCACTAGCCACTTTAAACAATGCTACCTTATATAAATGTTACTTACCCTACATTATTCATCTCATATGCATACGTATATACTGTACTCTATATCATCGACGGTATCCTTATGTAATACATGTATCACTAGCCACTTTATACTATACTATGCCACTTTGTTTACATACTCATCTCATTTGTACATACTGTACCCGATACCATCTACTGTATCTTGCCTATGCTGCTCTGTACCATCACTCATTCATATATCCTTATGTACATATTCTTTATCCCCTTACACTGTGTACAAGACAGTAGTTTTGGAATTGTTAGTTAGATTACTTGTTATTACTGCATTGTCGGAACTAGAAGCACAAGCATTTCGCTACACTCGCATTAACATCTGCTAACCATGTGTATGTGACAAATAAAATTTGATTTGATTTGATTTTTTTTTTTGATTTATATGCAACAGTTTGGGCCGCCTGGCTCATTGCGAACTAATTTGCCAGAACTTTACACAATTATGACATAACATTGAAGGTTGTGCAATGTAACAGGAATGTTTAGACTTATGGATGCCACCCGTTAGATAAAATACGGAACCGTTTGGTATTTTATCTAACGGGTGGCATCCATAAGTCTAAACAAGTGTTATAAAAGTGTTATAAAGGGCCCAGAAGTGTTTTTGGGTCAATTTACCCTTTAACCCCAATTTGCATTGAAACATCGGGATAGTGTGTTGATATCAGTAATATTTAAGAACACGAGCATAAATGTTTTTTGTTAAGATTTAAGTTGATATAAACACAAACTAACTGAAATTAACTGAAAGTTGTGTGTGTTATGTTCTTTGCCCACTTCCTGTTTGGAAGAACACAATCTGAGGTTTGTGGTTTTTGAACTCAGCCCCTATCGAATACACAATGGGATATGGGTTATGTTGCACTTCCTAAGGCTTCCACTAGATGTCAACCGTCTTTAGAACGTTGTTTCAGGCTTCTACTGTGAAGTGGGAGCGAATGAGAGCTGTTTGACTAAGAGGTCTGGCAGCAGCCTCGTTCTCAGTCACGCGCGTTCACATGAGGTATCTCTCGTTACATTGCTTTTCTACAAACAATGGAATTCTCCGGTTGGAACATTATTGAACATTTATGATAAAAACATCCTAAAGATTTATTCTATACTTAGTTTGACAAGTTTCTTCGACCTGTAATATAACTTTTTGAACTTTTCGTCCGACTGGACCTGAACGCGCGTTTGGATTTGTTTACCAAACGCCCTAACAAAAGAAGCTATTTGGACATAAATGATGGACATTATCGAACAAAACAAACATTTATTGTGGAACTGCGATTCCCGGGAGTGCATTCTGATGAAGATCATCAAAGGTAAGTGAATATTTAGAATGCTACATGGCAGATATTTATTTTGGCTGGTTTGGGCTCTGAGCACCGTACTCAGATTATGTTTTTTCCGTAAAGTGTTTTTGAAATCTGACACAGCGTTAAGGATTTGGATTTGCATTAAGGAGAAGTGTATCTAAAGTTCCATGCATAACACTTGAATTTTCATCAACATTTATAATGAGTATTTCTGGGAATTCATGTGCCTCTCTGCACAATCACCGCATGTTTTAGAACTACTGAATGTAATGCACCAATGTAAAATGAGAATATTTATATAAATATGCACTTTATCAAACAAAGCATACATGTATTGTGTAACATGAAGTCCTATGAGTGTCATCTGATGAAGATCATCAAAGGTTAGTGATTAATTTTATCTCTATTTGTGCTTTTTGTGACTCCTCTCTTTGGCTGAAAAAATGGCTGGGTTTTTCTGTGGCTTGGTGGTGACCTAACATAATCGTTTATGGAGCTTTCACTGTAAAGCATTTTTGAAATCAGACACTGGATGGATTAACGAGAATTTTAACTTTAAAATGGTGCCTAATACTTATATGTTTGAGAAATTTTATTTATGAGATTTCTGTTGATTTGTATTTGGCGCCCTGCAATTTCATTGGCTGTTGGCGAAAATAGGGAAAACACCAATGGGGATGAATTATTTTGCAAGGCACTGTAAAAAGTGGTGGTGTATGGACTGTAGTTGGTCCGTGATCCGTACGGATCACCCCCACGGTTCGGCACGCACGTGAACCGCAAATCAATTGCAAAGTTTAACCATCATCGTGTGAAATACAGTTTTACTGCCTCTGTTACTTTTTAAAGTAATAATTCCCTACATCTCGATGCAGAGTTGCAGTGAAAAGTTAAAGATAAGAGATGCGTGTTGTGTTTTGCTCTAAAGCCTGAAGTTTGATTCAAAATGTTTTTTAAGCAGTTGCGTTGCAAAAAGCAAAGAATAAAAAAGAACAGTGACAGCCATGGCTAGCGGAGGAGCTGAAGTACTGGAAAAGCCTCCCTCTTCATTTAAGTCATGTATGGGAGCATTTTGGCTTCACTGTCAAATATGATGACGGAAGAAGGGTGGTGGACAACACCACTACGGTGTGTAGGCGTTGTGCCACAAGAAAGGTGTATGATCATGGAAATACATCGAGCATGGCCACACATTTAAAGCATCATCACCCTAGTGTGTCAGTGACAGGAGACAACTCAGCCAAGACCTAACAACTTCTCCCCGCGGCTTTTAAGCAGTCCTTTGCTGCAGAATCAGACTGGGCTAAAGCCATCACCAAATCTATTGATGTTTATCGCTGCAGACATGAGGCCATAATCTGTTGTGGAAAATGAAAGGTTTAAAAATATGGTGAAAGTGCTTGAGCCATGCTAGGAAATGCCCCTCACGCACCCACTTCAGTATGAAGATCATGCCAGATCTTTATGAACAGGAAAAGATAAATTGTCGAAAAATTATCCAAGGCATCCTCTGTTGCTCTCACCACAGACGGGTGGACCTCCAGGGCAACGGAAAGCTATGTCAGTGTGACTGCTCACTACACCACAGAGGAATGGGAGATGTGAAGTCCGGTGCTACAGGCACGAGAGTCAGGCACAAATCTGTCACAGGTACTGCTCGGAGCAGTAGCAGAGTGGAAGCTAGAGAGGCCCAATAGCAATATTCCAATCACCACAGATAATGCCAAAAACCAAGTAAATGCAGTGATTGAAGCTGTACTGGGACCACAGATAGGTTGCTTTGCACATGTGATCAATTTAGCATCCCAAGGGGGAATCTCAGTGAACCAGATGGACCGCCTCCTTGGGAGGATCAGGAAGGTGGTTTCCTTTTTCCACCGACCCATAACAGCCGCTCGTGTGCTTAAGACCAAGCAAGAAATTCTACAGCTACCGACCCACAAGCTCATACACGATTTCACAACAAGATGGAACTCCACTTATGACATTTTGGAGCTCTATCTTGAGCAGCAGGCAGCTGTATACTCTGCACTGACAGACAGGACCCTGAAAAAAAAAGTAAAGACATCGTCACCTTGTCTGACGATGACGTGAAAGTGGCAGAGGAGGTCATCCAGGTGCTCAAACCCCTCAAAACGATTACAACTCTATTGAGCACTGCAACTGCACCGTCTGTGTCCATGGTCCTACCTCTGAAAACAAGGATTCTACAATCCATGGCCCCAAGTGAGGACGACGGCACCATCACTAAAGATGTCAAGGCTGCCATTATAGAGAGGACCTGAACCCCAGGTACCCCCCTAATGTACAGGACTACCTTCATAGATCTACTGCACTGGATCCAAGGTTAAAGTCCCTGTCTCACCTAGACCCTGCCCTACACCAGAGGACATACAGTGATCGTTCTTACCACTGAGATTGTGGCCACTGAAGAGGTTAAAAAATGAGAGTGAATTACTTAAATAATAAATATACTGCAGTCTAATCTTAGTCTATGCTATTGCTATTAGAATCATCTAGATTTGGAATAATAATGTTTTTTGTTAAATGTTATTGCCACAATTATAGTTCTATGAAAAATAATTAGAGGTTATAAGCTCAAGTCTGCTTTGCTTTCTTTTTTTTGATGTGGACACAGATTATTTTTAATTCACTATTGTTCAAAGGAAGAAGGTATCATGCCTCATTGCACTTTAATTTAACAGTTGAGTATGGACTGTTTTAAGATTTTTTTTAAACATTGAAAAGTTCCTCGCTGTAATAAATGGAAAGCAAAGTTATATTTGTCTCTTTTATTTTGCTGATCTGAAAAATTAGCCGATTTGTGACTCAAAACCGTGATAAGATCCGAACCGTGAGTTTTATGATCCGTTGCACCACTAGTAAAAAGCATGTTAAACATCCTTCCTCCAATTAAGTTTTTATTTGAGAATTGCCAGAACAATCTGTGATAGCAAAAATAGGCTTATTCTGTGTCTGGGAAACTGGCCCTAAAACAAACAACAACATATATAAGGTTAACTATTTGAACCTTTCAAACCCACCTCTGTCTTTCTCCTGCAGCATGGGGGCACCAGCGACAGCGTACGACGAGAAGAAGGAAACATGCGGAACCGTCTGTCTGAAGTATCTCCTATTCACATTCAACTTCCTCTTCTGGGTGAGTCTGTCTGCCTGCATGTGACTTTCATGCTGGGAGGACAACTCCTCTGAGATATATGGGTTTTTGTATCTTTCTGGTGTCCACAGACCAACACAACACCACCAGGCATTCCATCCCACATTCCCTATCACACAACTGTGCTTCCCAGACCGCTAGACTGAACGGCTAGTCTGCCACACTGTGGGAGATGGCAGCTGTCCTAATACAGATCTCAGAAAAGATGTGTCTGCTAATGCAAACCTAATAATCTAGCCCTCCTAGGCTGCTACATATGCTCAAATACATGTTTTCCCCTAAACTTGTAACATTACTTATTCTTATCCCTTGTGCAAATATTCTACAGCTGTGTCTCGCTGTCCAGACCTCACTGGTGCAGGAAACTCTCTGATAGCCCAGAATATTTTTTTACAATGTTGCAAGTTCCTTGAAGACCGGCCATGCGTAGCCAATGTGATTTATAGGATATTTATTTTTATCAGGATATTTTCTACCTGCGGGCTGCAATGTTTTTATTTGTTGGCTTTATGTAGGCTATTTTTACATATTGGAAATGGCAATAGAAATTACTTTTAAGATTTGAATCGTTTTCATTTAAGATTTTGATTATCACGTCATTGATAGGATTTTGATTAACACGTCAATGATTTTGAGATATGAAGACTTTATTATAAAATAAATGAAAGTGTTCTACTAAAATGTGCATATGAAAATCATAACTTGCACGCAGATAAGTAGAAATTGTACGATAACTTGGCACTCCAAATGGAAAAGGTTGCCGACCGCTGGTGTAACCTGTTACCGACAACTTTAGGAGCTTAATGGCGGAATCTTTGAAGAGCAGTGGGAGGAGAAAGGTCGGGAACAGCCTTACAGTATATAAACATCAGCATGACTGACTGTTTGTGTATATTTCACAGACTGAATGTCATTCACATTGAGTGTATAGCTGCCCATCTCCTCTGCTCCCTTCTTAGTGAATGAATGACCTTGCATTACAAGGAGATCAGTAGCTGTGTAAGTGATTGAGTTGGCACGGGGACACATTTTTTTGGTGCAGTGCTGCAACATATACTGATGTACAAGTGTAAATGTAGTATACGGTCGATTTAACCGCTTTTCATCATATTCAAACTGTGGATGGTGATGTATTTTCTAAGTTGATATAGGCCTGTAATGTTGTGTTTAAAGAAGAATACACACCAAGTACTGCCATCTTCATTAACATCATGGGAACAGTTCCACAGTGTTTAATATTGCATAAGGATGATTGCCTATAAGAATTGAAGGTAGCAGTGGTTCATTTGTTTCCCACTGTAGGTGGTGGGCTGTATGTAGCAAGCTATCTGCTTTAGTTTTGAGATGATTGATCTATGTCAAGGGAGGAAGTGGTTTTTACTTATTTGTAGGGCTCACCCCATTTAGTCGGCTGGTCAATTGTTTGGTCAATAGGCTGTTGGTCGACCAAGATTTCTTTAGTCGGGCAGTAGTGGACTGATCCATTGTGGAGGCCATGGGGATGGCATAGTCCATCTGTCTGAGACGTGCTACTGAAATTGTACAGTTCAAGTCGGAGGTTTACATACACTTAGGTTGGAGTCATTAAAATTTGTTTTTCAACCACGCCACTAATTTCTTGTTAACAATCTATAGTTTTGGCAAGTCGGTTAGGACATTTTACTTTGTGCATGACACAAGTAAGTTTTCCAACATTTGTTTACAGACAGATTATTTGACTTATAATTCACTGTGTCACAATTCCAGTGGGTCAAAAGTTTGCATACACTAAATTGACTGTCTTTAAACAGCTTGGAAAATTACAGAAAATGATGTCATGGCTTTAGAAGCTTCTGATAGGCTAATTTACATAATTTAAGTCAATTGGAGGTGTTCCTGTGGATGTATTTCAAGACCTACCTTCAAACTCTGTGCCTCTTTGCTTGACATCGTGGGAAAATCAAAAGAACTCAGCCAAGACCTAAGAAAAACAACTGTAGACCTCCACAAGTCCGGTTCATCCTTGGGAGCAATTTCAAAATGCCTGAAGGTACCACGTTCATCTGTACAAACAATAGTACGCAAGCATAAACACCATGGAACCACGCAACTGTCATACCGCTCATTAAGGAGAAGCGTTCTGTCTCCTAGAGATGATAGGTGCGAAAAGTGCAAATCAATCCCAGAACAACATCAAAGGACCTTGTGAAGATGCTGGAGGAAACAGGTACAAAAGTATTTATATCCACAGTAAAACAAGTCCCATATTGATATAACCTGAAAGGCCTCTCAGCAAGGAAGAAGCCACTGCTCCAAAACTGCCATAAAAAAGCCAGACTACGGTTTGCAACTGCATATGGGGACAAAGATCGTACTTTTTGGAGAAATGTCCTCTGGTCTGATGAAACAAAAATAGAACTGTTTGGCCATAATGACCATCGTTATATTTGGAGGAAAAAGGGGGAGGCTTGCAAGCCGAAGAACACTGTCCCAACTGTGAAGCACTGCTGTGGCAGCATCATGTTGTGGGGGTCCTTTGCTGCAGGAGGGACTGGGGCACTTCACAAAATAGATGGCATCATGAGGTAGGACGATAATGTGGATATATTGAAGCAACATCTCAAGACGTCAGTCAGGAAGTTCAAGCTTGGTCGCAAATGGGTCTTCCAAATGGACAATGACCTCAAGCATACTTCCAAAGTTGTGGCAAAATGGCTTAAGGACAAAAAAGTCAAGCTATTGGAGGACATGAGAAAACAACCCTTGCCTTATTGTCTAAGAAAAGTGAAGAGAGAGGAAATTCCAACTTTATTAGGTCTATAATCAATAGCCTAACTGTTTAATGTGGCTGGTCTTTATAAATCATCAATATATCTACATAAATAAGACATCCTGCTTCTGTTGCCTGTTTGAGTGTTTGGTTAATAGCCTACTGATTCCGTGAGCACCAAGCATTATGCAATGAATGACAAGCTATTACCTGCAGTTATTCTAGCCCCGGACGAATCAACATCCCTGTGTTTTCAGAGAAATATCTGCGTTTGACAGGTGTTGCTCACGGTTTGCGCAAGAAAACAACTGATTCGATAAATTGAACTATGCTGTGCATAAGCTATATATGAATGGCCTATATGTAGCCTATCAATTCTCAATTGTGAATACTTTTGTTTGTTTTATGTGCGTATGAATTGAATATTAGCAAATGTATCAGTAAAAAATATTGAGCCTATTTAATGCAACCCTTGCTATTATTAATAGATCGTTAAGCAGCATACAACTGACCTTAAACTTTTGGAAATTAAGTAAACTTTCTCATCCATAGCTTAAAAGCAATCAAATCAATTGCTGGTTGGACTCCCTCTAGTCATTTGTGTGTCTTAATTATTTAGTTAAAGAGTGTGCTTAAAGCATCAGACAAGCTCAGTGAATATAGTTGATTTGATTAAAACACATAGGAGGTGTCAATATATGGAAAAATACACGTTTAAAAATGTTGTCTAGTCGATTGGCAGCCGAGTACTAAACTGTAAACCAATCAAGCATTGCATTGTGTACTATCCATGGTACTATCTCTGCTTAAAACATCTGCCAATCACGTTATCCATGCTCAAGAGTTATCTCCCGCCGACTTCTCAGGTAAAGTATTTTTTATTTGATGGGTTCAAAAAATCAGACATTGAATATCCCTTTGAGTATGGGAAAGTTGTTTTTATTTTATTGAATCCAAAACATACAATATACTTGCAGTGAAGCCACCCAACAACTACAACAACTAGCATGTTCAAGTTATTAATTACACTTTGGAAATTGTGTCAATACACCCAGTCACTAGAAAGATAACTTTCCTAACTCAGTTGCCGGTGAGGAAGGAAACCACTCAGGGATTTCACCAGGCCAATGGTGACTTTAAAACAGTTACAGAGTTTTAATGGCTGTGATAGGAGAACTGACAATGGATTAACAAAATTATAGTTACTCCACAATACTAACCTAACTGACAGAGTGGAAAGAAGGAAGCCTCTACAGAATAAAAATATTCTAAAACATGCATCTTGTTTGTTACAAGGCACTAACGTAATACTGCAAAAAATGTGGCAAAGCAATTAATTGTTTGTCCTGAATACAAAGAGTAATGTTTGGGGCAAATAGAATACAACACATTACAGAGTACCACTTTCCATATCTTCAAGTGTATTGGTGGCTGCATCATGTTATAGGTATGGTTGTAAACATTAACCTTTCTGATCTCCCCATCCCGGATCCGGGATCGTGAATACAGACTCAAGCTCATTACCATAACGCAACGTTAACTATTCATGAAAATTGCAAATGAAATGAAATAAATATGCTAGCTCTCAAGCTTAGCCTTTTGTTAACAACACTGTCATCTCAGATTTTCAAAATATGCTTCTCAACCATTGCAAAACAAGCATTTGTGTAACAGTATTGATGGCTAACGTAGCATTTAGCGTAGTATTTAGCGTTAGCATTCAGCAGGCAACATTTACACAAAAAAACAGAAAAGCATTCAAATAAAATCATTTACCTTTGAAGAACTTCAGATGTTTTCAATGAGGAGACTCTCAGATAGCAAATGTTCAGTTTTTCCTGAAAGATTATTTGTTTAGGACAAATCGCTCCGTTTTCTGCGTCACGTTTAGCTACGAAAAAAACCCTGTATCCAGGATTGTGTAAATCTATCAGCAAGCTCATTAGCATAACACAACGTTAACTATTCATGAAAATGGCTAATGAAATGAAATTAATCTATTTGCTCTCAAGCTTAGCCTTTTGTTAACAACACTGTCATCTCAGATTTTCAAAATATGCTTTTGAACCATAGCTAAACAAGCATTTGTGTAAGAGTATTGATAGCCTAGCATTGCATTAAGCCTAGCATTCAGCATGCAACATTTTCCACAAAAAAACATAAAAGCATTCAAATAAAATAATTTACCTTTGAAGAACTTCAGATGTTTTCAATGAGGAGACTCTGTTAGATAGCAAATGTTCCGTTTTTACAAAAAATATTATTTGTGTCGACTAATCACTCCGTTTTGTTCATCACGTTTGGGTAAGAAAAATAAAAAAAATCATTAAAACGCGAACTTTTTTCCAAATTAACTCCATAATATCGACAGAAACATGGCAAACGATGTTTAGAATCAATCCTCAAGGTGTTTTTCACATATCTATCGACGATAAAATCCATCGTGGCAGTTTACTTTCAATTCTGAAGAAATGGAACGCGCATGGACTTACTGATTACGCACACAGGACACCGGGCGGGACACCAGGTAAATGTAGTCTCTTATGGTCAATCTTCCAATGATATGCCTACAAACACGTCACAATGCTGCAGACACCTCGGGGAATATACAGAAAGCGCAGGCTCATTCCTGGCGCATTCACAGCCATATAAGGAGACATTGGAACACAGCGCCTTCAGAATCCAGGGCATTTCCTGTATGAAACATCATCTTGGTTTCGCCTGTTGCATTAGTTCTGGGGCACGCACAGATATCTTTGCAGTTTTGGAGACGTCAGAGTTGTGTCTTTCCAAGGTTGTCAATTCCATGCATAGTCGAGCATCTTTTCGTGACAAAATATTGCGCTTAAAACGGGCACGTCTTTTTATCCAATAATGACACAGCGCCCCTATAGGTTCAAGAGGTTAATTAAGGACTGGGAAATATTTCAGTATAAAAAATCAAGAAGATGGTGAATGTTCCTGAGTGGCTGAGTTGCAGTTTTGACTAAAATCAGATTGAAAATCTATGGCTAGACTTAAAAATGGTTGTCTAGCAATGATCAACAAACAATTTGACAGATCTTGAAGAACTTTCAAAAGAATAATGGGCAAATATTGCACAATCCAGGTGTACAAAGCTCTTTGAGACATACCCAGAAAGACTCACAGCTGTAAACGACAAAGGTGATTCTAACATGTCTTGATTCAGGGATGTGAATACTTATCTAAATGAGATTTCCATATTTAATTTTCAATAAATTTGCTAAGATTTCTAAAATCATGTTTTCACTTTCATTATTTAATCCATTTTGAATTCAGGCTGTAACACAAAATGTGGAACAAATAAAGGGGTATGAATACTTTCTGAAGGTACTGGGGCTTTATCACTAGCTAGCATGTCATTCAGGGACAAGGACCATTTCAGATATCAGTCTATTCCAAGTAATAATTTAAGACTAAAGAAATCTGCAGGACAAGTAGTGTAAAGCTAATACAGTCATTCATCAAGGCAGGACCGTCTAATTTCATTCATACTGACAAATAAGAAAAAAACACATTATCCCTGTCAATAGTTGGAGTAGGATGATTTCAGGATGTTCATTTTCTAACTCAAACTACATTCCTTTGCTGTCATGGTTTATTGTATTCATTAAGGGTGGTAAGGAAAGGGTGGTTACTTTGAAGAATCTCAAATGTAAAAAATGTAACACTTTTTTTGGTTACTACATGATTCCATATGTGTTATTTCATAGTTTTGATGTCTTCACTATTATTCTACAATGTAGACCATACATTGTAGACCAAAAGGAAAACCCTGGAATGAGTAGGTGTGTCCAAACTTTTGACTGGTACTGTATGTTATGGAAAACATGTCTCACAGTCATAGTTAGTAGAATAAGGAATGGGTTGGCAAGATTTTGGCAGCGTCAACTTTTAGAATGTTAGTCGGAAAGTTATTCATTTAAAACACCTAAATATACTCACATTGAGTATGGTTACATGAACACAATAATAGTGCGAATAGTCAGATTATTATAATTTCGATTTAAACATTTACATGCTTTGCCAGCAGAATGATTTCCCTAATAATCCTGTTTACATGGACACGTCTGAAATCAGAAACGTTCTACCAATACGACCATGTTATTTTTGTGAAGAATATCTGATTCTTGAGTTCAGACCTGTATAAAGTTTGTATGTGAAAACTATTTCTAAGATGCATACTTTCAGTTTTTCTGTACTTTTTTTGAAGCTCACAGTGCTTGTGCTCAAACATACACAGATCAAATACACCGCTATAACTCTGATTAAGGCATCTACATGTCTTAATAATTCGAAAGATTGCTCAGAAAAACACTTTTTAATCAGCACATGCTTACTTCGAATATGACCGTATGCCGATTTTAAGATAAGCAGAGTGCGGTGTTTACATGACTAACGCCATAACCAGCCTACTGCCATAATCCGTTTAGTATCAAATTATTTGTGTGCATGTAAACGTACTCATTCAATGAACATTTAGTATTTGATACTTAAACAGTAGTTTTCTAGCTGCTTTTTCTTATAATCCTACAGGGTCTTTATCATTCTCTATTCCTTATATTCCAATGCATCCAGCATTATGCATGCCCACCATGGTATTGGGTAGCTGCTATTTGAGGACTCATCTGGTTTAGAAATCAAACTCGGGTTATTGCAGAGCCCATTGTACAACAATTTTTAGAAAATATTTTATTGCATGGTATGCTATATGTATTGGCTAATATGCTTATGCAGTTGTCATTTTTTTAAACCTCCATTCTAACCAGTGGTGTAAAGATACTTTGAAGTACTAAGTCATTTTTGGGGGTATCTGTACTTTACTCTTTATATTTTTGACAACTTTTACTTCACTACATTCCTAAAGAAAATTATGTGCTTTTTACTCCATGCATTTTCTCTGAGATTGAAAAGTACTCATTACATTTTGAATGCTTAGCAGCCAGAACAATAGTAAAATCCATGCACTTATCAAGAAAACATCCCTACTGCCTCTGATCTGGTGGACTCCCTTAACACACATTAGTTTGTAAATGATGTCTGAGTGTTGGAGTGTGCCCCTGGCTATCCGTAAATAATAAAAACAAGAAGATGGGCTGTCTGGTTTACTTAATATAAGGAATTTGAAATGATTTATACTTTTTACTTTAGATACTTAAGTATACATAAAACCAAACACTGTTAGATTTTTACTCAAGTCATACTTAAGTGATTTTCTGTTAAGGTATCTTTACTTTTTCTTAAGTATAACAATTGAGTACTTTTTCCACCACTGATTCTAACATGCAGTGCCCCTTCACTTTTTCCACATTTTGTTACATTACAGCCTTATTCTAAAATGGACTAAATAACATTTTGCCCATCAATCTACATACAATACCCCAGCAAAAATAGTTTTTTAGATATTTTTGCAAATGTATAAAAAAAATAAAAAACTGATCACATTTACGTAAGTATTCAGACCCTTTACTCAGTACTTTGTTGAAGCACCTTTGGCAGCGATTACAGCCGCCTTGGGTATGACGCTACAAGCTTAGCACACCTGTATTTGGGGAGTTTCTCACATTCTTCTCTGCAGATCCTCTCAAGCTCTGTCAGGTTGGATGGGGAGCGTCGCTGCACAGCTATTTTCAGGTCTCCAGAGATGTTCGATCGTGTTCAAGTCTGGCCTCAGGCTGGGCCACTCAAGGACATTCAGAAACTTGTCCACTCTTGTGTTGTCTTGGCTGTGTGCTTAGGGTCATTGTCCTGTTTGAAAGGAAATCCTTCGTCCCAGTCTGAGGTCCTGAGCACTCTGGATCTCTCTACTTTGCTCCGTTCATCTTTCCCTTGATCCTGACTGCCTCCCAGTCCATGCCGCTGAAAAACATCCCCACAGCATGATGCTGCCACCACCATGCTTCAACATAGGGATGGTGCCAGGTTTTCTCCAGATGTGATGCTTGGCATTCAGGCCAAAGAGTTCAATCTTGGTTTCATCAGACCAGAGAATCTTGTTTCTCATGATCTGATCTCATATGCTTCTTACTGAGGAGGGGCTTCCGTCTGGTCACTCTATAAAGGTCTGATTGGTGGAGTGCTGCAGAGATGGTTCTCCCATCTCCTTGACCAAGGCCCTTCTCCCCCAATTGCTCAGTTTGGCTGGACGGCCAGCTCTGGGACGGTTCTTGGTGGTTCCAAACTTCTTCCATTTAACAATGATGGAGGCCACTGTGTTCTTAGGGACCTTCAATGCTGCAGAAATGTTTTGGTACCCTTCCCCAGTTCTGTGCCTCGACACAATCCTGTCTCTGAGCTCTACGGACAATTCCTTTGACTTAATAGCTTGGTTTTTGCTCTGATATGCGCTGTCAACTGTGGGACCTATATATATATATATATATATATATATATATATATATATATATATATATATATATATACTGCTAAAAAAATAAAGGAAACACTAAAATAACACATCCTAGACCTGAATGAATGAAATATTCTTATTCAATACTTTTTTCTTTACATAGTTGAATGTGCTGACAACAAAATCACACACAAATTATCAATGGAAATCAAATTTATCAACCCATGGAAGTCTGGATTTGGAGTCACACTCAAAATTAAAGTGGAAAACCTCACTACAGGCTGATCCAACTTTGATGTAATGTCCTTAAAACAAGTCAAAATGAGGCTCAGTAGTGTGTGTGGCCTCCACGTGCCTGTATGACCTCCCTAGAACGCCTGGGCATGCTCCTGATGAGGTGGCGGATGGTCTCCTGAGGGATCTCCTCCCAGACCTGGACTAAAGCATCCGCCAACTCCTGGACAGTCTGGACAGTCTGTGGACAGTCTGTGGTCCTGGACAGTCTGTTGGTGGATGGAGCGAGACATGATGTCCCAGATGTGCTCAATTGGATTCAGGTCTGGGGAACGGGCGGGCCAGTCCATAGCATCAATGCCTTCCTCTTGCAAGAACTGCTGACACATTCCAGCCACATGAGGTCTAGCATTGTCTTGCATTAGGAGGAACCCAGGGCCAACCGCACTAGCATATGGTCTCACAAGGGGTCTGAGGATCTCATCTCGGTACCTAATGGCAGTCAGGCTACCTCTGGCGAGCACATGGAGGGCTGTGCGGCCCCCCAAAGAAATGCCACCCCACACCATGACTGACCCACCGCCAAACCGGTCATGCTGGAGGATGTTGCAGGCAGCAGAACGTTCTCCACGGCATCTCCAGACTCTGTCACGTCTGTCACATGTGCTCAGTGTGAACCTGCTTTCATCTGTGAAGAGCACAGGGCGCCAGTGGCGAATTTGTCAATCTTGGTGTTCTCTGGAAAATGCCAAACGTCCTGCACGGTGTTGGGCTGTAAGCACAACCCCCACCTGTGGATGTCGGGCCCTCATACCACCCTCATGGAGTCTGTTTCTGATCGTTTGAGCAGACACATGCACATTTGTGGCCTGCTGGAGGTCATTTTGCAGGGCTCTGGCAGTGCTCCTCCTGCTCCTCCTTGCACAAAGGCGGAGGTAGCGGTCCTGCTGCTGGGTTGTTGCCCGCCTACGGCCTCCTCCACGTCGCCTGATGTATTGGCCTGTCTCCTGGTAGCGCCTCCATGCTCTGGACACTATGCTGACAGACACAGCAAACCTTCTTGCCACAGCTCGCATTGATGTGCCATCCTGGATGATGAGCTGTCAATCAGTGTTGCTTCCTAAGTGGACAGTTTGATTTCACAGAAGTGTGATTGACTTGGAGTTGTTTAAGTGTTCCCTTTTTATTTTTTTGAGCAGTGTATTATATATGCCAATCATCACGTCATGTCCAGTCAATATAATTTACCCCAGGTGGACTCCAATCAAGTTGTAAAATCATCTCAAGGATGATCAATGGAAACAGGATGCACCTGAGCTCAATTTTGAGTCTAATATCAAAGGGTCTGAATACTTATGTAAATAAGGTACATTTTGAAAAACCTGTTTTCGCTTTGTCATTATGGGTTATAGTGTGTAGATTGAGGAAAACATGTATTTTGATCCATTTCAGAATAAGACTGTAACGTAACAAAATGTGGAAAAAGTAAAGTGTTCTGAATAATTTCTGAATGCTCTGTATATCTGGGTTTCTATGCTAATTATTTGATTGGATGTTTATTTAAGGCTGCAGCTAGTTCCTTGAAATCAGACAACCTTGCCAAAGCATGATTCTTTATTGAATTCACTTACAGAGATAGCTAATGAAACACTAGCTTCCTGAGCAGGCACATTGACATTTACAGTATTAGCTGGCTAGGCTAGTGTAGTCAACTGTAACATTGGCGAGCTTTCAATTGTTAACACTCCATATGATCAAGACCGTTCATATTGCATGCTGCATATTTCAAGTGCACTCGAAAACCGATATTTATCTAATTTCAGTCTTTGGGAGCTAACGTTAGATCCTCTTAACACACTGAAAGCACATCAGAGGCTGTGTTAACATCTTGGCTGCCTTCATCAAGAGGTGTATGTGCAGGAGTTCTAATTGGTTCCAAGTTCAGCAGTTTGCAAAATAACCTGAAGACTTTTGAGATATACTTTCTTAAATGTACCTTTTTGCAAGAATTGAAGGTGACAACAAATTTTACAGTAATCATAAGAATATTTCATTGTTGTAGCCAGCAGCATACCACCCTGCATACCACTGCTGGCTTGCTTCTGAAGCTAAGCAGGGTTGGTCCTGGTCAGTCCCTGGATGGGAGAACAGATGCTGCTGGAAGTGGTGTTGGAGGGCCAGTAGGAGGCACTCTTTCCTCTGGTCTAAAAAATATCCCAATGCCCCAGGGCGATTGGTGACTGCCCTGTGTAGGGTGCTGTCTTTCGGGTGGGACGTTAAACAGGTGTCCTGACTCTCTGAGGTCATTAAAAATCCCATGGCACTTATTGTAAGAGTAGCGGTGTTAACCCCGGTGTCCTGGCTAAATTCCCAATCCAACCGTCAAACCATCACGGTCACCTAATAATCCCCAGTTTACAATTGGCTCATTCATCCCTCTCGTATTGAACTATTCCCCAGGTCGTTGCTGTAAATGAGAACGTGTTCTCAGTCAACTTACCTGGTAAAAAAATACAAATAACAAATACAAAAACTCAGCTCCTCCCTCGACGTAGGTTGATCAACTTCACTGTTTTCGGTGTCAGCCCACTACCTACTAGCCTGTGTGTCTAATTCTTCCTCTGTACTTTGTCCTCCCAGCTAGCAGGGGGCGTGGTGATGGCAGTGGGTATCTGGACGCTGGTGGAGAAGAGCGACTACATCAGCCTGCTCTCCTCCGCGACCTACGCCGCCTCCGCCTATATCCTAATCCTTGCCGGGGCCATCGTCATGGTGACTGGAGTGCTGGGCTGCTGCGCCACCTTCAAGGAGCAGAGGAGGCTGCTGAGAGTGGTAAGTGTTGACCCTCAATTTTGCACAGACGTTTACATGAACACGCGTTCACGCATTCACTCACACACACACATGGGTGACACAAGTGGAAACTCTGTCCCAACCAGGACGCAAACTCCCAATCCTCCACACTGTAACACAACATGAAACTATTCTGCCTGCAGCTATGGAACCCTGACCTGTTCACTGGACGTGCTACCTGTCCCAGACCTGCTGTTTTCAACTCTCTAGAGACAGCAGGAGCAGTAGAGATACTCTTAATGATCGGCTATGAAAAGCCAACCTACATTTACTCCTGAGGTGCTGACTTGCTGCACCCTCAACAACTACTGTGATTATTATTATTTGACCATGCTGGTCATTTATGAACATTTGAACATCTTGGCCATGTTCTGTTATAATCTCCACCTGGCACAGCCAGAAGAGGACTGGCCTCCCCTCATAGCCTGGTTCCTCTCTAGGTTTCTTCCTAGGTTTTGGCCTTTCTAGGGAGTTTTTCCTAGCAACCATGCTTCTACACCTGAATTGCTTGCTGTTTGGGGTTTTAGGCTGGGATTCTGTACAGCACTTTGAGATATCAGCTGATGTAAGAAGGGCTATATAAATATAAAATCAATTCTTACATTGAGAGCTCTTTCCCAACAATGTAGTGATTAATAATATAGATATTTTTTTGATTTCACCTTTATTTAACCAGGTAGGCCAGTTGAGAACAAGTTCTCATTTACAGCTGCGACCTGACCAAGATACAGCAAAGCAGTGCGGCACAAACAACAGCACAGAGTTACACATGGAATAAACAAATGTACAGTCAATAACACAATAGGGGGAAAAAAGTCCATATACAGTGTGCGCAAACGGTGTGAGGAGGTAAGGCAATAAATAGGCCATAGTTGCGAAGTAATTACAATTTAGCAATGTAACACTGGAGTGATAGCTGTGCAAGTAGAAATACTGGTGTGCAAATAGTAAATAAGAAAAATATGGGGATGAGGTAGGTAGATTAGATGGGCTATTTACAGCTGCAGCGATTTGGTTAGCTGCTCATATAGCTGATGTTTAAAATTCGTGAGGGAGATAAGTCTCCAACTTCAGCGATTTTTGCAATTCGTTCCAGTCATTGGCAGCAGAGAACTGGAAGGAAAGGCGGCCAAAAGAGGTGTTGGCTTTGGGGATGACCAGTGAGATATACCTGCCGGAGCGCGTGCTACGGGTGTGTGTTGTTATCGTGACCAGTGAGCTGAGATAAGGCAGAGCTTTACTTAGCAAAGACTTATAGATGACCTGGAGCCAGTGGGTCTGGCGACGAATATCTAGCGAGGGCCAGCCGACGTGAGCATACAGGTTGCAGTGGTGGGTGGTGTATGGGGCTTTGGTAACAAAACGGATGGCACTGTGATAGACTGCATCCAGTTTGCTGAGTAGAGTGTTGGAGGCTATTTTGTGAATGACATCGCCGAAGTCGAGGATTGGTAGGATAGTCAGTTCTACGAGGGTATCTTTGGCGACGTGAGTGAAAGAGGCTTTGTTGCGAAATAGATTCTAGATTTAATTTTGTATTGGAGATGTTTAATATGAGTCTGGAAGGAGAGTTTACGGTCTAGCCAGACACTTAGGTATTTGTAGTTGTCCACATATTCTAAGCCAGAACCATTCAGAGTAGTGATGCTAGTCGGGCGGGTGGGTGCGGGCAGTGATCGGTTGAAAAGCATGCATTTAGTTTGATTAGCATTTAACCTTTCTAGCGCAGGCGTTCCGCTAGCAGAACCCCTCGACAACATTCCGCTGAAAAGGCAGCGCGCGAAATTCAAAAATATATTTTTTGAAATATGTAACTTTCACACATTAACAAGTCCAATACAGCAAATGAAAGATAAACATCTTGTTAATCTACCCATCGTGTCCGATTTCATAAATGCTTTACAGCGAAAGCACAACATGATAGGTCATAGCCAAGTCAAAAAAACACATAGCCATTTTTCCAGCCAAAGATAGGAGTCACAAAAAGCAGAAATATAGTTCAAATTAATCACTAACCTTTGATGATCTTCATGAGATGACACTCGTAGAACATCATGTATTGTGTAACATGTATGTTTTGTTGGATAATGTGCATATTTATATCCAAAAATCTCGTGCAGTAATGTTTTGATTCCAAAACATCCGGTGATTTTGCAGAAATACTCATAATAAACATTGATAAAAGATACAACTGTTAATCACAGAATTAAAGATAGACTTCTCCTTAATGCAACCGCTGTGTCAGATATCAAAAAAACTTTACGGAAAATGCATAATCTGAGAACGGCACTCAGAGCCCAATCCAGCCAGAGAAATATCTGCCATTTGAGTCAACAGAAGTTAGAAGTAACACTATAAATATTCACTTACCTTTGATGATCTTCATCAGAAGGCACTCCCAGGAATCCCAGTTCGACAATAAATGACTGATTTGTTCCATAAAGTCCATAATTTATGTCCAAATAGCCACTCGTTGTTAGCGACTTCAGCCCAGTAATCCATCTTCATGAGGCGCGAGCACTTCGTCCAGACAACTCGAAAAGTTCCGTTACAGGTCGTAGAAACAAGTCAAACGATGTATGGAATCATTCTTTAGGATGTTTTTAACATAGAACATCAATAAGCTTCCAGCCGGAGAATTCCTATGTCTGAAGAAAAGCACTGGAATAAGAGCTTACTCTGTTGGGAGCGTGCGTCACGAGCCTGAGACACTCTGCCAGACCACTGACTCAAACAGGTCTCATGAGCCCCTCCTTTATAGTAGAATCCTCAAACCAGTTTCTAATGACGGTTGACATCTAGTGGAAATGTAGGAAGTGCAACTTGACTCCATAGACACTGTGTATTCGGTAGGCCAAGCTTTGAAAAACTACAAACCTCAGATATCCCACTTCCTGGTTGGATTTTTTTTCAGGTTTTCACCTGCCATATAAGTTCTGTTATACTCACAGACATCATTAAAACAGTTTTAGAAACTTCAGATTGTTTTCTATCCAATACCAATAATAATATGCATATATTAGCATCTGGGACAGAGTAGGAGGCAGTTCACTCTGGGCACGCTATTCATCCAAAAGTGAAAATGCTGCCCCCTATCCCAAAAAGGTTAAGAGCAGTTGGAGGCCACGGAAGGAGAGTTGTATGGCATTGAAGCTCGTTTGGAGGTTTGTTAACACAGTGACCAAAGAAGGGCCAGATGTATACAGAAGGGTGTCGTCTGCGTAGAGGTGGATCAGGGAATCACCCGCAGCGACATCGTTGATATATACAGAGAAAAGAGTCGACCCGAGAATGTAACCCTGTGGTACCCCCATAGAGACTGCCAGAGGTCCGGACAACAGGCCCTCTGATTTGACACACTGAACTCTGAGAAGTAGTCGGTGAACCAGGCGAGGCAGTCATTTGAGAAACCAAGGCTGTTGAGTCTGCCAATAAGCATACGGTGATTGACCGAGTCAAAAGTCTTGGCCAGGTGGATGAAGACTGCTGCACAGTACTGTCTTTTATCGATGGTGGTTATGATATCATTTAATACCTTGAGCGTGGCTGAGGTGCACCCTTGACCAGCTCGGAAACCGGATTGCGCAGCGGAGAAGGTACAGCGGGATTCGAAATGGTCAGTGATCTGTTTATTAACTTGGCTTTCGAAGACTCTAGAAAGGCAGGGCAGGATGGATATAGGTCTGTAACAGTTTGGGTCTAGAGTGTCACTCCCTTTGAAGAGGGGGATGACCGCGGCAGCTTTCCAATCTTTAGGGATCTCAGGGGTTGCAGTTGTTGGGGTAGCCAGGAGGAAAGCATGGCCAGCCGTAGAGAAATGCTTCTTGAAATTCTCGATTATCGTGGTTTTATCGGTGGTGACAGTGTTTCCTAGCCTCAGTGCAGTGGGCAGCTGGGAGGAGGTGCTCTTATTCTCCATGGAGTTTACAGGGTCCCAAAACTTTTTGGAGTTAGAGCTACAGGATGCAAATTTCTGTTTGAAAAAGCTAGCCTTTGCTTTCCTGACTGACTGCATGTATTGGTTCCTGACTTCCCTGAAAAGTTGCATATCTCGGGGACTATTCGATGCTAGTGCAGTCCGGCACAGGATGTTTTTGTGCTGATCAAGGGCAGTCAGGTATGGAGTGAACCAATGGTTATATCTGTTTTTAGTTCTACATTTTTTGAAAGGGGCATGCTTATTTAAGATGGCGAGGAAATTACTTTTAAAGAACGACCAGGCATCCTCTACCGATGGGATGAGGTCAATATCCTTCCAGGATACCTGGGCCAGATCGATTAGAAAGGCCTGCTCGCAGAAGTGTTTTAGGGAGCGTGTGACAGTGATGAGGGGGAAAGTTTGACTGCGGATCCATAGCACATGCAGGCACTGAGGCTGAGATCCTGATTGAAAACAGCAGAGGTGTAATTGGAGGGCAAGTTGGTCAGGATAATGTCTATGAGGGTGCCCATGTTTATGGATTTAAGGTTGTACGTGGTGGGTTCCTTGATAATTTGTGTGAGATTGAAATAATCTAAAATATAATTTTAAAAAAGACAAGTAAGATATAAGTTGAAGAAACACAAGAATGCAAGTGTCAGAGCCAGTACCTGTATTCAATATGCAGGGATACTGGGGTGGTTGAGGTAGGCTTATACATCAACGTGGCTGGTAGTAGGATATATATGGAAACAGGTCTGAAACGTGACTGGTAACCAGAATATATAAATACTTATGGTAATATATACATGTAAACTGGAGTAATAGTGACCAGTAGCAAGATACAGTGAATACAAATGGTAATGGAAATCAATAATCTATGAACAGCTGTGTAATGGTAGTAATACATCTAATCAATAATAATTGTGTGGCGTCAGTAATGGGTGTTTTGAGTATTTGCATGTGAGTAAGAGTGACAGTGAAGGTGTGTGTGTGACTGAGTGGGTAGAGACCTGTGGATGGGCATAGTCAGTGTGGATAGGCTGTGGGAGAGGGAGAGCAGTAAGCTGTTAGCCATTTTAAGTCTTGTGGCCAGGGGATAGAAGCTGGGGGGGTGTACACCCCCACGGTTTTCTGTATTCCATGATCAGCCCCTTGGTCTTGCTGACGTGTATAGAGAGGTATCTGATCTCCTCCTTGTAGGCTGTCTCATCGCCGATGGTGATCAGGCCTACCACCATCATGTTGTCAGCCAACTTGATGATGGAGTTGGAGTTGTGTGTGGCCACACATTCATGGGTAAACAGGGAGTACAGGAGGGGGCTAAGCACACAGCCCAGGGCAGCCCCATGTTGAGGGTCATAATGGCAGAGGTGTTGTTACCTACTCTCATCACCATCAGGAAGTCCAGCATCCAGTTGCGGAGGGAGGTGTTCAGTCCCAGGGTCCCGAACTTGGTGACGGGCTTGGAGGGCACTATGGTGTTGAACATTGATTGAGCTGTAGTCGATGAACAGCATTCTCACATAGGTATTCCTTTTGTCCAGGTGGGAGAGGGCAGTGTGGAGTGTAATTGAGACTACATCTTCTGTAGACAAGCGGTATGCAAATTGGAGTGGGTTGTCTGGGATGATGGAGGTGATGTGTGCCACAGAAGGAAAGCAAGCTCGCATAAGGAGAGCACAGAAGGAGAGAGCTCATAGGAGAGCACAGAAGGAGAGAGAGAGCGCTCACAGAAGGAGAGTACAGAAGGAGAGAGAGAGAGCTCATAGAAGGAGAGCACATAGAAGGAGAGAGCTCATCAAAGGGGAGAGAGCGGGCTCACAAAAGGAGAGCACAGAAGTGGAGAGAGAGCTCACATAAGGAGAGCATAGAACGGAGAGAAAGAGCTCACAGAAGGTGAGCACAGAAGGGGAGAGTGTGCTCACAGAAGGTGAGCACAGAAGGGGAGAGTGGGCTCACAGAAGGTGAGCACAGAAGGAGAGAGAGCGCTCACATACGGAGGGGTCTGGTATGAACACAGTCCATTCTTCTGGGCAGAATTGACAGGGAGGTGGCACAGAGAGTGGAGGGAAACTGTTTTCCTTCCAAACAGACAACATTTATACCACTGGCTGAGTCAGAAAACCCCAGAGGCAATGAACGGAGAAACTGACCTCATACTCTGACTGGCCAGAGCCCTACAAGGCTGTCATAGACAGAGCAGAACTGTGCTGGAAGCAGAGGCAAACTTAAAGGGGTAGTGCACCCAAATGAGAATTTGTTGTTTTCCCCACCTTAGAAGTAATTCAATGTGAATGGGTTATGAATGACTGTCATTTACAATAACACTTTCATTACTATACTGTGGTGGCCATAGAAAACATTCACATTGATTACTCTAAAGCAATATGTGGTAAGGTGCCCTTGTCTCAGAATGACAAGAATACCCTGTAGACTTTTTTTTCTCTTTTAGACATGTTGCAAATTATGTCTAGACCAATGCCTGCTGACAACATGTTGCCAAATAATTTTAGGTCGGTGAGGAACAGAACTAGGTCATCAGAGCCTGTGTGGCGCGTCTGGTTTTGGCATGCAATGACCTGCATGGCAACATTTGAATTCAAGTGATATATAGGTATTCACATAGGACAATTGTTTTCCATATCAAATTGAACATGGAATTTTGAGGAAACCAATACTAACACTTCAATGACTTTTGTTATTTAGTAATAATAGGATCTCTATCCAGTCCTTACCCTGACCTTTTGAGCGTTATATTCCTTAGTGAAGGTACAAGGGAAGAGTAGTTGAAACGGCCTAATTCAGTATTATTCATTCACATTGGGTAAGGTTTCTCAAACTATTTTGTTATCAGCTCCTGTTCTAAATGGGCCTCTACTAAATGTCTACGTTTGATCCCAAGCATATGCTGTGGCTTTTGTGTGTTTGAGTGTTGGAATGCAGAGTGCATCCCAAGGAGTTAAGATTAGGCCGATGAATCATGCTGAAGGAATGAACTTGTCAGGAGGGAGGGAGGGGAGAGATGGTTAGGAAGGAAAAGAGAGAAGAGGGGTGTGAGTCTGTGCGTGTGTCTGTGTGTGTGTGTGCGTGCGTGCGAGTAACTTAACCCTGTCCGTAAGGGCGAGACGACTGCTGTCAAATCTGTGTGAACGACCTCCTTGCCTCTCAACAGCTGTCACAGAGGTCTCTCTCTCTCTCTCTCTCTCTCTCTCTCTCTCTCTCTCTCTCTCTCTCTCTCTCTCTCTCTCTAAACTGCAAAAATGTCAGTTGGGCTACAGTGAGGAAATCGAAATATGTTGTTGAAAGCCTGGGCATAGGCTAATTGCAAGCATATCTTTTCTAATATTGCTTTCTGGTGGAGGTTTGTGTGGCGTGCTGTGATGGAGTATTGACTGTCTGATGAGGAATAGGGCAATCTTACCGTAGTTATGTGGGCTGGATAGAATCAATCTACCACAGAGCCATATCTACAGTATACAGTTGAAGTCGGAAGTTTACATACACCTTAGCCAAGTACATTTAAACTCAGTTTTTCATAATTCCTGACATTTAATCCTAGTAAACACTCCCTGTTTTAGGTCAGTTAGGATCACCACTTTATTTTAAGAATGTGAAATGTCCGAATAATAATAGAGAGAATGATTTATTTCAGTTTTTTTGTGATGGCCACTCCAATACCTTGACTTTGTTGTCCTTAAGCCATTTTGCCACAACTTTGGAAGTATGCTTGGGGTCATTGTCCATTTGGAAGACCCATTTGCGACCAAGCTTGAACTTCCTGACTGATGTCTTGCGATGTTGATTCAATATATCCACATAATTTTCCTACCTCATGATGCCATCTATTCTGTGAAGTGCACCAGTCCCTCCTGCAGCAAAGCACCCCGACAACATGATGCTGCCACAGCCGTGCTTCACAGTTGGGATGGTGGTGTTCGGCTTGCAAGCCTCCCCCTTTTTCCTCCAAACATAACAGTTCTATTTTTGTTTCATCAGACCAGATGACATTTCTCCAAAAAGTACGATCTTTGTTCCCATGTGCAGTTGCAAACCATAGTCTTATATTTTTTTATGGCGGTTTTGGAGCAGTGGCTTCTTCCTTGCTGAGCGGCCTTTCAGGTTATGTCGATATAAGACTAATTTTACTGTGGATATAGATACTTTTGTACCTGTTTCCTCCAGCATCTTCACAAGGTCCTTTGCTGTTGTTCTGGGATTGATTTGCACTTTTCTCACCAAAGTACGTTCATATCTAGGAGACAGAATGCGTCTTCTTCCTGAGCGGTATGACGGCTGCATGGTCCCATGGTGTTTATACTTTTGTACTATTGTTTGTACAGTTGAACGTGGTACCTTCAGGCGTTTGGAAATTACTCCCAATGATGAAACAGATTTGTCTACAAAAAAATTCTGAGGTCTTGGCTGATTTCTTTTGATTTTCCCATGTCGTCAAGCAATGAGTTTGAAGGTAGGCCTTTGATTCAGGCTAATTGACATCATTTATCAGAATCTTCTAAAGCCATGACATCATTTTCTGGATTTTTCCAAGCTGTTTAAAGGCACAGTCAAGTTAGGGTATGTAAACTTCTGACCCACTGGAATTGTGATATAGTGAATTATAAGTGAAATAATCTGTCTGTAAACAATTGTTTGAAAAATTACTTGTCATGTACAAAGTAAATGTCCTAACCGACTTGCCAAAACAATAGTTTATTAACCAGACATTTGTGGAGTGGTTGAAAAACGAGTTAATGACTACAACCTAAGTGTATGTAAACGTCCGACTTCAACTGTATATGTGACTGCTCTACCGTCTTCAGAACTGGAAAATAATTTCTTTATTTGCCTCAGTATAATAAAAAATAATAATAATATTGTTTTCAAAAAGGAAAGAGAACCACATTTCTGGGATCTTTTATTTCTGCTCATGAAACATGGGACCAACACTTTACGTTGCGTTAATAGATTTTTTTTCATTTCAGTGTATAAAATGTATGGCACTCCTATTCTCAGTATTTTGCCCACTCTCGTTCAAGGCTAGAACTACCTATTTTTTTTCTAGTGTTTCTAATGCTTCTGACCTTGATGTGCATTTAGATGTGTACAGATCTATTTCACTTTTTGAATGCCTAGTGTTTACTAGGTGTTGTCTAATGAATTTTGGCTGTTCTGTGACCACTCCCTCCTCAATCAGGGGTGATTGGAAAATATGTTGTTCAAAAGAAACAACGTTTCATCGTATCTTTGGCCATGCAGCTGAAATGTGCTGAGTTTTTAAGTCGTTGCTTCATTGAACATGCCATATAAACAAATACATTTTAATTCATTATATGAAGAGTCCCTTGATTCTCCTTTCTTTTTGATGACGAATTTACCCCTTTTACCAAATATCTACAAAGACCTATTATTGTGTACCCCAACAGCACTTTCCTTTTTTCTACAAATAATTGTGTTAGTTCTGTCATAAAGCTTTGATTGAGAATAGTCTATGCCTAGGCTTGGGCTATAGACTTCCATTGTTGTTCTTTTTTTAAGTCACAACTTTAGGGCAATACCTTCGTAGGTTAGACTATTTGCGAAATAAGCTACTGCTCATTAGGCTTGGGCGGTGCCCAGATTTTCATATCGTCATACCATCCTTCTCTCATCCTGTGATTTATGGTATTACCAGCATTGCACACAAGGGGGCAGAAAATGCAAGAATAGCCAATTGTGGCTCTATTACCAGAATGCGAACAAAATTTGCACTAACTAATAGCGAAATCACATAGACGCTATTAGCTAAATGCCAACAAGTATAAACAAACATAAAGACAGGCAAATCCAACTCATAAAGTCATGCAAGCATAGCTAGTAGCTCCCAAATGTCATTTGTGGTGAGTGGGAAAATGTACAAATTAAATTGAAAGATGATAAAGTGAACTGCAAATGATAACGCTTTTCTGAAGGAACAGCAGCATGTGCACTCAGAGCAGAGGAGAGAATAATGGAGGAGGAATAAAATGCTAGTAGGAAGCACAGGGAAAGAATGGCAGCTTGTGCAGATAACTCATCTAGCTCATGGGTGCCGCACAACATACTCCGCAGTCTCCCTTTGTGCTATTTACAAACAAACACGTGACTGGCTCAACTGTTCTGGAGAACTATGGTAAGCTTCATAATATCAAATAATGTGACCGGTCAAATGAAGAACGCAATCTGCTTTATCTCCTAATGTATTGCACAAATTGACTTCAGGTATTAACATTAAAGTAGCTACAAATATTAAAATGTATTGAAAAATTTCCAATAAATCGTTTTAACAAACTATCCCGTGGCTTTTTTCAAATACCCCTGTATACAGTACATACGGTATACTGCCCAAGCCAACACGTTCATAACTTTAACTTGTATTAAAGCTTTTATGATAGGTCAGTAGGATAAATTAGGATAGGTTATTGGCCATTTGGTTTTCATGCTTGCTTGGAGGGATTTTCCTGGCCTGCAACTTAATTAAACTTGTAATTTGATTTTTCTATAACCTATTGATGTTGTTTGTTCTCTTTCATTATTAGTCCCCTGGCTTCCTTTTACGTTTTTTGGCAAACATTTTGGGGAGAAAGCCATGCATAAACCGATGAAGCATAGCCTTCGGTCATATTCATAAAGCCTATCGAATGTTAGAGAGAAGGGAATATAGGCTATGTGGGGGTTTTTACGACTAAATGCAAGATAGTTAAGGAGTGTCTGTTATAATAAAAATAATAAAAATGAATAGGTTTAGGCTATAGCCTAAAATCCATGCAGCCAACAGAAGGAGAGAGAAATAATATATTCCCCGCTCTGTCTGGCCTACATTCCTCTCTTGCATTTTGTATCACATATTTCTTGAAATAGGCTATATCAAGTAGGAATAGGCAAATTACTCAGAATGACACTTGTGTGCTGCCCTGCTGTGCACTACAATACTCCGTTATTTACTGCAGGGCGTCAGTCAGATTCAAATAGGTCAAACCATCGTCTGTCATATCACGATGTCGTCACCATTGACGATGATTGACAGCCTATTCATTAGCCTATGCTATCGTAATATTGCTCAACCATAGTGTCTGTGTGTTTCTTCAACACCATTGTGGCCACATCAACAAGCATTGATCAGTGTACTTACTCAGCATTCAAGATCAGAGCCACTTTGAGAAAATACAAAGACCAACTCCACTTAACACCAAAGATCAACGGTGAGCCAGGAGAATTGGGTCAAGGTTTCCCTGATTTTTATCTCCCTGTCTGTCTAATGCTAAAGGAACTTGGCGGTGAATGCAGACCTGCCCATGCCCTACCTCTGATGTGTCTGCTCAAATCAGATAGGAGATAAAACTCTAATCTAACTCTGGCCTCCTGTACTCCCTGTTTACCCATGACTGCGTGGGCATGCACGCCTCCAACTCAATCATCAAGTTTGCAGATGACACAACGGTAGTGGGCTTGATTACCAACAGTGACTAGACAACCTACAGGGAGGAGGTGAGGGCACTCGGAGTGTGAGTGAGAGGTTGTTTTCCTGACACCAATGTCAACAAAACAAAGGAGATGATCGTGGAGGTGTACACATCACAGACAAACTGAAATGGTCCACCCACACAGACAGTGTGGTGAAGAAGGCGGAGTCCCGAGGACAGTTAAACGGTCACTCAGACCAGTTCCCGAGAAAAGCCTGTGGACAAACAAACCCGAACAGGCCCGTACTGGTTTGGATTTGAGAGACCCGTTCAGATCCAAAAGTAGAAAGAGAGCAAGAAAGAAACCTCCAACTGGGCGCTGCCAGCAGAATCAAGAAACGGTATTGGGCAAATTATCCACAGTTACGTGTCCTTAAAAACTGCCTGTAACAAATTCACCAAAAACTATATGTTGTGTTTTGATATGTAGCATATTCAAAACCTCATAGCCTGATTTATTGTTTTTTTACTTTCCTAAAACAATAATTATCCACCTCACAGTTCAGCTAAGATTTGAGCACTGAATGCATCAGGGCATTGTATGCACAGTGTCCACTGGCCTAGTCGTCCACTGTATGATATTTATATTAGAAAAGTAAATATAAAGGAAGAGAAGCTTAGGCCTATAGCCCTAGGGGCCGAGAGAAAGATAGAGATATGCCTGCGGCATGTTCCTGACAACGACATGGATTTCTTTATCCTGCCGTTACACGTGAGTGTACAAAACATTAAGGACACATGCTTTTTCTATGTCATGGACTGACCAGGTGAATCCAGATGAGAGCTATGATCCCTTATTGATGTCACTGTTTAAATTCAATTCAATGAGTGTAGATGAAGGTGTCGTGTCTTTGGTATTATTAAAGTGAAGACTGTTATTTTATCAAATCAATTCTCTGTAGTTATTATTACGTGATTTAACTAATCATGTAAATGTAATTAACTAGGAAGTCGGGGCACCAAGGAAAATCTTCAGATTACAAAGTTATAGTTTTCCTCTGCGTCCCTGGAGTTTTTGGTTAGAATGGATACTTCAGAGTAACATTCAGAAATGTTCTTATAGATTAGGTGTTTTGGCGGTTGTCGGTCTTCGCATTCAGTCGACATAAATTCTAGCTGCAGACGAGTAATCAGTATCGAAGATTTTCTCTTATTCTGTCGGTATCGATAGTCTCAGAGTTTAACAACCATTACAACCTTAGCTTATACTGAAGGTACGCATGGTCTCTACTCAAACCTTAAGGTACGCATGGTCTCAAGTGGGCTTCTCTATGTGAGGGTTTTATTCGGAACAGCAGAAAAGGCTGTCCCATGACGCCAGATCGATGTCTGTGCTCATGGGGGCGGACCAAAGAATTGTATTTCTGTTTAAAGTTTTACTGTCACATTAACGGTTTAAAATCACATTACACAATTTCACAAATAGTTTAATCTTTACTCATTCATTTTATACAATAATTAGATGCAAGCCTCAGAACGGAGGCTCCTGTATAAACATAATTAATTTAATGTGGCTGTATTGTCTTTCCTGAGGTCACAATCATAAAACAAAATGGACCGGTCGTAGCTGGATTCTCCACCGACCCTTTACGCCTTCTCCAAAACATGGACATTGTTCAGTTTTCAAGTTCTGTGATGTAGAGTAAGTTCCTTTGTTCTACTGTGAACCCTCTATCTCTATACTGCATGAGGGAGAGAGTCTCCTCCAGGAATTTACAACCTGAGATAAGAGCCTGGGTGTAGGGGGAAGCGAGAGGTGGTGAGAGAGAGAGAGTTGGTGCTTGCTATATCTAAAGAGGGCCACGTCATGACAAAGGGGAGGAGACAGGTTAAAGAACGATTTTTAAGCCTTAAGACAATTGAGACATGGATTGTGTATGAGGGTGAATGGGCAAAATTAAAAATTGAAGCGCCTTTGGATGGGGAATGGTAGTAGGTGCCAGATTTCCCAGTTGGTGTCAAGAACTGCAAAGCTGCTGGGTTTATCACGCTCAACAGTTCCTTGTGCGTATCAAGAATGGTTCACCACCCAAAGGACGTTCAGCCAACTTGATGTCTGTAGGAAGCATTAGAGTCAACATGGGCCAGCTTTTGACAGCTTGTAGAGTTCATGTACCAACGAATTGAAGCTGTTCTGAGGGGGGAGGGTTTCCTAATGTTTGGTATACTCAGTGTATATGCATACAGAAGGAGGCTAATTCGTGAATTGTCGGTCAGAATAATTTTATAAAGATGAGCATTATATTGTTAGATTATATGCCTAGGCATCCACTGTATGATATTAATATTACAAAAATAAATATAAAGGAAGAGAAGTTTAGGCTTAGAGACTGAGAGAAAGGTGGATATATGCTGGAGGCATGTTCCTGACAACGACATGGATTTCTTTATCCTTGTCAAATAAGCGACTTCTGCTATACAGATATACAGTGCATTCGGAAAGTTTTTTTGTACGTTACAGACTTATTCTAAAATAGATTAAAACGTTTTGTTTTTTTTCTACACAGAATACCTCATAATGACAAAGCAAAATCGTAATTTTTTTGTGCAAATGTAATAAAATAAGCTCACATTTACATAAATATTCAGACACTTTACTCAGTGCTTTGTTGAAGCACCTTTTGTCTTAGATTAGAGCCTTGAATCTTCTTGGGTATGACGCTACAAGCTTGGCACACCTGTATTTGGGGAGTTTCTCACATTCTTCTCTGCAGATCCTCTCAAGCTCTGTCAGGTTAGATGGGGAGCGTCGCTGCACAGGTTTTTTCAGGTCTCTCCAGGGATGTTAGATCGGGTTCAAGTCCAGGCTCTGGCTGTGCCACTCAAGGACATTCAGAGACTTGTACCGAAGCCACTCCTGCGTTGTTTTGACCGTGTGCTTAGGGTCATTGTCCTGTTGGAAGGTGAATCTTTGCCCCAGTCTGAGGTCCTGAGCGCTATGGAGCAGGTTTTCATGAAGGATCTCTCTACTTTGCTCCGTTCATCTTTCCCTTTATCTTGACTAGTCGATCCTGACTGTCTCCCGGTCCCTGCCGCTGAAAAACCTCCCATGCTGCCACCACAATGCTTCACTGTAGGGATGGTGGAATGTTCCCTCCAGACGTGACGCTTGGCATTCAGGCCAAAGATTTCAATCTTGGTTTCATCAGATCTTGTTTCTCATGGTCTGAGGGTCCTTTAGGTGCCTTTTGGCAAACTCCAAGTGGGCTGTCATGTGCCTCTTTTACTGAGGAGTGGCTTCCGTTTGGCCACTACCATAAAGGCCTGATCGGTGGAGTGCTGCAGAGATGGTTGAGATTCTGAGAGAACTCTGGATCTCTGTCAGTGTAACATAACAAAATGTGGAAAAAACGGGTCTGAATACTTTTCGAATGCACTGTATATGCATACAGAAGGAGGCTATTTCTTCAATTTTCTATGAAAATATTTTATTAAGATGAGCGTTATATTGTTAGATTAAAGGAGTAACTCTGGTAGGCATAAAACATTATTTCTCAAGTTCAACTGTTGGAGTCAGTTGGATTGCTGGTTCACACTGCCTTCATAGGCCTGCAGTAATAATAGCCTTACCACACCAAACCACAAAAGTTTCTTACTTTTGATATTACCCTAATTAAGGCAAATTGTTGTTTATAGGGAAAATAAGAACAGGTTATTATATTTCAGCATTAAATCGTCTTTAATTTCGCCATCTTTGGTTTTTCCTTTTCATTACAGTGGGAACTTAGAGGTCGACCGATTAATCAGAATGGCCGAATTAATTAGGGACGATTTTCAAGTTTTCATAACTATTGGTAATCGGCATATTTGGACACTGATTATGGCCGATTACATTGCACTCCACGAGGAGACTGCGTGGCAGGCTGACTACCTGTTACGTGAGTGCAGCAAGGAGCCAAGGTAAGTTGCTAGCTAGCATTAAACTTATCTTATAAAAAAAACAGTCAATCTTAACATAATCACTAGTTAACTACACATGGTTAATGATATTACTAGTTTATCTTGCTTGTCCTGCGTTGCATATAATCAATGCGGTGCCTGTTAATTTATCATCGAATCACAGCCTACTTCGCCAAACGGGTGATGATTTAACAAGCGCATTCGTGAAAAAAAGCACTGTTGCTGCACCAATGTGTACCTAACCATAAATAGCAATGCCTTTCTTTAAAATCAATATACAAGTATATATTTTTAAACCTGTATATTTAGTTAATATTGCCTGCTAACATGAATGTATTTTAACTAGGGAAATTGTGTCACTTCTCTTGCCTTCTGTACAAGCAGAGTCGGGGTATATGCAGCAGTTTGGGCTGCCTGGCTCGTTGCGAACTGTGTGAAGACCCTTTCTTCCTCACAAAGACCGTAATTAATTTGCCAGAATTATGACATAACATTGAAGGTTGTGCAATGTAACAGCAATTTTTTGAATTAGGGATGCCACCCGTTAGATAAAATACGTAATGGTTCCATATTTCACTGAAAGAATAAAAGTTTTGTATTCGATATGATAGTTTCCAGATTTGACCATGTTAGTGACCTAAGGCTCATATTTCTGGGTGTTATTATACTATAAGTCTATGAGTTGAGTCTATAAGTTGATATTTGATAGAGCAGTCTGACTGGGCGGTGGTAGGCAGCAGCAGGCTCGTAAGCATTCATTCAAAAAGCACTTTTCTGCATTTGCCTGCAGCTTTTCACTGTGCTTCAAGCATTCCGCTGTTTATGACTTCAAGCCTATCAACTCCCGAGATTAGGCTGGCCTATAAGAACATCCAATAGTCAAAGGTCTATGAAATACAAATGGTATAGAGAGAAATAGTCCTATAATTCCTATAATAACTACACCCTAAAACTTCTTACCTGGGAATATTGAAGACTCGTGTTCAAAGGATCCACCAGCTTTCATATGTTCTCATGTTCTGAGCAAGGAACTTAAACGTTAGCTTTTTTACATGGCAAGTATTGCACTTTTACTTTCTTCTCCAACACTTTTTTTGTGCATTATTTTAACCAAATTTAACATGTTTCATTATTTATTTGAGACTAAATTGATTTTATTGATGTATTATATTAAGTTAAAATAAGTGTTCATTCAGTATTCTTGTAATTGTCATTATTACAAATACATATATATATATATATATAATAATATATATTCTTGATCATCTCTCCACTTCGACCAATCACAACTCCCACAGAGTGGCGGGGCACGGGAACATCCATGCCTCCTCCTCCTCCACCACCACCATATATATATATATATAAATCGTCCGATTTGAATCTGTATCGGCTTTTTTAGGTCCTCCAATAATCGGTATCAGCGTTGAAAAATCATAATTGGTCGACCTCAACTTGATTTGGCCTAAGGAAATGGCTCAAGAATTAAATAAAATAATTGTTGCATATTTAAAGATCTGGCCTATATTGCAGCAATAAAACAAAGGGGAGTGCCTTCAGGCCTACCCCACAAATAACAACAATAGGCTAATTATATTTGTTTTACAACAGGCCTACTTTTAATGTATCTTTTTCTAAATACAGAGCACAAAATTAAAAAGACAGTTCAAACTTAATTTAGCCATCGGAAATGTCTCGACAAAAATAAAACAAATCACGTTTTGCATATTTAAAGAACTGCTTTAGATTCTTGAATAGGCCTACAATGATAATAGTAATAATAATAATGATATCGAATAATAATGACAAAACAAATGTCAATAAATACGAAAATAAATAAAAGTTATAAAATTGCATATAAGATTAATAGCGAGTTGCACACAGTTTATTTGGCCGCGCGTTCTTCTCATCTTTTTCCACTACAACATTAAAACTTGGCCCTTACAGGGGCGGGGGGGGGGGGGGGGGGGACACTCCACTTGTCGGCTTCTTTTCACTGAACTCTTTCTCATCTATCTTTCGTTTTACTTCAGTGAAAAAGGCATCCATCTTCACAATCAATAGTAGCCTAGGCCAAGGCTGCTTTCACTTGTGCTCTCTCTCTACTCAGCAGCAGGCGCACGTGAGGTGAGCAGCTGGAACCAGTTTCAGCTGGACATAAGCTATACGTTTTATTGAGTTACAGTTGGCTGACATAACAAGCTCGCACAGTTCTCATCACCTCACACATTAAATGAACAGAGGACGTGTCCAACCGGGTCCAGTCGGTCAATACATTTGAATTGCACATACCTGAGAGACGTTGCAATTATATCAGACCCGACCCAGGTCTGAAACAAAAGTCAAAATTTAGGACCCGGGCCCGGTTGGCTCCTGGGTCGAATCATGGAATTATGTGTCTGTTGGACCCGTGAAGACCTCTATGACCTCAAGCTAATACCAAAAATGTTCATACATTAGCAATGATAATGTTTTTTTGCAAATTACAAGTGGCAAATTCATTATTAGCTGTATCGGCCTGTATTGCATAAACATTGTACAAAGAAGATGACCAAATCCATGATTTTAGTTTTTATTCAAAGTATACAGATGCACAACAATAGATCATCAAACCTCCACCAGCCACAACTCAACATCCTAGTATTTCTGACTAGGAAATGTTCTGTGCTAGCAGTAACATTAGTCTTCCCGTCCTATTTATGTTGTGCAATGTGGCAGTCATTCTCCTGTCCTTGGCATAGGTTCGGTTATCAGCCCTAGGCTTCTTCTTGGCATCCACTGGTCTGATGTTAGCTGGATCTTTGGAGGTCTGTGGTGTAGATGTAGTGATTTTGTCTTAAATGCATATGCCCTTTGACTTCTGGACTGAAAAGAAAAACATATTTGGTGAAATATTCATTGAATCAAGGAACCTCAATAACTTCCTTACGATAAGTTTCCATTGTTATTTTGCCTTGAGTGAGAAATTATTTTGTTGTTTAGAGTTCTGATTGCATTCAGAACTCCATTCAGAACTCCAGGTTGGGGAGACATTTTGAGTTCTGCGTGACTGATCTGTTGTGGTTATAATTCAACAGCAATGAGGATAGAAGGCCAAACATTTAGCAGTTGCATAGCCAACATGGAAATGTGATTCTGGAATAATAAAAAAAAACAGATTCAACATTGAATCCCCTCTACAGTACTACAGAGATCACCTCTATACACATCAACACTTGCCATTCATGGGTTGCATGTTCGTCTGAATAAACGTTCTGTTAAAAATTCATGTCTGACTGAACGTTCTATTCAATGCAGATATTTTAAAAAAAGAGGAAAATAATTTCGTATGAGAACCCTTTGTCATCATTGTGATGTCACCAGATTGTCTGTAGATGCAGTTTTTAAAGTTTTATTTAACTTTTATTTAATCAGGAAAAGCCCGTTGAAACCCTGTCTCTTTTTCAAGGGAGACCTGGCCAAGAAGGCAGCAACAATCAATACATTACAAAATTAAAACATACAACAACATGATTCAGCCTTTAAAAAAAGCATTTACACTCGTCTGTAACAGTCGCCCATCAATATTTGAAATTCATTCATAACATATCTAGATGAAGCTAGTAGATTTATTGTAGATTGTAGATTTATTCCATGCGTCTGGTGCACAAGAAGAGAAGGCAGTCTTGCCTAATACTGTGAATGTCCTGGGGACTTTAATTAGTATAACTTTAACTAGCTAACGTTACCATTGCTAGCTATTTTTGACAAACTTTGCCATCTCTCTAAAGAACAAAGTTGTTTCCTATTAATTATTTACCTACTTTAGCAATGTCATCATATTTTCAGGCCAACCGCGACATTCAAACGAGGCTACAAAGGAAACGAATGGGACTGTAGCGACTGTGTTGACTTCAAAATCTGGGGTGTGAACTAGGTTTCTATTCAAGCGTTGATCGACATGGTAATGGCTCTATAGTATTGGAGAAAAGTTGAAAAAACGGACCCTCCGTTACATTATGACGTGTCATGTCGTAATGTACAGCACGCATAAAGCAACTATTTCTGTCTTACAATCTCTCTCCACCAGGTGTAGCACTTCTCTCATTGTTTAAAAACAAGAAATGGACAGTTACGGGGTAAGGGGGGGATACCTAGTCATGTTTTGCGTCATCACTGTAAACGATCGAGACTATCAAAAGACAGTGTTTACTTCTGAAGATCACTTTAGCGCCGCCCTAAAAACCCAAGTTCGACACAAACCTTCAAATAGGTATGTAATGACACATTATATAAACTCTTTATAGTGTTTTATTTACATTTTAGAGGCGATAAGGTGATAAGTTGGACAGATCGAGTGAAAAAAAGTAGTTTTCCCATACATCTCCTCTCCTTCTCACTATCAGGCATTAGTTTCGCTTCCCCACCCGCCATTTTTAAAAAGATCCGAAGGAGCTCATTGCCTTCTTGAATCATGCAGAAACGGGCAGTGTGAAGGTCTCGGCGTGAATTCTGTTGGAAAGTGGAGAAATTATGCCTTACAATGGTATTGAAATTACAGTTGATCTGGAAGTATTATGTTTTTGGGGCGCTAAAATAAGGTCAATTGTACGGACCAAGGCGATGTACAAAAGTGGGTGAGTTTACGTTACATTGCATGGGCCGTAATTGGCATATGAAGATATAATTTGTCAACATAATTACTCCACAGACTGCATATCGAATTAATGTGGGAAAAGTAGTCTAGCAAAGTAGGCTAGCTACATTTAACTGTTGAATGGGACTTTTGATACACACAGGAAATTGTTCATTGTGAAAAACTCAGCAGTGTTGCAGTGCTTGACACAAACTGGTGCACCTGGCACCTACTACCATACCCCGTTCAAAGGCACTTAAATCTTTTGTCCTTGGTTAAACTTTTTTTCCATCCTCTCCGTAGCTAATGGCATCCATGCTTGTTGGCCTGGGTCTAAAGATATCATGTAAACTTGAAAGCATTTTATTCCCTAATCCTTGCCACTTTATTATGGCCATTTTAGAGCTATTTGAATGAACAATACTTAAATATTGTACCTTTTTTTTAAGGGGCATGTCTTGGGAACAAATACACGTCCATGCAGGCTGTTCTCACACACTCCTTTACGTAGTGCACTTCCAACCCAATAACAATGTTTCCCATGATTCTAACCATAGCTTGGACCCAGAGGGGTTGTGATAACTTTATGCCTTTTCATATCTGATTTAGGATATTCTCCTTACCAACTTCTTAAACTTAGCTAACCCTTATCATCAAAGAGGAAACTGTTTCTGGGCCAGTTGGTAAAGGGATAATTTGGGATTTTGGCAATGAAGATGAACTCGTGCATACAATTTTTACAGTATGTCTCTGCATCCAGTATGAAGGAAGCTAATTAGTTTTGGGAGCCAATGCTAACTAGCGTTAAGGCAATGACTGGAAGTCTAAGCTGTTACCATCCATTGATTTCCAGTCATTGCGCTATAAATGTTAGCATTGACATCCAGTCATTGTGCTAAGGCTAGTTAGCAGTTACACTAATGCTAGTTAGTAACTTCAAACTGCACACAGAGATATAATTGTATCCACGAGTTCATCTGGCTTTGGCTCTTCATTGCCAAAATCCTGAAGGATCCCTTTAAGGGCAGCATACTGTTTGTACAGCTCCATTGACATCTCACCACATAATCAATACGGTACAAATTAAAACTATGATTGGCAAACATTCTTAGTCTATTTTTCTCAAAATAACAAAACAACAACAATGACCCCACAACCACCAATCAATCGACTGCTCTGATACATTTAACTCCAGCTCATCTAAATTGGATTTGCCTGTTTTAACTGTGAAGTCCATAGACCGAGGGCCAGGGGATATCCATTTCAACCTAATCCCCTACCTTTCATTGTCTCCCCACAGTACTTTGTCTTGCTGCTGTGTATCTTCCTGCTGGAGATCCTCGCCGGTGTCCTGGCCTACATCTATTACCAGCAGGTAATGAATGACTTGATTCACCACCTGATTCCATCGCCAGTAACACTATCTATACCCAGAGCCTGACCAGAGACAGAAGAGTGTATGTTTGTAAAAAAAAACTGAAACCACAACAAGGGAAGGTTCATGGATAATGTCCCAGTCTCTCTCTTTCTCCATCTGTTGCTTTTCTCTCTCTCTCTCCCGCTCTGCTTTCCCATGCCTGCCACCTCTTGTTGTAGCATTTCTGGAGTGCGATGATATCACTAAGATGTGGTTCCCACTACTATCCTTTTTACTACTATATTTCCCTGCTGTGTAGATGTTCGACCTGCAGGAATGTTATCTTACCAGCTTGGTGTGTGTCATTTGAACTCTCTCTGTGTAATTGTCTCCTCATGTTCCTTTGGCCTTTCACCCTGTTTTCATCTCACTGCTGCAGTGTTTCCCACGCTGTCAACAGGTCAAATAAAAACCTTTTCTATTTCTCTCCCCCCTCCCTCCCCTGTTCATTTATTCCCTTTATCTCTCCTTAACATTCTGACTTGGCTCTACATTCTGTGGTTGTCATAGAAACTGCGAACCAGCTAGATGTAGGCCTATGCTCTTACAAGAGTACCTAAGTATTGCGCTACGGTTAAAAATGAATGAAAATGTACTTCCTCTTACCTTTATGTATATCATTTCTTCTTTCCTCAAGAGGAGTTCTTTTTTTTTTTTTTCTTAATTACAGTTTTAGCTATTCTAGACCTTTTTGATACAGTGGATCATTCTATTAAATCAATAATGAGATACATTACATTCCTTCAAGTGTTATTCTACTGACAGAAGATTCAGTCTTCTGTTTCTATAGTCTGCTGGGAACTGTGTTGTAATCTGACCAACGTCATGTTTACGGTGTCTGTTCTCTCAAATCCTCTGTGTCGTGTTTTCCTCTGCAGCTCAATGAGGAGCTGAAACAGAACCTGCGGGAGACCATGGTGCAGAAGTACAGGCAGCCAGAGCAGGAGCACATCACCAAAGCAGTGGACAAGCTGCAGCACGAGGTAAGACAAGACAACCTAAGCAGACTTGAGGAGTTTGATTAGGGGTTTTTGGAAATATTAATGTGGGAATTTGTCAATTTTCTCCCATGTGAATTAATAATCAACTTGTTTATGTTTACGTTCATTGTATCTACTGTTATTTACACTGGCACAGTTATGTGTTTTCATTATGCATGGTTACAGTATGTTATAGCCTTACATGTAACTCGTCATTATGCAACTTATTTGAACGATGGGCCATTGTTTTGTACACGGATTTGGTTCATGAACTGAATATCATTCAGCTCGTCTTCTGAAACAACTGCAAGGCATTTCACTCTGTTTCAACCTGTTGTGAAATGGCCTCTCCTCCTCTCTCTTTTCCGCCAGTTTAAGTGCTGTGGCAGCAACAGCTCATCGGACTGGGGCGAGAGCGTGTGGATCCGCACCAGTGAGGCAGATGGCAGGCTGGTGCCGGATAGCTGCTGTAAAACCCAGACTCTAAACTGCGGCCGCAGGGACCACCCATCAAACATCTACAAGGTGGAGGTGAGTGTCAGATACAGAGAGCAGCCAGTGTTGTTGAGTGTTAGTGTGCATGCAATGCTTAGTGCAAATTCTGCTTGAGTTCAGGTTTGTGTATCCAGATCATAGCTGTGGGAAGTAGTTTGGGGGTGGGTGTGCTGCAATTGTTTTTGTCAAAAGTCAAAGTATAAATCATTTCTTATTCGTTATATTAAGCAAACCAGACGGCACAATTTCCTAGTTTTTATTTATTTACGGATCGACACGGGCACACTTCAACACTTAGACAATAATTTACTAACAAAGCATTTGTGTTTAGTGAGTCCGCCAGATCAGAGGCAGTATGGTCACAGATGACCAGGGATGTTACCTTGATAAGTGCGTGAATTGGACCATGATATGTTTTCCAGTTTCTTAAAATACTTTGCAAATGCAACTTATTTCTATTTGTAAACTGAAATGGGTTATTCATTCATTTTACATTTTAGTAGATGCTCTCATCCAGAACCCACAATCCTAGTGTTGCAATCGCCATGCTCTACCAACTGAGCCACATCATCACAAACCCCTTGATGTCTCAATGTGCTCATTTACTATATTGTGCATTGTTCTTCTTCATGGTGATTTTTATTTTACCTTTATGGAAAGTCTACAGGTACAAACCTAGATGACCAGCCTATGTACAATACAGCAATGTATATTTACATTAAGTGGTTTGTAAGGATGGTAAATTAATGCTGCACAAAACGTGGTTGTTTTCCATGTTATTTGAAAAAAAAGAAAGACAAATATTTTATTTGATGTGGATGTTTGATGTCTTTGGCCATAACTTTGCTCCTTTTGATGTAGATGTTTGAGGACATCGTTTTGTTCTTTCTGGATTCCATTAGAATGAAAATTGCAGGGAAAGGGACAGGGCAACAATTATTACAATTCCAACTATTGAATCCTGCAAGATACTGTTCTTAATTATACAACTACCTTTTTTTGACAAAGCGGAGATGCTGAAAATCGGTTTTTGCCCACGCTTCAGACGTCTATATCGGTCCACTAATACTAATAAAGGCCCAGTGCACTACTTTAGTAAAAAATAATATATATAAAACATATATATTAATAATACAAATATATATATATATATTTGTATTATTAATTTTAAAAAATTCATTCAGATTTTTCAGGTTGGTGCTGCATCCTCCTCAGCTCCCCTACTTCACACGGCTATGATCAAAATTGAAAGTCATCTTGAAAGTCTCTCTCTCACTCACACACAATGTGGTCCTATCTTTCCTCTCTCTCCAGGGGGGTTGTATCACTAAACTGGAGAACTTCATTTTGGACCACCTGAAGATCATTGGAGCGGTGGGCGTGGGCATCGCCTGTGTACAGGTGAGCAAAAAGAAGCCATTTCACTGTTTACAGCACAAAGATAACCCAAGGTGGCCACCATAAACATGCTTGCCCTGGTAGAAGTGTAATGGTAGAAGTCTCTTTCTCTCTCCCTCTCTCAGATTGTGGGGATGGTGTTTACTTGCTGTCTATATCGGAGTTTGAAGGCAGAGCCGTACTGAGAGTAGAACACGAAGAGAAGGAATGGGGAGGGGTCTAGTCTCTGCCACCCAGTGTCATCATATCCCAGCGACCCCATTTAGTCATGGGGTCTACCACTGTGCCATGCAAACAGAAGAGGACGATATGTGTAAAGGTCTAGGATACACTTATGATAGTGTTTCTCAATCCATTCCATGGGGGGACCATTTTGGTTCTAGCCTAGCACTAACTCCCCTGATTCAACAGGGGTTGTATTGGGCTAGAATTCCTAGGGGGTCCCAACTTGGAATGGATAATCAGATTATTTTCAAGACATTACATGCTATCTGATCTACAATGCTCTATATTTTGGTAGTCTGCAACAACAGAGCAGTTGGTATATACTAGTGTGATGTAAAGATCAGTGGCACAGGCCATTTTGGTCATCAGAACAGCTTGTCTTAACATTGCAATAATCATGACTGTGGCTTAATGAGCAAGATCTGACCTCTGGGGCCGATTACCACGGCAACACATTTTCTTTATACATCAAGTAGCTGATTATACATTTACACACGTCTTTTACTCGGTTTCTCAACTTTTTAATTGTTGGTTTATTTAAAAAAAAAATGTATTTATCTTTTAATACAAGGGATTTCTCCACTTATGCCAAAGTTGTCGTCAACACTGACTTTCTGTAAAATCGTATCAAACGGACTACTCCTGCAAGCCTTTTTCATGTATACTGAACAAAAATATAAATGCAATAATTTCAAAGATTTTTCTGAGTTACAGTTATCGATTTCACATAACTGGGCAGGTGTGCAGCCATGGGTGGCCCTGGGAAGGCATAGGCCCACCCACTTGTGAGCCAGGCCCACTCACTGGGGAGCCAGACCCAGCCAATCAGAATGAGTTTTTCCCCACAAACGACATTACAGACAGAAATACTCCAACACCCCTCCCCCCTCAGACGATCCCACAGGTGAAGAAGCCAGATGCGGAGGGCCTCGGCTGACGTGGTTACACATGGTCTGGTTGTGAGGCCTGTAGGACGTACTGCCATATTTTCTAAAACAATGTTGGCGGAGGCTTATGGTAGAGAAATTAACATTAAATTATCTGGCAACAGCTCTTGTGGACATTCCTGCAGTCAGCATGCCAATTGTACGCTCCCTCAAAACTTGAGACAACTGTGACATTGTGTTGTGTGACAAAACGGCACACTTTAGCCTTCTATTGTCCCCAGCACAAGGTGCACCTGTGTAATGATCATGCTGTTTAATCAGCTTCTTAATATGCCACACCTGTCAGGTGGATGTATTATCTTGGCAAAGGAGAAATGCTCACAAACTGGGATGTAAACAAATTTGTGCACAAGATTTGAGAGAAAGACACTTTTTGTGCATATGGAAATTTTCTGGGATCTTTTATTTCAGCTCATGAAACATGGGACCAACACATTACATGTTGCGTTTATATTTTTGTTTAATATATATTCTGATTGTGTGCCTTTTTGTAGATTTTTTTTAAAATGACGTTTTGCTTTTATTCAAACCATAAATGTTATTTTATTGTGTATTTAACAGACCAGTAGGATGACTTGATTATATGTAAAATGTGCCCCAAAGACACAAAAAAACTAATCAAACTGCTGTATTGCTGTATCAGTGTTCTACTATACATGGAGGTATTTAGCTGAAATAAACACAATTTAACCTGTTTTACTATGTTTTCTGGTAAATTCACAAGGTGTAGGTAGCTCTGGTAAAAAAGTCAAAAAGTCAAAGTTATTTATATATATATATATATATGTGTATATACAGTGCCTTGCGAAAGTATTCGGCCCCCTTGAACTTTGCGACCTTTTGCCACATTTCAGGCTTCAAACATAAAGATATAAAACTGTATTTTTTTGTGAAGAATCAACAACAAGTGGGACACAATCATGAAGTGGAACGACATGTATTGGATATTTCAAACTTTTTAATTAATTGGGCGTGCAAAATTATTCAGCCCCTTTACTTTCAGTGCAGCAAACTCTCTCCAGAAGTTCAGTGAGGATCTCTGAATGATCCAATGTTGACCTAAATGACTAATGATGATAAATACAATCCACCTGTGTGTAATCAAGTCTCCGTATAAATGCACCTGCACTGTGATAGTCTCAGAGGTCCGTTAAAAGCGCAGAGAGCATCATGAAGAACAAGGAACACACCAGGCAGGTCCGAGATACTGTTGTGAAGAAGTTTAAAGCCGGATTTGGATACAAAAAGATTTCCCAAGCTTTAAACATCCCAAGGAGCACTGTGCAAGCGATAATATTGAAATGGAAGGAGTATCAGACCACTGCAAATCTACCAAGACCTGGCCGTCCCTCTAAACTTTCAGCTCATACAAGGAGAAGACTGATCAGAGATGCAGCCAAGAGGCCCACGATCACTCTGGATGAACTACAGAGATCTACAGCTGAGGTGGGAGACTCTGTCCATAGGACAACAATCAGTCGTATATTGCACAAATCTGGCCTTTATGGAAGAGTGGCAAGAAGAAAGCCATTTCTTAAAGATATCCATAAAAAGTGTATTTTAAAGTTTGCCACAAGCCACATGGGAGACACACCAAACATGTGGAAGAAGGTGCTCTGGTCAGATGAAACCAAAATTGAACTTTTTGGCAACAATGCAAAACGTTATGTTTGGCGTAAAAGCAACACAGCTGAACACACCATCCCCACTGTCAAACATGGTGGTGGCAGCATCATGGTTTGGGCCTGCTTTTCTTCAGCAGGGACAGGGAAGATGGTTAAAATTGATGGGAAGATGGATGGAGCCAAATACAGGACCATTCTGGAAGAAAACCTGATGGAGTCTGCAAAAGACCTGAGCCTGGGACGGAGATTTGTCTTCCAACAAGACAATGATCCAAAACATAAAGCAAAATCTACAGTGGAATGGTTCAAAAATAAACAAATCCAGGTGTTAGAATGGCCAAGTCAAAGTCCAGACCTGAATCCAATCGAGAATCTGTGGAAAGAACTGAAAACTGCTGTTCACAAATGCTCTCCATCCAACCTCACTGAGCTCGAGCTGTTTTGCAAGGAGGAATGGGAAAACATTTCAGTCTCTCGATGTGCAAAACTGATAGAGACATACCCCAAGCGACTTACAGCTGTAATCGCAGCAAAAGGTGGCGCTACAAAGTATTAACTTAAGGGGCTGAATAATTTTGCACGCCCAATTTTTCAGTTTTTGATTTGTTAAAAAAGTTTGAAATATCCAATAAATGTCGTTCCACTTGTTGTTGATTCTTCACAAAAAAATACAGTTTTATATCTTTATGTTTGAAGCCTGAAATGTGGCAAAAGGTCGCAAAGTTCAAGGGGGCCGAATACTTTCGCAAGGCACTGTACATACAGTGGGGAGAACAAGTTTTTGATACACTGCCGATTGTGCAGGTTTTCCTACTTACAAAGCATGTAGAGGTCTGTAATTTTTTTAATCATAGGTACACTTCAACAAAAATCCAGAAAATCACATTGTGTATGATTTTTAAGTAATTAATTTGCATTTTATTGCATGACATAAGTATTTGATAAAGCAGAACTTAATATTTGGTACAGAAACCTGTGTTTGCAATTACAGAGATCATATGTTTCCTGTAATTCTTGACCAGGTTTGCACACACTGCAGCAGGGATTTTGGCCCACTCCTCCATACAGACCTTCTCCAGATCCTTCAGGTTTCAGGGCTGTCGCCAGGCAATACAGACTTTCAGCTCCCTCCAAAGATTTTCTATTGGGTTCAGGTCTGGAGATGCTTCTTACGGAGCCACTCCTTAGTTGCCTTGGGTGTGTGTTTTGGGTCGTTGTCATGCTTGAAGACCCAGCCACGACCTACCTTCAATGCTCTTACTGAGGGAGCATTTTTGTGTGATTTTGTTGTCAGCACATTCAACTATGTAAAGAAAAAAGTATTTAATAAGAATATTTCATTCATTCAGATCTAGGATGTGTTATTTTAGTGTTCCCTTTATTTTTTTGAGCAGTATATATATATATATATATATATATATATATATATATATATATATATATATATATATATATATATATATATATATATATATATATGTATATATATGTATATATATATGTGTGTATATATATGTGTATATATATATGTGTGTATATATATGTATATAGGTAGGTAGGTAGGTAGGTAGGAAGGAGCTACCAAATGTCATTTATGGGGAGTTTGGACATTGGCTTGTCAATGTGAATGAGAGACATTGTGCAAATAAACAGTACTGACTCTGGAGCAATGGCAGCTGTACAGATAACCCATTCAAAGGGCTTTGACTTCTCAAACACAGCAGAAAGCCAACACTATGATGCCCCATCACCTTATTAATTCAGTTAAACTTAGGGGTCACGTTATCTAAGTGGCAGAATTCTTCATTCTTCATTTCATTTTTATGCAGAAAAAAAAGATACAACTCGTAAGAATTATCTTGCTTCGTTTTGTAAATGCAGATCTAAAATGCTCATTGTAATTTCTGCTCAGCATCAGACTAATTTTGTGCTTCACTTGCAGTTCTACACTTGGATGAGAATTGACGAAGGGGCATTCTATCAGCAGACAGCGCTTTGACTGCGCTCTCAGTCTAGCCAGCCTACCTTTCTCTGGTAAAATGCAAGATTAACTTTGGAAATAGCTGGCTACATTATTTATATGATAAACGAAAATATGCAAAAAATACCTTGATTTTTTTTATTGTAAGCTCATGTAGCCTACTTGTGTGGCTGCCAGCCAAATAGCGTTGCACTTCTGTTGTAATCTGATGAATATTAAGCAAATTTCTGACAAATGTGCTGCACTTATGTATTTTCTGTGAAGGAAAACTATAGTTGCACGTCTCTGATCACTCTATTGAAGTGATCAGAGACGTGCAACACGACTGTTAAAAACACTAGAATATAAAACAGGACCGCAGTCAATACACAGCTGGACTCACCTGCTCCCGCTTTCTCCAGTTGTGATACTTACGAACAGTCGTGACTGACTCAACTGTTCCGGGGAACTATGGTAAACTTCATAATGTGACCAGTGAATTGAAGGACGCAATCTGCTTTATCTTCTAACATATTACACAAATTGACTGCATGTATTTACTTAAAAAGTAGCTACAAATATTACATGTATAATTTTTTTGTTAAAAAAAATGTTTTGACGGTATTGAATAACCATCCTGTGGCGATTTCCAAATACCCCTGTATACGGTATACTACCTAGCCTAGTATGCGATGTTAGAATGATAAGTTGACAGAAAATATATTTATTAGTCTATTTTTATAAAAACAATATTGGGGGGGAGCATACCCCCAGACCCCCCCCTAGGCATAGCAGCCTTTTTTTAGTTGAACCACTTGCCCTAATATCAATAAGCTCATGTACTGTAACTGCATTGTGTTTGTGTATTATTTGGCATTTAGGCCATGTCCCTCTTGTCTCCTCTGACAAGAGGAGAACTGACATGAAAACGTATGTTGAGATGACGGCTGTATTACAAGTTGTTGACTTTTTAACACAGCCTGTGGGTGTCTGTAATGAACTCAGCAGCAGCCCAAAAAGCAATCACTCTTTCCAAACACCAGGAGGCGGCACTTGCAAGATAATTATCCTGGTATGCACAGTTGTATTCTCTTGCTTTGTCCCTTGTGAGACAAAATCTGATGAAAACAACTGGAAAGAGGCCTCTAAATCTTAAATAAGAATCCTGTACGTGCCCCCTGCATAATATGACACAACATTAAAGGTCAAATTATATCTCCTGCGCTAATGTCCAGAAAAAGAACAACATCCATCCATTACAGCAAACGACTAACAATCCAAAGGTGTGTTTCCGAGTCGCATTGGGCACGACTGTAACATTTTAGCTAACCCTTCCCCTGAGCCTTATTCTAACCTTAACCCAATTCACCTAACCTGCTACATAAATAATACTATACGTCACCAATTCACAACCAGCTAAGATATATGATACTATACCTCCTCTAATACATATAATATTGTAAGACCCCTCATCAATTCATAGTGTGACCTATCAAATTGTATTTTGTCACATGCGCCGAATACAACAGTGAAATGCTTACTTACAAGCCCATAACCAACAATGCAGATTTAAGAAAATACCTCAAATAAAAAAGTAAGAGATAAGAATGACAAATAATTAAAGAGTAGTGGTAAATAACAATAGTGGGGCTATATACAGGGGGTGCTGGTACAGAGTCAATGTGTGGGGGAACCGGTGTTGAGGTAATTATGTACATATAGGTAGAGTTATTAAAGTGACTATGCATAGATAATAACAGAGTAGCAGCAGAATAGAAAAGGGGAGAGGCGGTGTTGCGACCCCTAGTTGGGTTAGGGTGGAACTGCAGTGGGGTCACCCCCCCACCCCACCCCACACACAAAATAAAAAAAATCTGTAAATTGTTTTTGGAGCAAAAAATGAACAGTACAGATTACTGTATGGGACAAGATCAAACATTTTTATTAAGAAAGATCATTTGAAGAAAACAATGTATTGAGTAAATGTATTTATTGGTTTATTTAAATTTTGATAAGAGATTCAAAGAGATTCAAATTTGGTTATATGTTGATATAAAAATCGAAATTTACACATTTTAAGGTTGTGTCATTATATTTGGGGTGAGGTCGCAAGTAATTCTTGAGGAAAAAATGGGGTCCCCAGAAATTCTGGTGGAAGAAATTTGGTCCCTGCTAAAAGAGTTTGCATTACACTGTACTTCAAATCAAACTATTTGTTACATGCGCCAAATACAACAAGTGTAGACTTTACCATGAAATGCTTACTTACAAGCCCTTAACCAACAGTGCCGTTCAGGAAGAGTTAAGAAAATAATGGAGGGAACAGATTAATATACCAAATCATACGATTTGCTCTGAGACCAGGTTGGTAGAACTGTGAGTCACCTGCTTTCTTTCCTCCTCTTGCCTGATAGCACAATGTTTGGTTTAGACATTATGACTAAACACAGAAATTGGTGACAAACACAATTCTACAGTATGGAAACTAAACTGGCATCTGGAGGGGTGCTGGACCCTGATCCCAGGTACGAACCACTGCTGTTATGCCTATGAGCAAGGCACTTAAACCCCAAAGGCTCTCCATCCAGGGGAGCTGCACTGCGACTGATCCTGTGGCTCTCAAACTGTGGCTCTGGTTGTCTGTCTTGTCTGTTTGGGGGAAGAAGAAGACAATTGTCCATTCGATTCTATCTATGATTATATTGCCATACTGCAGTTTCTCTGGATGAAAGCCATGCTAATAAAATATTTCCCTTCCTCTGGCTTAGACCTACTAATTCTCATTGCCAGTAGAATGCTGGTTACTTGTCCAATACTTTGAAACCCTAAATCAGGCACCATCCGCATGCTAGCAACGCCATGCATGACAATTTGCTAATATTTCCTCTACACAGTTACCTCACTGAGCAGTTGTCCAGTCATTTGCACCCACCATGCCATACAGTGTATCTTGACCTATAGGTCCAATGTGCTTGGAAATTGGGCTTCCCTTTCTATACTCCTCACCTTTTGAGGAAGGTGTTTCTGTGGCGAAAGGCGGTGAAACAAACAGCGGTCGATAATATGCTCGTATAATTTGTCCTGGGGTTGTTGTCAGGGGTTGGTAACAGATCCCCCTCAGGATCACTCAACAGGAAGGTGGTGGGGGTTCTTGGGTTCTGGTTCTTCCATCTTATTCCAAATTTCCGAAAGCATTGTATTTTTGTATTTTTTTTTTAAATATATATTTTCACGAAAAGACCATTATGAAAAATCTGGCCATGTGTTAATTTATTTAGGATTCATGGAGTTAAAGCCTACTGTTTAAGATACAGTATGTTTGCATAATTCAGTGAGTACTTGTATATGGTAATCTTATGCCCTGTAGATGGCAGCCTTCTATGGGGAGGAAAGGATGATTTTGTTTTGGCTGTCAAGAGCTACATACTTGAAATTGAAATTAATTGAAATATCTAGCGTGAAGAAAATCCATTTCAACCTTAGTCTTGAAATAAATCTACATATCTGCAAGGCTCAGCCTGTCTAGCCTCATAAACTACATTAGCATTGTACACGTACATTCACCCAAAGAGACGTTGCCATTGCTATTAATAAACACACCCAGGCCTACATACAAATGTGTTTATTATACAGAGACACACTATCATCATAAAAAAGTAGAAATGTCCATACATGTTATTCAGAACACACACTCACATACTCTCAATGTCCTATACTTAAAAACATACCAAATGCATTCACACACATTTGTAAACGAACTCAACATAAACACTAAAACAATGCCAGTAAGGGGTCCACTGCACCAAGTGGATGATGAACATGAGACCGAGGATAGGATAAGCTTCATTATCCCTGAAAGAAGATACATCAATTATCAGTTTCCTTCCACTCCGTTTGGCCCAACTTCAATTGACTGCCTCAACATTAGGCCTGCGTATTATATTTTGGCACTATATTTTTACACTTATTAAGGGTGCTGTGAAGTGCCGACTTCACATTTTTCCGCTGATTATGTAACTCATTTACATGTCACCAATTGGAGAGTTTGAGCCATGATGGCAGCCCTCAAGCTCCCTGCAGATTAATGCCAAAAAACTGCTACAAAGAGGATAGGGTGACATGAGAGGTATTTCTGTCTGCTGTGCCCTTGCCGAATGTGGCATAACCCTTATGTCACCTATGTATATGATATTTAATTATATTGTCAAATTTTATGATTTTATATTTTGCTCATGAGTGTGGTGTGGTCCTTTCTGTCCATTGAGGTCATTTCTGGACAATATTTGTGTCCATTTCAGAGTTTTGCAAGAGCACCCTCAGAGGCAATACTAGTTCTGTATAGTATTTTTAATGACGCCTTCATAAGATGTACTTAAAGATGCGACTCACTTTATTCGATTTTACAGACCATTTATTTTGAGAACTTCATCTGTTTCTGTGTAATATTTCAGATGTGTTTTTCTTTGCCCTGGGTAGCTGAGAGCTGGCGACAGTGCCTCCCTTCCCTGTGTCATTGAGGGAGAAAGCGGAGGGGAGAGTGGGAAAGCTGTTGGGGCAGAACACATCCGCTTCTATTTGTCACCGCCGACACCCATAGCCGGCTGTCACAGATGCCTTGCGTTTGCCCGCTGCTCTGCTCGAACGGACGCTATACCAAGGGCTTCTGGGAACCCGCACCTCCACCATTGTGCATCAGCTACACAGAACACGGGTCGGGCCGCCTGTTGCACACTCGCCACCTTGGGAGGGTAAGGCTCAGCAGTCGGCACCATGAACCCCCAACCCTAACCCCCTCCCCTTTTTACACATATATGCCCACAATCCACATGGGCATGGTACATGTGCACAAAGAGCGTGGTGAGAGTAAATGAGGAAAGGAGGGAGGAGGGGGTTGGAGGTTAATTAGTCAAGCAGGGCAGGCTGGCAAAGGAGGGATGGCCGGCTGGCGGGAGGGAGGGAGGGGGAGCCCTCCTGCCTGCCTTCCTCCCTCCCCCTTGGGCCAGTTCCTCCCCTTCCACATGAGTCACTCTCCAACACACAGGTCATTGGCTCCCTCAACATTGTAATGAATGAATTCCAAAGCATGCTGAATTAAACTGCAATCACAAGATGGGCCTGTGATGTCTTAGTCAAGCTGTCTCTTGCATTAAGGTTATATAATTGAGGCAGTGGGAGATAGAGGGCGACCGGGCTGTGTGTAGGAGGCGTAGGGTAGGCCTATAAACTAGCTTGATTTCTCTCAGTTTATGGTTACGCCCGATATTTGCATGCCCATTGGAGGGTTTCAAAGAACAAGCTTGGAGGAGGCAGGAAGCAACTTAAATGGGATATTAGTGTGGATAATGTCACTGTTGCACTCAAGAAGTCATTTTTTTAAGTTAGATTTTTTTCAAGATAGTAGTGTATATATTAAATGTGTGATATTATTAAATGTAAACAGGCCATCATTTCAGTGGAGCAGACGCAGACTGCATTAGAAAGATGAAAGAGAGCAATTTTCTGTAAAAAAAAACCCCATTGGAAACTCATTAGATTTGAAAGGAAATTCACTACAATCAAACCCCTAAACTGTTCCATGGTCTGATTTCATCCTATTTTAACTGGAAGGAATGGCAAGTTAGAGAAATGCTGGTATTGTTGTGTGCATCTAGCATATTCCAAACAACAGATTAGACAACGGAGCAGTACGGTTAGTGTCAATTTCATATAAATACAGTGGCTTGTGAAAGTGTTCACCCCCCTTGGAATTGTTCCTATTTTGTTGCCTTACAACCTGAAATTAAAATTGCATTTTTTTTTTGTTGGGGGGGGGGGGGTTTGTATCATTTGATTGACACAACATGCCTACCACTTTGAATATTTTTTTTATTGTGAAACAAACTTGAGCGTGCATAACTATTCACCCCCCCCCAAAGTCAATACTTTGTAGAGCCACCTTTTGCAGCAATTCCAGCTGCAAGTCTCTTGGGGTATGTCTCTATAAGCTTGGCACATCTAGCCACTGGGATTTTTGCCCGTTTTTCAAGGCAAAACTGCTCCAGCTCCTTCAAGTTGGATGGGTTCCGCTGGTGTACAGCAAGTCATACCAGAGATTCTCAATTGGATTGAGGTCTGGGCTTTAACTAGGCCATTCCAAGACATTTAAATGTTTCCTCTTAAACCACTCGAGTATTGCTTTAGCAGTATGCTTAGGGTCATTGTCCTGCTGGAAGGTGAACCTCCGTCTTAGTTTCAAATCTCTGGAAGACTGAAACAGGTTTCCCTCAATAATTTCCCTATATTTAGCACCATCCATCATTCCTTCAATTCTGACCAGTTTCCCAGTCCCTGCCGATGGAAAAACATCCCCACAGCATGATGCTACCACCACCAGGATGGTATTCTCGGGGTGATGGGAGGTGTGGGTCTGCGTCAGACATAGCGTTTTCCTTGATGGCCAAAAAGCAACATTTTAGTCTCTTCTGACCAGAGTACCTGCTTCCATATGTTTGGGGAGTCTCCCACATGCCTTTTTGCGAACACCAAACGTGTTTGCTTATTTTTTTCTTTAAGCTATGGCTTTTTTCTGGCCACTCTTCCATAAAGCCCAGCTCTGTGGAGTGTACGGCTTAAAGTGGTCCTATGGACAGATACTCCTATCTCTGCTGTGGAGCTTTGCAGCTCCTTCAGGGTTATCGTTGGTCTCTTTGTTGCTTCCACTTGCTTAGTGGCCCTTGTTTAGTGGTGTTGCAGACTCTGGAGCCTTTCAGAACAGGTGTGTATATATACTGAGATCATGTGACACTTAGATTGCACACAGGTGGACTTTATTTAACTAATTATGTGACTTCTGAAGGTATTTGGTTGCACCAGATCTTATTTAGTAGCTTCATAGCAAAGGGGGTGAATTCATATGCACGCACCACTTTTCATTTATTTTTTTCATTTCACTTCACCAATTTGGACTATTTTGTGTATGTCCATTACATGAAATCCATTTAAATTACATGTTGTAATGCAACAAAATAGGAAAAATGCCAAGGTGGTGAATACTTTTTCAAGGCACTGTACATGATATTCATTGGATAACTTCAACTCAAAAGTGATGACGAGATATGTTAGATAGACCACAAACCATTTATCGCGTGCTTATGTCCCCAGCTTGGTTGCTGTGGTAGGGAGTCTGTCTGCAGTGAATGCAAGGCCCATGTTGACTTGTGCAGATGTGTTGTTGTTTGCTCCCTCTGTCGCTTTCCTAGCTGGGGGGCTGGAAGCTGCCACTGCTCTGACTGCTATCAACGTAGATGGAGAGGAGGAGGAGTGTGTGTGCGCCCGGGCGGGTGGGCGTGCATGTGTGTGAGAATATAATATAATGCAACTTTATTATCCAATGTGTGTATAGTGTATGAGGGGGTCTGAGTTAGTTTAGTGTTCCACTTTGTAATGTGATTTTTGGACCAGATGCACTATGGAAACACGACCACAGTTCCCCCAGATTTCATTTCACACGGTCATGTGGCCTCCCTCACTCTTTTAAACAACCGCTCTGTTTCCAAAACAGTCATACCCTTCTGTCGTTTTGGAGACCTATTTCAGAATGGGGGGGAGTGAGGGAATGCCTGTTGTGAATGCCTATTTTTATTGTTGACTATGACAATTACTCTAGTAGAGTGAGCATACTGTGATGTCAATCAGTCAACAATGAAACACATTGGGGGCAGCATGCAACATGTTTGTCCTTGGCATACATCGATCCACACATCTAGCTCATTATGATAATTCATCAGGCATTCTTTGAGTGTGCCCTTCAGGGTCCTGAGGGGCACACCCTCTCTGTTAATTTGAGTTATGTAATTAATCAATTAAATGAAACTACTTGTTATATTGTGTCAATTGCTGTGCGTATGCAGAAGGGGAATGATCTTATTCTTTTTTTTTTTTCTACTCTTGGGCATTTAAGGTACATTATTTCATAGAGGAATCACATTCTTACTTGAAATATGCACCAATTGACATTTGATGTATTACCATATTCAAGTTGGGAGTGAATGGGCTGATCTCAAGTTAGATTTTGACCCCCAGTGATATTGTTGAGACTGCCTCTATTGATATCAAAGTCTTCTCACGGGCTATCTTACATTTTGAGTTGATTAGTCTTTGTATTTTTTTTTCTTCTTCTTCTTCATATTCAGACAATAAATGGGATTTTTAACTAGCATCGGTAATATTCATTTGGTACCAAACGGAAGTGAACGGACTGAAACAGGGTGGGATTACGTGTCAACGCACTTTTCCATTGCATGCACTTTTACAATGAATACTACCCTGGTGATGAAGGATCTGTTGGCCTGCTGTGTTGGTTTGTTCCAGAACAGTCTCATGGAATCAGCCCCTGGCGTCTCCCTGGAGAAGCCAAATTAGATGGCTGTAATTTTGAAGAATTGGAAGAGAGCAGGCACTAATGATATCTATTCAGCTGTTATTTTTTTTTTCCTAGCCTGGGCTTTCAAATGTAGGTCAGGCTGATTTCATACAGGAGTCAGCCTTGCAAAACAAAATCTCTCTGGCCGACAATATGGAAACGCCCGACATGTGAGGGCTGACTCTGATGGAGCAGCCTGACTGCCCTCCTTTCGTCCGTCCCCAGCTCAGTGAACTCTATCTCCATCCATCGCTTTAGTGCTGTGCATCCTATCTGCACTGACAGTATAACTGCCTAGCCGGACACATGACTCACGTCATTACGGTTTTATGGCTATTTCAGTGGGAGATATTTAGATGCCTTAGCATTGTGCTATGCCGGTGCAATACTGCAATGTTGTTGTTCATGTGTGACTGATCGGGATTCGAACCTGGGTCTCCTGTTTGTCACAATACTCTGTTAGCCCAATTAGCTCGGTATGTTTTTTTATTTATTGGCCCCCGGAAACCACATGTATCCCATGTGCTCATGCATGGTTGTACGCAGAGTTTTTCAAGGGGGTGTGGTTCAACCAATGCATTCCTCTCACTGAAAACATTGAATTGGCTGCGGTTTTTTTATGCGTTATTTCTGTTTTTAGGGACCCTTGCCCTGTTGGCAGCTTAACTTTTGAGCAAGGCAGCAGACTATTCCATGAGCACCCCTGTCAGGGTCAGTAAAATACATTTGGCTTGTAGGCATTGTTGAGTTCCCAAAATACAGAAATGACACCATCGTCATGCAAAGTACAAGGGATGACTCTGAACGCCTTTGCTTTGTGGATAACCTGATGTTTGTACATTTGCTTTTAGGGAATAGACAGCCAGAGGTAGAGGTTAGTATATTTTTTACTTTGAATGTGTTGTGGGAGGTAGAGGTTAGTATATTTTTTTACTTTGAATGTGTTGTGGGAGTGCACATTTTTCCCTGAAACTAAGGTGAAGTATCCCAGAACAATGACGGGCTGTGATTAATAGCTTGTCATGTTGATTCTAGGGCATGTGGTATATTTGTCAGTCGTTCTAGGGCATATCAAGTAAAATAGGGTTATTTGGAATGGATGCGAATCATTCAGTGCTAATAGAACCTATTTTGAATTTTGTAAATCTAGGTGAAAAGGGCCTCGTTTTTTAAAGTAAATGAGTCGGGGGGCTTTACTTACTTTTCTCTTTCTCACTCACATGCAGGCACTGCACGCCGAACGCACGGTTGCAGACACTTAACCTGGTCCAGTTTAAGCATCCCCTCCGACACTGAGCTGACCTGCGCTACTCTAACCCCTATCGCTCTCCTTTCCAGAATGACCCCTGTCCCTTTGTGTACTGGGATGTTTGAAGGACATGCTTTGTGACATTTGTTATTTTAAGGGTTTGGCCCTGTCATGTCCTCCACCGTGAGGGCCCCCGAGCCGAAAACTGTTACACAAGCCTTGCTCCCCTCCAGGTGATCCCGGGATCATCCCACTGTAACCAAATAGCAACATTGTCGTGTGTGCGTGTGTGTCTCTGTGTCCTTTGGCCTCACGAAACACAACACTAAGTCGTCTCCTAATGCTGTTATGGTGGTGCTGTGGATGACACAAACGGATTTTGGTCACACCGTACAAAGCTGCTTACAGAGAATCAAACTGATCTCATCCAACAAGCAGCCCGGAGACTTAAGGGATGATGAGGATGAGAAGGCGGTCAAAGTTGATGAGCTTACTTTATAACTGGCTTACTGTATAAATGTCTCTGAACATGCTTCGAAAAGTCATCTGAAGAAATGTTTTATTTAGTTTATACTCTATACTTTGTGAGAGAGACCACTGAGCCTAATGGCAGCTGTAAAAATCTGTCACATCGAAAAAGCCTGCACAGTCCTTATCTGCCAGTACATGCTACAGTCAACATATTGTATACCTTAAAATACATCTTGTGTTATTAAAAAACACCTGTCAATTTTTTTGCTCGCTTTGAGGACAATACAGTGCCACTGACACGGCCCGCTACCAAAACCTGCGGGCTCTCCTTCACTGCAGCCAACGTGAGTAAAACATTTAAAGGTGTTAACCCTCGCAAGGCTGCAGGCCCAGACGGCATCCCCATCCGCTTCCTCAGAGCATGCGCAGACCAGCTGGCTGGTGTGTTTACAGACATATTCAATCAATCCTTATCCCAGTCTGCTGTCCCCACATGCTTCAAGAGGGCCACCATTGTTCCTGTTCCCAAGAAAGCTAAGGTAACTGAGCTAAATGACTACCGCCATGTAGCACTCACTTCCGTCATCATGAAGTGCTTTGAGAGACTAGTCAAAGACCATATCACCTCCACCCTACCTGACACCCTAGACCACTCCAACTTGCTTAACGCCCCAATAGCTCCACAGACGACGCAATCGCCATCACACTGCACACTGCCCTAACCCATCTGGACAAGAGGAATACCTATGTAAGAATGCTTTTCATCGATTACAGCTCAGCATTTAACACCATAGTACCCTCCAAACTTGTCATTAAGCTCGAGACCCTGGGTCTCGACCCCGCCCTGTGCAACTGGGTCCTGGACTTCCTGACGGGCCGCCCACCAGGTGGTGAGGGTAGGTAACATCATCTCCACCCCGCTGATCCTCAACACTGGGTCCCCACAAGGGTGCGTTCTGAGCCCTCTCCTGTACTCCCTGTTCACCCACGACTGTGTGGCCATGCACGCCTCCAACTCAATCATCAAGTTCGCATACGACACTACAGTGGTAGGCTTGATTACCAACAACGACGAGACGGCCTACAGGGAGGAGGTGAGGGCCCTCGGATTGTGGTGTCAGGAAAATAACCTCAATATCAACAAAACAAAAGAGATGATCGTGGACTTCAGGAAACAGCACCCCCCCTAAGCAGCCCCCCAGAGAAGCATTTGAGAATTTACAGTATATGACATTTGTGGTGCTGCAATTAATGAAGCTTTGGATTTTGTATTCTTTACCTGTTCTTGTATGATAAAAAACGTTCTTATTGGTCGTACTGTCATAATGTACACCGTGGCCACACTTAATTACAATAACACATTTAGGGTAACAATTCAGTGTTTTTATTACTGTGTAATTACTCTCGTAAGTACTGTGTAACAACTACAGTAATTTTCACATACAGCCGTAACCATAACCTGAGCTCTAACCCTTACCCTGCCTAGTGTGAGGCAGCATCCAGCGGATGGAATGAGCCGGCACTCTGCACCTTATTCAGAAGATCATTGATCGTTCCGAGTCAGAGCCTGAACCCATGGAGGTAGGGGCCACACGCCTCCCCGCGGCTGAGCGACGCCGTCGGAGTCAGTTGGGGCTCTGTCCCTATTGTGGCCAGGAGGGGCACCAGCTTCAACATTGTCCGGTACGTCCCGACCCGGAATCCACGAGAGCAGAGGGACGGCCCCGTGATCATCTGTCTCCTGGGTTGGGAGGGGGGGTTGGGTACTGTCACGTCTACTCCCGCTCCCCCTCTCCGGTGTCGGTCCTGGCAACCCATTGTTACGCAGACCTGACAACCCTCATTACGCACACCTGCACCCCATCATGAGGCACACCTGGACTCCATCACTTCCCTGGTTACTCCCCCTTTATCTAGCACTCCCTGCCATCACTCTTCAGGCAGTATTGATTATGTTTCCTTGTCAGACGTTTATCTTGTTTTGTGTCGTGCTACGTTCATTATTATTAAACTCCCTAACTGCACCTGTGTCCTGACTCCCTGTGTCGACGTTACAGCTTGCCTATCTGTAACTTCCAAGTATCACATTGTGTACATTGGGTTAGCTCATGCACTGCATCCCTTGACAGAAGGCAGATTTTGGGAGTGTGCCTCAATGGAGAGTCGATAGGGAATGTAGTTGGACGTGTTAATTGAGGCCATAATGAAATGAAATAGAAACATTTGAACATTAACCTCACTGTAAAGTTTCATTTGAATGTTTCAGGCCTGTCCTATTAAATGATGGTAAACACACCTGGGAATTGTGGGAAAGCCAAGCAGCTGCAGAACAAGCCAAACCCCCGTGTTTAAAAGCCTATTAGTAAGTTTGTGACGTTTTCCCCATTGCCAAGTGAGGCTTTTGTGAAATGAAACTAGTACGTCTTTTGTGTTTCGGGTAACAAGACACTGAGCACATAAAGACACAAAACAAAGCCCACAGATTATCCCTCATTTCAACAGCACGACTACTGACTCCTTCCAAAACTATTGACGAAAACAAAGACACAAATATCCCCTCAAATAACGGACAAAGTACACTGTGGAGAAAACACAGATTTTCTTGTTAGACCGATTCTGATTCATGCCACTTGAATGTATGTGTGTACTTGTAGAAATAACACTCGAGGACAGGTAAGGTCTAAGGCTTAGACTAAGTAGATGCAACCAGGGAGAACATCATGCTGGTCTGTTCGCCCTTGAGCCAACACCCCTTTTGAAATCAACAAACAATATGTGTTCTATTAATCCCAAACCCAACAGCTGTAAACAAACATTTATTTGAGATATAATGCACGTCAGTCTGTGGCATGTGGTGTTTTATTAATGGATGCTTGAGGATTCACTAAACCTGTTTCCTGACAGACGGTTAAAAAACATTTGTTATGTGAAAACCCTAAGAACATATGGGTGGATTTAGGCAGGAATTTTACAGCCCAGCAGACAATAGCTCACCTCCACCCCTCCTATTTGACATCACTCATTACCTTTGCATGTGGACTTAAAACCATTATCCTAACATATTTCGTATTGTTCTAAGTTGCAGTACATTTTACAATGGGCAAAGTTTGTCATGGATCAAAGCTATGGTCTAGAAAGGACTCCCTCAGCAGGTAAATCTACTTCCTCTCCTCCTCCCACCGTGACTTTGCAGGACTTTAAATGTCTTTAGGCCAAAGCACCAACCCATCGATCTAGTCTAGCATCTCTCACATTACACCTATTCTGTTTGATCTATTCAAAGGAATATGCTTGTTTTCCCTAGTAATGTTTAGTGTTTAGCGCATCACATACTGTAGGTAGTTCGCACCATTGACATTCATTTGAGAGTCAGTACCTGACTTTGTCTCTAGTCTCCTCCACACACAGTAGTCATTGACAAGTGGTGTTTACCTCTCCCCTGCTTTACCAGCCTGCTCAAGTACTGCCAGGGTCCAAGGAGTAGGAGTGGAGAGTGCTGGATGAGAGTGCTTCGTAGGAGGACACATTTGCGGCTAACGGCGCCTAGCAAACGTCCATCCATGCAGCCCTCTCTCTTTCTTCCGACAATGTTGGATAATGAAGATTTTCTTCCACGTTACATCTAGGAAATGAGCATTTGTTCCTAGTTAAACATAAATAAATACATTCAATAAAATACAAATGTAGTTCAAGTAACAGTCACTCTTAATCACATGATCAACACAACATTGTTGCATTATCAGCACAGTTATGAATGCTTATAGCAAGGCTTATAATGGCCTTCACCACCTAGGGGCCAGGCACTGAGTGCATATATTGCCATGTGTTTATAAATGCAGTTTAAACAGCCACAAGCAATTACGGCTGCTTATAGCAAGCCTAATAATGCATGGCGGTGTGTCAGAAGATGCTATTAATGCATTCATAATACATGATTACACCGATGGCTTGATTTCACAGAAATTATTACCACGGAAAGTGCCCCTTGTGAGAACACAGTCAAGAAAGCATAATAAACCTGAAGAAGAACATGTGAGCAGATTTTGTTAGATGGGCTATGCATATTCATCCCGGTTAGACTAGACTAAACGTACCACTGTGAGCACAGCATTCAGTCTGGTTTAACCAGGCTAAGCACATAAGCAGCAGGCTTATTAATCCTCATGCAAGACCAGCCAGGAGGGAATTGAGCTGGACTTGGACACGGCGAGGCGCTGCTGCCAGTAACCTGTCCTGCCCTGTAATAAATAGCTGTGAGCATATGGCAAGATGCGTGCACTCACCCACTTTGATAGGGTGCCAACTCATTTCGTTGGGTATTTTTTTTTTTATTGTTGGCTTATCTGCTTGGCCCTTGCTTTAACACTATTCATCAGCAATGAAAACAAGCTACATTTATACTCGGATTGCAGGGCTGAGCAACAAAAGACAACACACAGTTTTTTTTCTTATTTGTTTTGGCTTTTAGCTTTGTTTTGTGTTCTCGTTCGATAGCCACTTTGTGGGAAGAGACACAAATCCAACTGCAGGATGGCCCAGCTTTGAAGAGTTGATTTATTAAAAGGATGTGACGTGAAATTGTCACTATGAACTAACACTTGTCGCCCTATGTGAATACATTCCCCTTTATTGGCAGCAGGGCTGAAAATGGACAGCTTTCCAATTTGTCAATTTAATTTTAATTAATTTTCTAAACGGACTTTGTTTCAAGTGGAATCGATCCAAACTCTGCAACAGTATGTTCCAAGAGAGAGAGAGTTCTGTTGTTAAATGTTGTGTTCAGATTTGGGGATTTTCCAATTCCAATTGACCACCTATTGGTTTGGAATTATTTGGAAAATTCCCATAAGTAACTTAATTTTAGGTCTTGAAATTGAAATTGAACTGGATCACTTTATACACAGAATGGAACATTTTATTTTGCTCTCTGGCGCAAACAGACATAAAAACACACTAATTGCCTGATTGACAACTTGTGCCAGTTTACTCCTGTTCCTGATCGAGAGGTTCCCATACCAGGAGGAGATGTTAAAAGTGAGAACACTCTCGATTAGGGATCTGTACACCATGGTCAGTGTGTGTTTGCTTGCATTTAAACTTTGAAGCTTTCTTGAAGAGGAGGTCAGTGTTTTCCTAGAAGTTAGGCTTGTGGTCTAAAATTGTCCTTTCATATGAGAGAGAGAGAGAGAGATGATTTTTCAGAGAAGATCCAGATCTCAGGGAATTAGACCAAAGTTCTCAATTGGTACAAAATATATAGAGTACTGCACACACTACAATTACTTAGGTTATAAAATAAGCTCAACTGGACACCTCAATGAGGCAGTGAATGCACTGAGAGAGAAAGCACGCAGGGCATTCTAATTCAAATTGAAATATCCATTAAAATTTGGCTAAAACTAATTGAATGTGTCATTGAACCAATTGCACTTTATGGCAGCGAGGTGTGGGGTACACTTGCAAAACAAGATTTAATCAAAAGGGACAAAAAAAAACATTGAAACCCTGCATGTAGAGTTCTGTAAGATTCGCCTACATGTCCAGAGAAAAACTACAAACAATGCATGCAAGGCAGAATTAGGCCAATATCCACTAATAATAAAACTCCAAAAAGAGCAATTCAGTTTTGCTAACATCTAAAATACAGTTACCAATCCCTGCAATGCCAAGAGCTGAGCAAAGAAAAGAGTCCCCTCATCCAGCTGATCCTGGGGCTGAGTTCACAAACTTGTTCTACTAACACACTGAAGCCTCAGGACCAGAACATCCAATCAATCAGAATAAACCAAATTACAACACAGTCAAAACAAAAATACATTGTTTATTGGGAAACACAAGCACAAAGCAAAATGCAGTGCTATCTGGCCCTAAATCGACAGTACACCGTGGCTAACTATTTGACAATGGTTACTGATCAAAACCTTAGAAAAACCTTGACAAAGTACAGGCTCAGTGAGCGCAGCCTTGCCATTGAGAAGGGTAGACACAGGAAAACCTGGCTCCCTGTAGAGGAAAGGCTGTGCAGCCACTGCACAACAGCAGAACCTGAGACGGAGCTGCATTTCCTGACAAAATGTAAAAAATATAAAACAATTAGAGAGTGTATTTTCCCCAAATTTGAAACCCTTATTCAAGGTTTCAAAGACCTCTCTCATGAGAGTAGGCTACCCGTCCTGTTGGGGGAGGATGCAGAGAGCTGTGGGTTGGCAGCGTGCTAGATTGCTGCCTGCCATAAATTGAGGACTGTCTCTGACAGACCAATCAACCTGAACAAGTCCTCTACTGAATGCCTATTGTTATTGTTCAATGTATGGTTATTTTGACCCTTGGTTATTGTTGTTACTGTTGTCCCGTTGACAATTTTGATTCTTATTATTTTCATATTGTAAATATCCAATGTAAGCTTTGGCAGTATGCACATTGTTACGTGTAGAGAGAGAGAGAGAGAGAGAGAGAGACTGAGACTTCCTTCCGTTATTCCCCAGCTTACCAATAAGGCATAGTTCTTTAGTTTTAGTAACATTGAGGTCAAGGAAGCTATTGTCAAACCATGTTATGAGGCTGTCAATGAATTGGGACAAGCTTAAGCTGGATTTTCCACCAGACAAGCTACCAGAGCCATGTTGTTCGCATATTTGATGAGGGTGAGGTCACTGTCGTTGTATGCAATTTCATTTCTGTATACAGTATATCCTGTGTTTAGGACAAGGTGGTCAGATAGGGTGCCTTTAACATTGAATTTCTGGGGTTGCTCCAACAGGAGCTCCCAGATCCACAGCACCAGGCCCGAGTTGACATTTAAAGTATTCGTATCCTTTGACTTACTCCACATTTTGTTGTGTCACAGCCTGAATTCAAAATTGATGGCATTTTTTGTGCAAATTTATAGAAAAATACAGAAATATCTCATTTACACCCCTGAGTCTATACATATTAAAATCACCTTTGTCAGCGATTACAGCTGTGAGTCTTTCTGGTTACATCTCTAAAAGCGTTGCATACCTGGATTGTACAATATTTGCATAATTATTTTATTTATTCTTCAAGCTCTGTCAAGTTGGTTGTTGATCATCACAGGACAGCCATTTTCATGTCTTGCCCTAGATTTTCAAGCCGATTTAAGTCAAAACTGTAACTAGGCCACTCAGGAACATTCTATGTCGTCTTGGTAAGCAACTCCATTGTAAATTTGACCTTGTGTTTTATACTATTGTCCTGCTGAAAGGTGAATTTGTCTACCAGTGTCTATTGGAAAGCAGACTGAACCAGGTTTCCTTAAGGATTTTGTAACTGTTTAAATGTCACCATTCGCCCCATGGTGAAATCCCTGTGCGGTTTCCTTCCTCTCCGGCAACAGAGTTAGGAAGGACGCCTGTATCTTTGTAATGACTGGGTGTATTAATGAATAACTTCACCATGCTCGAAGGGATATTCAATGTCTACTTTTTTTTTTACCCACTACCAATAGGTGCCCTTATTTTTGAGGCATTGGAAAACCTCCTTGGTCTTTGTGGTTGAATCTGGAATGGCCGCATTTTTACGGTCTCCTTGTCACGTCCTGACCTTAGTTCCTTTTTTATGTCTGTGTTTTAGTTTGGTCAGGGCGTGAGTTGGGGTGGGCATTCTATGTTTTGTGTTCTATGTTTTCCATTTCTATGTGTTTGGCCTGGTATGATTCCCAGCTGATTCGGCAGCTGGCAATCGTCTCTGATTGAGAACCATACTTAGGCAGCCTGTTTTTCCCACTTGAGTTGTGGGTAGTTGTTTTCTGTCTCTGTGTCTCTACCAGACAGGACTGTTTCAGTTGTTCTTTTGTTTACTTTGTGTTTCAGTGTTCAGTTATCGAATAAATCTAACATGGACACTTACCACGCTGCATCTTGGTCCTCTCCTTCCAACAGCCGTTACACTCCTAACCAATTATGCTATTATGTGGTTTTTTTTGCGATATTTGTAAATTATTTTGTATGTAATGTTTCTGCAACCGTATCTTACGGAAGAAAAGAGCTTCTGGATATCAGGACAGAGATCACTCACCTCGGATTAGACAAATATTTCTTCAACAACAACAACAACAACAAGCAGGTCTCAAACGATATTCTCCAAACATCCCACAGGGCAGACATCCCAATTATTTGAAAAAGGAAGCGACGCAGAGGACGAAGAGCCGGATGCCTCGTCCGGACCCGCAGAAGACAACTAGGAAAGCTGCCGTTACCGTCAATATTACTCGCCAACGTGCAATCATTGGACAATAAACTAAACGAGGTAAGATCACGAATATCCTACCAACGGGACATCAAAAACTGTAATAATAATATATGTTTCACAGAATCGTGGCTGAATGACGACATGGATATAGGATAGAACAGCACACTCCGGTAAGACGAGGGGGGACGGTCTGTGCATATTTGTAAACAACAGCTGGTGCACGAAATCAAAGGAAGCCTCTAGATTTTGCTTGCCTGAAGTAGAGTATATTGTGATAAACTGCAGGCCACACTACTTGCCTAGAGAGTTCTCAGCTATACTTTTCGTGGCTCTTTATTTACCACCACAGACAGATGCTGGCACGAAGACCGCACTCAGTCAGCTGTATAAGGAAATAAGCAAACAGGAAACCACTCACCCAGAGGCGGCGCTCTTAGTGGCAGGAGACTTTAATATAGGGAAACTTCAATCAGTTCCAAACCAAATCTCTATCAACATGTTAAATGTGCAACCAGAGGGGAAAAAATTCTGAAAAAAATCACCTGTACTCCACACACAGAGACGCATACAAAGCTCTCCCTCGCACTCCATTTGGTAAATCTGACCACAACTCTATCCTCCTAATTCCTGTTTACAAGCCAAAATTAGAGCAGGAAGCACCAGTGACTTGGTCTATAAAAAAATGGTCAGATGAAACAGATGCTAAACTACAGGACTGCTTTGCTATCACAGGCTGGAGCATGTTCCGGGATTCTTCCGATGACATTGAGGAATACCCCACATCAGTCACTGGCTTTATCAATAAGTGCATTTAGGACGTTGTCCCCACAGTGACTACGTACATACCCCAACCAGAAGCCATGGATTACAGGCAACATTCGCACTGAGCTAAAGGGTAGAGCTGCCGCTTTCAAGGTGCGGGACTCTAACCCGGAAGCTTACAAGAAATACTGCTATGCCCTGCGATGAACCATCAAACAGGCAAAGCGTCAATACAGGGCTAAGATTGAATCATACTACACCAGCTCTGACGCTTGTCGGATGTGGCAGGGCTTGCAAACTATTACAGACTCCAAAGGGAAGCACAGCCGCGAGCTGCCCAGTGACACGAGCCTACCAGACGAGCTAAAGCACTTCTATGCTCTCTTCGAGGCAGCAACACTAAGGCATGCAAGAGAGCATTAGCTGTTCCGGACGACTGTGTGATCACGCTCTCCATAGCCGATGTGAGTAAAACCTTTAAACAAGTCAACATACACAAGGCTGCGGGGCCAGACGGATTACCAGGACGTGTGCTCCGGGCATGTGCTGACCAACTGGGAGGTGTCTTCACTGACATTTTCAACATGTCCCTGATTGAGTCTGTAATACCAACATGCTTCAAGCAGACCACCATAGTCCCTGTGCCCAAGAACACAAAGGCAACCTGCCTAAATGACTACAGACCCATAGCACTCACGTCCGTAGCCATGAAGTTCTTTGAAAGGCTTGCAATGGCTCACATCAACACCATTATCCCAGAAACCCTAGACCCACTCCAATTTGCATACCGCCCAAACAGATCCACAGATGATGCAATCTCTATTGCACTCCACACTGCCCTTTCCCACCTGGACAAAAGGAACACCTATGTGAGAATACTGTTCATTGACTACAGCTCAGCGTTCAACACCATAGTACCCTCAAAGCTCATCACCAAGCTAAGGATCCTGCAACATCAAGAGCATCCTGAACGGTTGCATCACTGCCTGGTACGGCAATTGCTCGGCCTCCGACCGCAAGGCACTTCAGAGGGTAGTGCGTACGGCCCAGTACATCACTGGGGCACAGCTGCCTGCCATCCAGGACCTCTACACCAGGCGGTGTCAGAGGAAGGCCCTAAAAATTGTCAAAGGCCCCAGCCACCCCAGTCATAGACTGTTCTCTCTACTACTGCATGGCAAGCGGTACCGGAGTTCCATGTCTAGAACAAAAAGGCTTCTCAACAGTTTTTACCCCTAAGCCATAAGACTCCTGAACAGGTAACCAAATGGTTACCCGGACTATTTGCATTGTGTGCCCCCCCAAACCCCTCTATAACGCTGCTGCTAATCTCTGTTAATCCTATATGCATAGTCACTTTAAGTATACATTCATGTACATACTACCTATATTGGCCCGACCAACCAGTGTTCCCACACATTGGCTAACCGGGATATCTGCATTGTGTCCCACCACCCGCCAACCCCTCTTTTTACGCTTCTGCTACTCTCTGTTCATCATATATGCATAGTCACTTTAACGATATCTACATGTACGTACTACCTCAATAAGCCTGACTAACAGGTGTCTGTATATAGCCTTGCTACTCTCTTTTCAAATGTCTTTTTACTGTTGTTTTATTTCTTTACTTACCTACACATACACACACACACACCTTTTTTTTCTCGCACCAATGGTTAGTAAGTAAGTAAGCATTTCACTGTAAGGTCTACTACACCTGTTGTATTTGGTGCACGTGACAAATAAACTTTGATTTGATTTGGAACAATTGTGTAAAACATGTCCCACTTGTGAATCACATTGCATCTGATGTCCTCGTTAATTTATTTCACTTTCCCTGTGCCTCCCTGGGCAAAGGTTATTCTCTTGATATTAGGACAGTGTTTTAGGTTTTTTGTTAACCCATGTTTTGTCGTTGTGTAAAATTCTAACATCCTTCGTTTTGGTGATAGAATCAACACAGAAGTTAATGTAGTAGGTTACAGTGTCCAATAGCAGTTATTTGTTGAGGGAACAGAGTACCCAGATCCCTTACCTGAACTGAACTCAGCATATGTTTTTTTATGGACCACTAGGGGGAATGACCAGATTACTTTCTTGGACCCCCCTAAGAAACCCCCATTCTGACTTCATCAGAAGTCTCACAGATCAAATTGTTTAATCCCCATTGACGTTTCAAGTGTGTTTTATATGTGTGACCGACTGGCTATTGAGGCCAGGTTTTTAGGTACTACTTTTACTTGTCATTTGATGAGTGTTATGTTCATCCTTAGGCTTATAGTATTCTCCACTTCACATTGTCTACCAAGTCTCTTCTATTCCTTTTGAATGAGTTATTCAGTTTGCCGCAGATCATTTATAAACATGAAACTCTCAGAACTTCGGCTTCCTCATTGCCTGTATGTCTTCATGAATATTTGCATGCATTTGCATCGAGGGAAAGTAGCATATGTTGAAAGAAATATGGAAGAACTGTAGGGGTGCATAAAAGCACAAATGGCTTTGGCTTTCAATATCTTGACAATAAAGAGTATGAGTGACTTCACATAAAAATGAAATGAGAGCACTAAAAGCTTCTCCTTGCTTTGTTTTTGCATAGGCCTAACACTTCCATACAAAAGAACACACAGCTTCCACGTTGTTCATTATTTTCCAAAGAATGTTGTTTATCCTTTACTTGTACCAAATATGTTTCTAACTAACCCAATATAGACCACACCCTGTCGTTTCCAATAGGAACAAATTAGTCATAATGGGCAGAACAAGAAAGGCTAGGGGCAGAGCCAAGCACAAGCTAGTAAGATCCTATTGGCGCATTCTAGCATGTATTTGCATTTTTCCATTAGGGAACACCTACTCTGAAGTGCGAGTGTGCAGTAACCCACTTTGCCCCTGTACTCCTTCTAAACAGTGCAATTTTTGGAAACTTTGGCAAGGGTAAATTATTCAAAACTTAGAAAACTATGTTTGTAACAGATTCTAGTTTGGGGAACAGAAAACTTTATTGAGATCAAACGTTTCATCGATGAGAACATTTGCAGAATGTTGGCCAAAATCATCTCGTTCCATCTTCTTCCACTTCCAGCCACTGGACTTCCTCTCACCACCATATTAAGTGGTGAGTAGAAACGCCAAGCGGCTGCTTCACATTATACATCCGGTGTATTATCTGTCTCATTGTTCTATCTGTGCTTTTACTACGGGTGGGTCTAATCCTGTATGCTGATTGGTTAAAACCACACTCCAGTCAGTGTCTATTCCACAAGTTACCACCGGCTAAATCTATGAGGTTAAAATGCCTATTTACTCTGTTCCATCTGATTGCGCAATCCACTGTCTCATCAGCACAGCCAAGCAATTTATAAACTTAATCTCCACTATAAAAATAATGTAGACATTATCTCACATTTCTTTTAGACTACCATTTAGTTTTCAACAGCAGGGATTTGTATAAACCTTGCTGTCTGTCTCTGACATTTGCAACATTATTTCAATATTCAAATCCGATCTCCAGCTGTGCCGTAGTAATGAACGTGTCGGGAGTTGGGACGAGACGGACAGGTAGCGTTTCTCAGCTGGTATCATTTTTATGGTATATACAAAGAAATGTCAATTGTGAAACGAAGTGCAGCTAGTTTGCAGTCTTTCCAGCTTCAATTTGAAATAATTGTGCTAGCTGTGTTGTTGGCTAGCTCCTCCGAGTGAGCACATTTCCTATGCCAGGCGAAATCGTTCCTCGTTAGCTCATTGTTATGTATGTATCCAAAACAGCTTAAACAAATGCAAATGCAGCTACTTTGCTGTTATTCTGGCTGCATCCGGGCTGCAGTGAGGATGCTTTAGTCCAGGTCTGGGAGGAGATCCCTCAGGAGACCATCCACCACCTCATCAGGAGCATGCCCAGGCGTTGTAGGGAGGTCATACAGGCACGCGGAGGCCACACACACTACTGAGCCTCATTTTGACTTGTTTTAAGGACATTACATCAAAGTTGGATCAGCCTGTAGTGTGGTTTTCCACTTTAATTTTGAGTGTGACTCCATATCCAGACCTCCAATGGTTGATAATTGATTTCCATTGATAATTTTTGTGATTTTGTTGTCAGCACATTCAACTATGTAAAGAAAAAAGTATTTAATAAGAATACTTCATTAATTCAGATCTAGGATGTGTTATTTTAGTGTTCCCTATATTTTTTTGAGCAGTGTAGGTATTTCAACGTCAGAGCTTTAGCTGGTGGTAACTTGTAGAATAGACACTGGCTGGAAGGAGGTTTTAACCCATCAGCATCCAGGATTAAACCCACCCGTTGCATAATTCCCTATAACTCAAAGTATATCAGCACGGTGGAATTCAATAATATAGTTCATTCTTACTTCAGCTGCTTTTGAAAGTCGAAACGAATTGTTGAATTTCATCTTTTTTTTAATAGCAAGCTAGGACTGATGGTTTGGTTAGCTAAACTAGCGAGTCTGTTTGTTTGGTTACCAAGGCAACTACTGTCGCGATATAGTAAACTTGCTACCTATTTCAGTTTTATGTTGAACACATTTCTACCTGGAAATGAATACATGTATTTGTGACAAATGTGTTAAATTATAGCCATGGTATAAAAGGGACAATCAATTTGGGGCTCTATGCGTTCTCTGGAAAATAATACAACTTCGTGGAAGGTAGGGTTCCACTCCGCTAGCGCCTAGTGGAACACACCTTCCACGTCGTTCATTATTTTTCATAGAATGCATAGCCCCTTGTTGATTGTCCCTTTTATACCATGGCTATAATTTAACACATTTGTCACAAATACATGTATTCATTTCCAGGTAGAAATGTGTTCAACATAAACTGAAATAGGTAGCAAGTTTACTATATCGGGACAGTAGTTGCGAATTAATATTGCATTACACACATGGCAGTTAATATAAAGTGTTACCTTGCATTTGACTATTTCAACATGAATCACAAACAGTATGCGACAGGCCCATTTAATGGCAGTTGGAAGCAGCATCTGCTGAAGCCAGAGGTGATGAGGCTTATGTACCCAAACGTTGTGAAAAACAGAAAGGAAAGACATTTCCCCAAGGAAAGACATTTCCCCATCACATGTCATTAGAAACTCATTATGAAAGTGTGACTTTTGGGAAAACTTTTCCATCTGTCTGAATGAATTTGACATACTGTGTCCTTGAAAAGGCATCATACCACTTGGAGTGGCAAAGACACAGGCTGCAGTGCTGTGCTGTACTAATATTTGAGTCGAGTGGACCATGTTGGAAAAACTTAAAGGTGAGTTAGGACATAGGGGGTGTCATCATTTTGGTCTGAGTGTCATTTGATTTGGCGGACATTCATAGAAGCAGTGGACATTCTAAAGTGACATTGTTTTTTGACACCATTTTGACTTTGTTGTTGCCAAAAGGTTTTATTTCATCCTCCATCCTCCTACTATTAAAATTGTCTTGGCCAACAGGATGGAAGTAAATTTAATGACAGGAACGTGAATGTTCAGTGGAATCTTTTGAATTTTTCGGTTTATATCTTTCTTTTTGCTCAATTTAACCCAACATTGTAGCATGTTCTTGCATGTGGGAAAGCCTGGAATACCAGTTCAAGCTGTTTTTGTTTTGAGATATTACGTGCAAAGAGAAGTGTTTTAGATGCGCTTTAATGACTCACAGTAGCATTCTACAAGCTTCAAACTTGGGGAAATTCTAAGAAATTAAGTAAGTCAAATGTGCAGGAAGGTATGATAACATATGGCATATGTTGAACCGCGTACAAGTGACTGCAAAATAAGACATCATGTTTGGTTGATTCACTCTCGCTTGTATCTTATCTCCATTCTCTAATATTTTCCTACAGGGCTATAGAATTGCTGAACCATAGGCGATGATAAGGCCCTTGGCTATGGAAGTCCATATGTTCAAATGCCTATGCATTGCCCCAGTTACAACTCCCATTCTTTAACGCTGGCTGACTGGTCAGACATTGGTTCGTAGCTTTAAGTGTCTGATGAATCCCAAGTTGCTGCGGCCACAGTGGAGCAGTTGGCATCTCTGAGAGAATCGTTAAGGAAGCCTCTGCTCCTCCGTTTCCTGGCAGAGGCCCGGGGCTGGGCCACTGGGTATGAGACGACTCGCCATCTGCTGCATAACGCCAAACCTCACATGAGTCTCGTTAAGTCTTGCCAAGACTTCAAGCCACAGCCTCTCGGTATCACCGCTCAGTACTCAATATAGTGGGTTAGCACAAACACACACACACTCAGATCACTTTCCATTTGTAACAGAAATATCTATCAAGAGACTCATACAAAAGCAAGCAATCTTTGTTTCTATTTCTGTTAAATTCTGGCCTCACGAGTAGCTCTGTATAATCCACAACTCATTTGACTTCTGCTGGCTGTATGCCTTCCTCCTCCCCCTTCCCCGGTCCAGATTTGGATGGGTGGTCATTTTGCCAGGGGAACATTGGAAGAACCTACAGCATGTTTCTTACTCAAGTTGGTGATGGTAGGGAGGATCAGTAGAACAGCAAGGTGACATGCGAGCCAGCGGTCATTTGAATATGTTTATTGGATCCTGGGTGATAATGAGGAAGGCTGACATTTACTTTGTGGCCATTCTGTTTTTCCCCTTTGGGTCTTTTTCCAGCAAGCCCATACACAAAGCAACTGTCCTCTCTTCCATTGACATTGTCTTCATTCTTCCTTTGATAAAATATGCGGTGGAGATTTTAGCATGTACAGTGGGGCAAAAAAGTATTTAGTCAGCCACCAATTGTGCAAGTTCTCCCACTTAAAAAGATGAGAGAGGCCTGTAATTTTCATCATAGGTACACTTCAACTATGACAGACAAAATGAGAGAAAAAAAAATAGAAAATCACATTGTAGGATTTTAAATGAATTTATTTGCAAAATATGGTGGAAAATAAGTATTTGGTCACCTACAAACAAGCAAGATTTCTGGCTCTCACAGACCTGTAACTTCTTCTTTAAGAGGCTCCTCTGTCCTCCACTCGTTACCTGTATTAATGGCACCGGTTTGAACTTGTTATCAGAATAAAATACACCTGTCCACAACCTCAAACAGTCACACTCAACTCCACTATGGCCAAGACCAAAGAGCTGTCAAAGGACACCAGAAACAACATTGTAGACCTGCACCAGGCTGGGAAGACTGAATCTGCAATAGGTAAGCAGCTTGGTTTGAAGAAATCAACTGTGGGAGCAATTATTAGGAAATGGAAGACATACAAGACCACTGATGATCTCCCTCGATCTGGGGCTCCACGCAAGATCTATCCCCGTGGGGTCAAAATGATCACAAGAACGGTGAGCAAAAATCCCAGAACCACACGGGGGGACCTAGTGAATGACCTTCAGAGAGCTGGGACCAAAGTAACAAAGCCTACCATCAGTAACACACTACGCCGCCAGGGACTCAAATCCTGCAGTGCCAGACGTGTCCCCCTGCTTAAGCCAGTACATGTCCAGGCCCGTCTGAAGTTTGCTAGAAAGCATTTGGATGATCCAGAAGAAGATTGGGAGAATGTCATATGATCAGATGAAACCAAAATATAACTTTTTTGTAAAAACTCAACTCGTCGTGTTTGGAGGACAAAGAATGCTGAGATGCATCCAAAGAACACCATACCTACTGTGAAGCATGGGGGTGGAAACATCATTTTTTCTGCAAAGGGACCAGGACGACTGATCCGTGTAAAGGAAAGAATGAATGGGGCCATGTATCGTGAGATTTTGAGTGAAAACCTCCTTCCATCAGCAAGGGCATTGAAGATGAAACTTGGCTGGGTCTTTCAGCATGATAATGATCCCAAACACACCGCCCGAGCAACGAAGGAGTGGTTTCGTAAGAAGCATTTCAAGGTCCTGGAGTGGCCTAGCCAGTCTCCAGATCTCAACCCCATAGAAAATCTTTGGAGGGAGTTGAAAGTCCGTGTTGCCCAGCAACAGCCCCAAAACATCACTGCTCTAGAGAAGATCTGCATGGAGGAACGGGCCAAAATACCAGCAACAGTGTGGGAAAACCTTGTGAAGACTTACAGAAAACATTTGACCTCTGTCATTGCCAACAAAGGGTGTATAACAAAGTATTGAGATAAACTTTTGTTATTGACCAAATACTTATTTTCCACCATAATTTGCAAAACATCTTTTTAAGTGGAAGAACTTGCACAATTGGTGGCTGACTAAATACTTTTTTGCCCCACTGTATGTAGTGGAGGGGCAAACTCAACCAATTGTTTTGTAGATGCATGCCAGCGAAGCCACTACACAACACAACACTAACAATACATTACATGCACTATAACGGTGACAAACGGTGTCCACAAACTGTTAGGGCCTACATAAAGCTGTCCCGACAGCGGTGCTTTCCTTTCAGCACCGTGGAGTGAATCCTTACCACAACTCTGTCACGCCCTGGTCTTAGTATTTTGTGTTTTCTATATTTATTTGGTCAGGCCAGGGTGTGACATGGGTTTATTTTGTGTTGTGTTTATGAATGGGTGTTTTTCGTAGGTTTTGGGATTGTGGCTTAGTGGGGTGTTCTAGCAAAGTCTATGGTTGCCTGAGGCGGTTCTCAATCAGAGGCAGGTGATTCTCGTTGTCTCTGATTGGGAACCATATTTAGGCAGCCATATTCTTTGAGTGTTTCGTGGGTGATTGTTCCTGTCTCTGTGTTTGTTGTCACAGATAGGCTGTATAGGTTGTCACGTTACGTTTGTGTGTTGTTTTGTATCGTTCGTTTTTCGTCTTCATTAAACATGTATCAAAAATACCACGCTGTATTTTGGTCCGACTCTACTTCACTCGAAGAAAACCGTAACAAACTCCACCTGGCAATCAGCGGAGACTCGTGGGGCAGTGAAACGGTTCTTTTAGCCTGATCTACTGCCTTTTTAAAAATCATAGCTGAAATGGCTGACTTGCTTAAATATGGTTTGTACTGACTCCTTGTGGATTTGTGTAAGACGATAAGAACCGCATTCCCCTTCAATAATAACACGTTTTTACTTGTTTTGAACCTTACACAAACATTATTACATTTATGTTCAGTAAATTCATAATGTTTGTTCTTATATATTTAACATTTACACCACTGTTCAAAAGTTTGGGGTCACTTAGAACTGTCCTTGTTTTTTAAATTAAAGCTCATTTTTGGTCCATTAAAATACCATCAAATTGATCAGAAATACAGTGTAGACATTGTTAATGTTGAAAATGACTATTGTAGCTGGAAACGGCAGATTTTTTTAATGGAATATCTACGTAGGCGTACAGAGGCCCATTATCAGCAACCATCACTCCTGTGTTCCAATGATTACAGAGGTTGTAATCGCTGCCAAAGGTGCTTCAACAAAGTACCGTGTAAAGGATTGGAATACTTATGTACATGTGATATTTCAGTGTTTTTTAAATTAATTTGCAACAACAACATAAAAACTGCTTTTGCTTTGTCATTGTGGGGTATTGTGTGTAGATTTATGAGGGGAAAAAACTATTTTATCCATTTCAAAGTAAGGCTGTAACGTAACAAAATATGGAAAAAGTCAAGCGGTCTGAATACTTTCTGAATTTACTGTACACTTAGTGTTACTTTCTTAGCTACACTATACATATGTGTCTCCCTGGCATATTACATCACTACTGCAGCAGCATACAAGACATACTTCTGGACTCACCGTTGTCGTGCTGTGCCCACTCGAACAGGAAGGTGGCGCGGCAGTCTTTCTCGTGGGCAAACTTCTCAGTTACTGTGTCTGTGTTTTTCTGGCCTATTGTGTTGCGTGTGAAGGTTTTTATCATTTTAAGGGTGTTCGTTTTGGATCATGTTTGATGTACCCTTAAAAATGGGTAGGTCATCATAATGCCTTTGTAGCCTGTAATCACCTTCACGCATGGTACACCAGCAAATGCCTGGGCAGGGGTCTGCTGACTCGTCATTGCCCCGCAGTGCTGTCTCACAATTGGCACACAATTTAATGCATACTATAATTCTGGCAAACACGTACCTGTTCTCATCCATTCGTTGGTTGTGAAAGTCATGGCTCGTCTATATGTATAGCTGAGCTACAACGTTTGATTTCCCCAGTAATCCCAGTTTAACTGCGTTGTCTACATGTGATGCACAATTCTCATGTTTTGAGACCCTTTCTGACACGTTTTAAATCCTTAAACCCACTTGGACCACCCACCCTCTCCACCGAATAGCAGGCAGTGGAAGCAAAATTGTAATTGCTTTGTTCCTTCCAAACCACTCATTGTTGAATTTGAAATTTACAACTTGTTATGTAATGTTTATGTCCAATGGTCGATGTGCACCGAGACATTTTATCTTTATTTTCTCTTCATATTACAGGGATTGAAAAGGATTTCCTAGTAGATTGTTGACATAATTCACGATGACTGCTTATCTAGCTAGCTAGTGTGCTAGCTAAAATTTAGAAGTATGATGTTGACATGATCAGTCCAATCAAAGCTACTAGGAGATATAACGTGATTGGACGTCATTTTATCTGTGGCCAATGATCTTGAGCTTTCTTGGACGGGCACTTCTACTGTAAATCTATGGCAGCACCATAGGGGGTCTTGAAGTGCCTAGCTCTCCCTTAGATCCTGCGGTGATGTACAGTAGTGTCCCCATGAGCGACAGAACCATAAGCCAGTCACAGCGCAACCAGAGATGATTAACAACGCCTACCCTCTGGGCTTTCGCTGGCTGCCCCTCCACCATAGAAAGCACTGAGATAGTTTGAAACAGCTGCATTTTGGAGCTGCCTTACTCAAGAAAGAAAGGGAAACGAAAAGGTCATAACTAGTCAATTGCATAACTTAATACATTCAACTGAAATGTGTCTTCCGCATTTAACCCAACCCCTCTGAATCAGAGTCGTGCGGGGGGCTAAAGAGACCAAGTTTGTATGCTGCTTCATTAACTCAAGGATTTCTTTCAATACATTGTTTGCAAAAATGTGACACAAATTAATGTCAGAATTACATGCAAAGCAGGCCAACTTTTATTTTTTTTTAAACAGGTGGCTCTGCCCTACCTGCCCTGAAAGAGGGGTCTACACAAATAGAATGTCTATGTCTGTATAAATCATCTGTTAAAGGTTAAGACGAAGTTTGGATATCGTTTTTGGGATGAACAACTGACTGAGTTGCTGAAGACAGTTTCTGGGACCCCCGTGTTAATGTTGTCTTGAATGCACGTCTTTTTCCCATCATGCATCAGTGATTTGGAGCCTATTTAGCCTCTGGATGTAAAGATCAAGAAAAAAAATCTGTCCTCTGAAACTGGCGCTTCATCAGATTTTTGTCCAGTAACTTACTATGGTAAAAGTTAGGATCTGCGTCTGCGCACCTGGGCCTATCACATGTGCGTACGTACCGGTTTAGTTAGGCACCTTCTCCCCGGATTTGGGAGCTTTCAGAACAGACGCTGACGAGGCCAACAACGTCGAAGGCAACATTACCATAACTGCATGAGTCTATCAGCTTAGCTGCTCCCAAATGCCAGATCCCTGTCAAGCGCCTCGCTGTCATCGCCGTATGTTATGTCTGCAGCTTTACTGCAAATTCATTAGCCGAGCAACTCTGAGAAATTAAATACGTTTCAAGTGTTTTTTCTGCTTCCTGAGTATGTTTCAATCTGTGCGTGGTTACGTAAGCCCAAACTAAATGTATCAACTCTCATTTTATGTAAAGCCTGAGCTCCCGGCGCAGCCTGTATGTGTGATTTTTGCTCAGAACCGGAGGATGCCTTTTGTTTCCCTTCGAGCCATTTAGTTTCTATTTTGGTCTGTGAGAAAAACAAGATTTAAAAAGGTCATGCTAATTTTAGTGCAGGTTCTTGGAGGAGGAATATTTATGGCTTTCGGTTCACACTCGTGCAAACAATCAAAGCAGACTTCAATCATGTTACAGCTGTGCAGCAGTTTACAGTCGACTATGAGTGAATGAGGTGAACGTTACATCTGCACATGCTGCATGACTCTGTGTGTGCGTGTGTGTGTGCACGGGGTCATTGTCGTATGCATTTATATTTCTCTAGTTTGTGTGACTGGAGAAGTGCTCTATTTCTACAGGAAGCCCTCTCCTCTCTTTCTTTCCTCCTCTCCTCGCCAGTGAAGTCTGGGAGATGTCAGACTGAAATGTGTTAAGGTCATGTATCTCAAACAAGCAGTGACAGCACACAACTACCTCAGCTTAGCCAAGACTAGCGAAGAGACCGTTATCATTCTTTCAGGTGTTCAGTCAGTGTGCCACTCAAACGGCCATTCAACTCTCTCTTTTTGACAGATTGCCAATTACAATTCCCAAGTTATCTACAGTAAGGACATATATTTATTGCTATATGTTTGTGAATAATGTTGTACCATATGTTGCTTTTCCGTGTTCATTTTCCACAGATACTGTATCTATTTAGAATGACTTACCTGGTGATTTTTTTTTTACTGTCCTGTTCCCCTGTAAAGGGTATTAAGCAGGTGATCAATATCAAGATACTTCTCTTTTGTCGGGCTCATGCCATGGACTGAGAGACACCTTCAAAAGGCTTAGTACATTGTGCAAACCAAAGAGCATACCACTAGAATGGTGAGTTGATATGCTCTGACGTAAATTCAAGGGCACATACTGTATTCCCATCATTCAAAACATGTAGTTCTTTACCATTTACGGCAGTTTAAAAGCGTAATTTGTCACCATAGACCAGGGATCATCAACTACATTCAGCCGCGGGCTGATTTTTTTTTCTTGAGCGGATGGTCAAGGGGGCCAGAACATAATTACAAATAATTTGTAGACTACAAATTGATCGCAAGAAGCCCAAACAAATATAACATTTGACTAAAACCTAATCCTTTCAAACCTTGGTTACATTTGTATACAATCACATATATAGAATCTCTCTATTACACATGGAAATTCTTTGGAACAAATTTCTAAAATTAAAATCACTTGGAGCTGATTTGCTGGTGTTTTTTTACAGTCTTTTATGTCAGAAAACTTGGGGGGCCAAACAAAATCACATGTGGGCCGTCAGTTGGGGAACCCTGCCATAGACAGTGACAACTTGCTACACAGAATGATTTTTATTCTTGCCCTGCTAACAGTAATGAGTAGTTAGGAAGTCCTGAAATGGTCACCAAAAGTCATTATTGTGTCATGAACCCGTGGATGTTTTGGCTAGTTCCCGGTTGGTCCCCAGGACGTCCCCGAGGATGTTTTTAGGACATTCTTGGGACGTTGTGTCCTGGTCCCCTTGAGGTTTTGTCTTGTGCCCGGTTTGTCTCAAGGACATTATGAGGATGTTTTTAGGGCGTTCTAGGGACATTGTGTCATCGTCCCCTGGAGGTTTTGTCTCGTTCCCGGTTTGTCCCGGGGAACGTCCCGAGAACAAACCGGGAACAAGAAAAAGGTCCCCCAGAGAACGTTCCTTTGTGACCATCACACAACGCCTTAAGGACTAGTCAAATTAACCCCCTGAGAACATTCTAAAAAGGTCCTGACATGGTCCTCAGCGACGTCCCCAGGAATGGAACTCGAGAGAGGTCCCCCAGAAAACGTTCCCTTGGGACCATCATGCGACGTCCTAAGGACTAGTAAAACGAACGTCCTAAAAAGGGCCTGACAATGTCCTCAGTGATATCCAGGGAACTTACAGGGAACTAAACAAAGGTCCCCCAGAGAACATCCCCCAGAGTGCTGGAATCAGGACATTCTCAGGACGTTCATTTTGCTAGTCCTTAGGATGTCGGATCTTACAATGAACTAGACAAGGTCCCCCAGAGAACATTCCCTTAGGAGCATCACGCAATGTCCTAAGGACGATTAAAGGACAATTAAAAATTAACTAAAAATGTCTTGACATGGTCCTTATTGACGTCCTGGGAACTTACAGGGTACTAGACTAAGGTCCCCCGAAACCTTTAAGGGACCTAATGGGAACGTCACCGCATGTCCTCAGGACATCCCCTGTTTGCTGGGTATGCACTTTACCTGGAAATCCAGTGGCAGGTTTTGATTGAACCGGGTCTTAGCCTTTGGTTCTTCAAATTCTGTGCACAACAGAACGTTTAGCCTTTTCAACAAGATAAACGTCTCTTTCAAAATGGAGGAGAGCTCTCCTCTGAATCAGTCCTGGAATCAGACTAGCCCCTTGCCAGGGTATGTTTTTTTGCTCCAGACAAACCATACTGGCAGTTACCATGACAACAAACACAATTTTCCCTTCACACGTCACCCAAATGCATTTTCGCTGCCAGAGCAACACAGCGCACTCTCTCTACGCACAAACCGTTTCACTCTTGGCAGCGTCCTCTAGAGACAAGGGAATGAGCTCAGACAGAGCTCCTGCAGACAATTGGAGCAAAACATCACGTGTTACATAACGCCTACTATCAAACTGATGTCTTATTTGCAGCCATTTCATTGATAGGCTGTGATGAGCCCAGAATATTACATAGTCATCTCAAAGTGCACACATGAATGGCTAAACATTTGGATCGACTGCACCAGATCATACACAGACTCATTCTGTAGGTAACTGCTAAACATATTTCTAGCTCAGCACGTTAGAATGACAAGGTGACCACAGATGACCTAGTTGAATTGCCATTGCAGTGTAATGTATCATGATGTGTGTATTGAATATTATTGTCTTTAACATAGATCTTTAATGATTTGCTTTTTTTTTTAAAGACTGGTATATAGTCAAGCGAAGTTTATTCAAGCAGCAATTTTTGAAGAAAATGATTTCGTCCCACATCCTTGTTTCTCTCCCTCTCTTTTCTTTTGCAACGGTAGACAGGGAGTTAATAAAGGAGGAAAGCCACCTCATCATAAGCACTCCTCACATGACCTAACAAAACATGTTTTTAATCCATTCAAGAATAGAATTCTCCCAAACCTTGTGGTTATCTTGGATCTGTTGGGATTACGGAACAGTAAAGACATAATAACATGCTCCAAAGCTCTGGCTGGCATATCAACGCAATAGTCCAAAACCTCCTCACTGGACCTTGACCTTCCTTTGGCAGTTGACCTGTTACCACCTAATCCCAACCACACCGAGGTGCCATGATGAATGTACTGTTGTGAGTTGATTGCAGATGTTATGAGTTCAGTGTCAGGGGTTCAACCACAGATGATGATATATTGTACACGAATGGGCTTAATCTGTCTGCCTGTTCATCACATAGTACCAGATTGTTCCAACTTTATATGAAGGATCACAATTTGTAAGCAGTTAACAATGTATACTTACTGTACAATGTAATTATAACATACTTGTTTATTTGACTACCCTGCAAATGCATGATTTTAGTGTCTCAAGGTGGGAGCACATTATTTTCTGTCATCTAGGGTGCCACCTTTTCCAAGTTAGGCAGTCCCAGCATATAGCAATTTCTGCGTACATTAAGATTTTATTTGTTTTGTCAGATGACGGCCAGTTGACAACTGAACAATGAGTGTAGGCACTGAAAGAGCCTATTTGTATTTTTATCGATCCCCCCCACTCAGATTCAAGTCTTCTATTACATTTTGTGACACTTTTTTTTATCACACTCAAGTTTGCATTTCAGTATTCACAGTAGAGTATGTAAACACGGGGAAATGCTTCCCGTTCTCAGAATTAGACACGTGCAGGGTTAACAGTCGTGTCAACAAAGATAGTGCACGAACATTTAGTCTTTTCAGAAAAAACACCTCAGCAAACACTACTGCATCTCAAAACCTATTGTTTACATTATTCCGATGAAGGCCTTCAATGTGCTCACCTTAACAGTTTTATATTTACTTACGCGAGCAATATTTGATGAGTTGACAGAGCAAGAAAAATGTTATTGCTCGACATCCAAGGTCAGGGCCAGTCACACTGTCTGCAATTCTTTGTAAACACACCCTTGAGGAAGGTTGGTGCTTGAGTCATATCACAGTTGTCTTTGACTATTATCGTTTTCAAAAAGTATAAGAACATCTTATCCATCAACATGACATGTTCTTTGTCACCTGTTGACATGAGTGGTGATTTGGTAGGACATATGCGTAAGTCATCTCCATATATTTGACAACCTGCAGTCCTATTGTAAACACCACTATTGCAAATGGTAAGATAGCTCGTAAGAGGGAGGGATAGGAAGGAACAGTGGTGTGTTTAGTAGTTAGACAGGTACCATTGGGGATTTGGGGTGTCCCATTTCAGGGGCCGGTACTATACAGAGGCATTATGTTTCCAGTGCTCCGAGTGGAAGGCGGCAGAAAAGAGGAACACCACATTTGCTGGCATGGGAACGTAGAGCTGGGCCTACCATGTGCAGGGATATTGTTCCCTGTCAAGTCTTGTGTTACGCCTTTGAGTGATGGAGCCTATTCCTGGAAGACGGTGGCAGGCGCGAACAAAAGCTATGGAACCGACGTCAAACATTACTCTATATGCGGTCTTGGTGTGTGTGTGTGCGTGTGCGTGCGTGCGTCGACATGTGTTTGTGTGCGCAGCAAGTGTATATAACCAGAACCTTTTGTATCCCCCTCTACAGGTTCACCCAGTTTCAGAGGACAGCTGTGATGGGCGCCCGGCTATATATAACTCCACACAGGTCTAATTTACGCCCCCGTGGTCTGGCCCCAGTGTCACACATTGACCTTTGAGAGAGAACACTGTCCCACACAAAGACAAGTGCATTATTACCTCATTCCTTTTCTTAAAGGGGAGAGGACATTTCAAATACACCTGAAGCAAGGGTAACAAAATAATTGTTTTGTTACCCTTGCTTTTGGTGCATTTCAAATGTTGTGTCCCCTTTAAAAAACATTACGAAGCAATATGTACGTATCACTTATTTCATGTTTCCTTCAACATTTTCAAATACTTTAGCTATTTGTACGATTTACGGCTTCAGTGGTATTTGTCTAAAAACAGCTGGGTAAAATGTCCCTGTGGTCAAGCTCGTGGTTTGGCTGCTGCGAACAGTGGCTGCTGCTGTGGACGTGTCCCTGTGGAGCTAATTGTGACAAGCACAGAGAGCAGGTACAGCGCAATGCCTTTGTCGAGGGCTTGACTGAAGCGGCTGGCGCTTGTCCAAGAGTCAAGTAATTGCAGCACGACGGACCCATTTAAAATATTTAAACAGCGCCAAACATGAACGACTCGAGCATCAGGTTTCAAAAACAACAACCTAAAGACCCTTTTGGAAGAAAACGCTATCGTGATCCTCAGTCTCTAGTGCTGAGTGAGAGACAAAAGGTGCCAGTCATTAAAAAACATGCTGGATCATTTTATCTAACTGAACAGTAACTGAGGGAGAGACTCAGAGCCAGCGAACCACTGCCTCCATGTTGGCGTCAAATGTTCCATGACATTAACATTCTGCTTTTATAATAAATGAATCATGATGTAACCAAAAGGGACAGTTCACATTCATTCCAACCAGCAACAGTTGATAGCTTACTTGCTGAAGTGGTTGACGATTTTGAACAACACGATTCATATTTAGATGTGAGTTTCAGAGATGACACTGGTTATAGTCTCGCGTTGCCGTACTTCCAAAAGCACATCCTTGTCACGCCTCCCTTGGAGGTCTGGAGAATTTTGTATCACAAAAACGATTTGAATTGTCCGCTGGCTCCCATCGACAAGATTTTGATTGGATGTTGCATTTCAAGAACCCTCCACTCACATGCCCAATAGAAGCGGTGCTGTGTGTTATGTGTATCACTGTTTTCCATCCGGGTAGGACACACTTTGTAGAGAGTTGCTAGTTTCAAGTGCTCGTTTTCAAGTTATCAAGTATGGCCGACAGTCTGCAATTTATATTTCTTAAATATTAATTGTGGCTTAAAACTGAAAGTGGATCATGCTGGTAAAGTCAAACGTCACAACACGTTCTAAACCGCTCTGGTGACAATTCCATTTGTCCACATGGTCACTTGAAAAATCTTGAAGATTATAATTTTGTTTTTGTTAGGATCCAAATAAACAGAGTCGGTGGGAAACTCTATTCAAGTAAGTAAAAACATTTTGAAAACTTTGAAAAAAATGATCTATTACAGTGCTGGTAGTAGGCCACTTTGAAGGCTAACACAACTGAGCTGCTAGCTAGCTAACTAACTTTACACAATGTTTAGCTAAGGGAATTAAGTACATAACAATGGCTAACTGTGAACTTTAACACCTTCTCACAAAGAAACTGTGCACACCACCATATTTCTGTATACAACATTCGCTAACATAGGTAGGCCTACCTACACTCAGAGGCCAGTTTATTTGCTATATAGAGCAGGCAGACAGGCATTCAGTTACTGTTCGATTGAATGTTATAATGGGCAAAGCGAGTGACCTAAGCGACTTTGAGTGTTATGATCGTCGGTGCAAGGCGCACCAGTCGCAGTATCTCAGAAATGGCCAGCCTCCTGGGCTTTTCAAGCACGACGGTGTCTAGGGTTTACCGAGAATAGTGTGACAAACAAGAAACATCCCGTCAGTGGCAGTCCTGACGGCGAAAACTGCTCGTTGATGAGAGAGGTCGAAGAAGAATGGCAAGAATCGTGAAAGCTAACAGGCGGGCCACAAACAGGAAAATAATGGTGCAGCACAACAGTGGTGTGCAGAACAGCATCTCGGAAGGCACAACTCGTCGGTCCTTGTCACGGATGGACTATTGCAGCAGACGACCACAGCGGGTTCCACTCCAATCAGCTAAAAATAAGAAGCGGCTCCAGTGGGTACACGATGACCAACATTGAACAATTGAGAACATCACAAATCCCGGTTACTGTTGCGTCATGTCTATGGCAGAGTCAGGATTTGGCGTAAGCAGCATGGGTCCCGAAACTAGATGGGTGTAACTAATAAACTGGCCACTGAGTGTATATGCCATGGGTTATATGTGTGTATGCCTACCTATGTAAGCGCATGTTGTATACAAAAATACAGTTAAACATCACACACAAGGTATAAACCTATTACAATTGGAGCAGGCCAATCCTGCTGAAGGTCTGCTGGTGTGTAAGATTATGTTTCAGCCCAGCAATAACACACCTGATTAAACTTATCAAACCTAATGAGTTGATAATCAAGTGTGCTATTGCTGGGTCAGAACACCCAGTAGATCAGGGATCAGTGGAGCAAGGTTGGCCACATTTTTTTGTTCACCTGAAATTATGCTTTAGCAATAATAGCCTACTTGTTACTACTCAATGATCTATTGTTGTTTATACCAGGGGTTCCAAAACGTTTTCTCTCGGGGCACCTCTTCCAGCATTGGGGAACATCCCACGCCATGTCTATTTTAATGGGCACAAGCACTGTTCATGACATAAACTGTTCACACCCCTCTTGTTGGTGGAGAGAATTTTGAGAGTAGCAGCAGCGTGTGGGGGGGGGGCAATGCAAATAGTCTGGGTAGCCATTTGATTAGATGTTCAGAAGTCTTATGGCTTGGGGGTAGAAGCTGTTAAGAAGCCTCTTGGACCTAGACTTGGCGCTCCGGTACCGCTTGCCGTGCATCACATCACAGTACATCACTGGGGCCAAGCTTCCTGCCATCCAGTATCTCTATACCAGGCGGTATCAGAGGAAGGCCCTAAAAATTGTCAAAGACTCCAGCCACCCTAGTCATAGACTGTTCTGTCTGCTACCGCACGGCAAGTGGTACCGGAGCGCCAATTCTAGGTTCAAAAGGCTTCTTAACAGCTTCTACCCCCAAGCCATAAGACTCCTGAACAGCTAATCAAAGGGCTACCCAGACCCCTCTTTTACACTGCTGCTACTCTCTGTTTATTATCTATGCATAGTCACTTTAACTCTACCTACATCGACATATTACCTCAATTACCTCAACTAACTGTTGCCCCCGCACATTGACTCTGTACCGGTACCCCCTGTATATAGCCTCGCTATTGTTGTTTTACTGCTGCTGTGTAATTATTTGTTACTTTTATTAATCTTTCTTCTATTTTTTACTTAACACTTATTTTTCTTTCACTGTCAGGTTGTATTCGGTGCATGTGACAAATACAATTTGATTTGATTTTGATTTGATTCCATTTAGCAGCTTATCATATGGCATGCATCGCCAATGCAGCCATAGGCCTACAGTATGGTGGCGTTACTGGCCTCATGGGGACCTGTCATCTGAAACAGAGAATAGCTAAACTTTACATGTTGAGCTATATGTTCTCAATTTAAAATGACACCAGCAGACACTGTATATGAGGCAAACCATATACCAGATTTTGCACATGCCTTGTAAGTGCTGACATATACAATTTTTTTGTACAAATCCAACCCTTGTAATTTAGGTACAGTATGAAAATAAAGAGATTACAATTTGGCTACAGGAGATTGTCATTACAGGTAACATATGAGGTTTCATTTAATTTTATAAATGTTAACAATTTTGGTTGCAAAAGGGTTGCCGTTGTTCCCATAGTAGATAGGCCAGGGGCATTCAACTCGTACCCTACAAGGTCCAGAGTCTGCTGGTTTTCTGTTCCACTTGATAATTAATTGCACCCACCTGGTGTCCCAGGTCTAAATCAGTCCCTGATTGCAGGGGAACAAAGGAAAAAGCAGTGGAACTGGCTTCCAGGTTGCAGAGTTGAGTTTTGAGGGAGATAGACAGTACACGGTTGCTCTATGTAGTCCTATCACAGACCCTGGATAAGCTAGATACTGGGTTCACAGATAACATTTTAGGTCAGTAACATGCTGTTTAAAAAAAATGTAATGGTTTTCTACACGTGAGAGAAATTGAACTAGCTAGTAGCTAACGGTAGCTAGTTATACCTAGGTAGCTTACAAGGTTAGCTGACTTTTCCCAAAATGAACTTCATTGTGGCTAGCTACTTCCTATCCCTCATGCTAGCCTACACAGCCAAATATCACTCCAGAAACATAATTGATATATATATTGATATGGTCAGCATTGTAGATCATTTCTCCCTTCTTGCTGCAGCTTTGGCTCATCTCAAAATAGAAGAGAAATGCTGTGAAAACCAGCGTGCTGCAAACATTGTAAAGTGTTTTGACACCATTGCTTGTTTAGTAGACATCTTTAGTCCTCACTGGACTATTCTGGTGTGCACCTTCGGAGCTCAGCCCAAGCAAGGCATTTGATTGGTTTGGCATAGTTTCACCCCTCTTTAGCTCATTGCTGCCATGGAACTTCCCCAGGTTTACTGTTTTCGGGAAGCCTGTTTCGCAACGAGGCTACACTGGTTATAGTCTCGAGAAATCCATGCAGCTCTTTAGATTTTTTTGGAGGACATTGTTGTGGACTAACACATTTTAGCAATGGGTGTACAAGGTCTTTCAAATGATGAGTTCAGAGTAAAAGAAAATTGTCAAGAGAAGTTTATACAGAATATGTCTGGTTATTGGGAAGCCTTCGAGGCAACTGGGTGACAGATGTAAGAAAGCTTGGAACATTCTAAAAGACCCTGGGTGACGCTCCGTTTCCAAATTTGGAAAAACTGTGATGAGTCACAGAATGCCTACGGCAACAATAAACATTTTTTTATGGGAACATCTTATTCCAAATTGAATTCATAAAGTCCTTATTTATTGTAACTGCCATATGCGTCTTTGGGATTTGTAATATTGTTGTACTGGTCAAGCAATGCTCTCGATGATGAAGTGCTCCTCAATGTTGCTGTCAATGTAGAACATTTGGTGCCAACATGGGTCCTATTACTGTAAAATTCTACATCTTGAACCCTGCAAAACATGTCCAACAGGTGCTTCTTGCATAAGGGCATAACCAGTAAATTACGAGGTGACATATGAACACCATTCATAGATCATGTTGTTGCAATCCCCTAACAAGTCACTCTCGCAAGTAGTTTTTATTTCATATATTATATTTTTCTTTATTCAACATTGCACATACTCCGTTCGATGACATCTCATATTGCTGCCTACAAAAAAATGATATTGATGTAGAAAATCCAAAAGTCTGAAGATTGACCTAAATAAAAATTACAAATAAAATACAAAAATAAGGGTAGGAAATGAACGAGCTCCAAAGATAGTACAGAGAGAAGAAGTAAAACTGCAAGAAAAGAATACAAACGGCTCCAATTAGGATGCACTTTTCAAAAACAAAGAAACATGCAGAAAAAAAAAGCAAGGCTGACCAAAAACATCGGTATTTTATCACATTTGGACTGTAGGAATATTATAACATCCTGAAATACACTTCTACGGAGTTGTTTTAATATCAACTTTAAGAGACAGTTCTATTTTGATTTCGCTCCCTTAATGACCCTCCAGTGTTCATGAAAATGAATGGTTCAAATACACACACATACTCGGACAGCATGAACATTTCGTTACATTTGAACAGAAAAATAACCCATGTCATTTCCATGTGGATGTTCATGGCAAACGTACTTAGTGATGGTACAATGATTCCATGGCTGAAACATATTACTGTAACCAAAACATACACACACACACACACACACACTCCCTACGTACGCCCACAAACACATAACATGTATATTGACGCAACTCACACACACATACACACACACCACATATGCTGCTGCTACTGTGTATTATCTATCCTGTTGCCTAAATCACTTTAACCCTACCTATATGTACAGCACATGCCTACCTCAATTACCTTGTACCTCTGCACATCGACTCGGTACAGGTACTCCCTGTATATAGCCATGTTGTTTTTATTTGTTATTCACTGTGTATTTATTCCTTGTGTCACTATTTAAATGTTGTATTACATATATTTTTAATCTTTAACTGCATTGTTGGAAATGAACGCGTAAGTAAGCATTTCACAGTTAGTCAACACATGTTGTCTACGAAGCGTGTGAAAAATAAAACTGGATTTGATTTGTTTATGTATGTTATATTCATATATACAATGGACCCTTAGTGGCTACCCAATCTATACCCAAGAAGGCACAACTTTAAAATGTACACAATAGTTAAACATGTCATTATAATGATTTTCAAGTTGTGAACTTGATTTGATTTGTATATGTTTGTTATATTTGGGGCCGTATGTATCAAGCATGTCAGAGTAGGAGTGCCGATAAAGGATCGGTTTTGCCTTTTAGATCAACAATGAATAAGATAAACTGGACAGGGGAATTGATCCTAGATCAGCACTCTTGAGACACTTCGCGTGAACAACAGGTTAGTGTTCAAAGACAGACCAGCTATAGTTGTCCATTTTCTGGACCTTTTCACTGTAACTAGGCACACCTTGAAGCAGGCCTCATGTCTATACTAAAGATGCGTCTAGATACTGTGGGCAGGGCTAAGCCCCATTTTTGATATTAGGGCATTGTGAAAAGCCTTTTCATTGACTTTGTCTTTTCAGTTCAATCACAGTCCATCCATCACCATAATATGTTACCATAATGTAGTCAAATATCATTGTTGTGGTCTTGAGGCTACACAGGCTATACGGATGACTTAGAATGGCTTTTTGTATTATTTTTTTTACAGTCTCATCATTATGCGTAGTGCTTTAGGCCGGGACATAACACTGATTGATATTGTCAAAAGAAGCCATCCCTTCGGAGTTATACTACGGATTGGGTAGATAACTAGGGAGAAGGTCAGCTTTGCTAACAGTATACAGTATCTAACAGTATAGAAACATTGTAATATCCTAGAAAAACTTGATGTTGAAAGATACCTCTTTCTCTTTGTTTTCCCTTAAGTCATTGCTTATTCAACTACATTTTGGGAATCCAGAGTATTTTAGCTTCACTATGGCAAGACACAACAACTTCTTGCTAGGCACACCTAAATGATACCATTAACTGCTGAGGGATTTAGCCTTAAACTATTACACTTTGACAGACATCAATTATCAGGATGTGCATGGGCTTTGTGTTTGCTTCAAAATGTAATTTCTGCAATCACTGGTAAATAACCAGTGATGCTTAAAGAATTTGATAACAAAGTACATTTTAGCAGAGGCTAGCATGGTATATTTGATAGGGTTTTCTGAACGTTGAGGAAAATCTTGACCACAAATATTTTGTAATAGAGGAATATAGCGTAACCAATAAGAATAGACATGTATATGGAGTAGTGGTGGTGGGGGGTATAATTAGGATTTTCTATGTAAGCAGATGAAGAACAGACACTGATATGAGAGCACTTTTCATCTCCAGATTCAAGTGTTCTATGTCTTTTCAGACAGTACAATGAAATATGTATGTTGTCTTTTTATGGAAGAGAATGGAAATGCAGTCCATTGTCTATGTCAATAATACTGTACATAATATTAGGTTCCACCCCTTTCAATAACATAAAAAGAATAAAGAACTCTGGTGTTGTTGGTGCCCTGAAGGTCATCATGGGCCGACATCACAATAATAGACAGCACGCCCAGGAGCGAGAATTACTAAGTTCTTGGCTGTTGACTGAACGTAAGAAGGATGGGCTTAAACATAAGCTGGCATTTATGTTTTAAAAAAAGCAAACACTTGATTTGTCTGACAAAGCTGCAACAAGCAAGCAGTGCATACAACTATGTGTCTTTGAAAGCAGACCAAAAGAGAGCGGGCGGATGTTCTACGAGCAGTTATATGAGAACAGCACAATAAGAAACTCAATTGAAAAATCTCAAATCTAAATTGAAGGGCAAAATCACGGATCTTGTTGGAGCAGCATCCACAACATGTTCAAGGTTCATGTAAATAAAAATGGAACACGTCTTCTGAAGATATGAACATTGTTAACAGTCAAACTAAGTAGAATTGTCTCAAATGTCATGATTTGCGACACATTGTTGGACACAGAAATATAAACATCGGCATATGTTCTATTCAATGTGTATCTATTTTCACAACATCTCCAGAGGAAGTGTACACCACGTACAATAAAATCAGGGTTTAAACTTTGGTTAAGTAATAGTCAAGGCTAGGTTTAAAAAAATATATAACACACATCCATGTTACTTTGCATACAGTTAACTTTAAATGGATCGAGGTTTGTGTCAACAAAGCAGCTGGTCAATTATATCACTAACATAATAAAATTTGCATCTTAGGGAAAACCCTTTGTGTCCCTTCGGTAGATCATTCTGTGTGTTTGTGTGTGTGTATGCGCACCTGACATCTTTTGTGTTTGAGAGTGTGTGAACAGATGCTTACAGTATGTGGAAAAAAAAGAGGACAAAAATAATCAGATATGTTTCATGTATATTGTAGTCATTTTGTCTCGTTTTTGACTCCCTACTCCTTTCTGAATTGCAATATAGTTGTCATAACATGATGTTGTGATTTGAAAGACATTGTAGCTGGTAGCTGAGCGAGCAGCTCCGCCTCAAGCCAGCCTTATTTTGGTTGACAATACGAAACAAGATAAAAATAGATCAACTCATTCTGCTGGCTGCACGTAAGCAGAGAGAAACTCCACCATTTGGTTATCAATGACAACTACAAAGCAGACCCAACTAAAACATTGTCGACATTACAACCAAACAATTTTTCTCTATCTTATTCAAATATTCACATCTGTTCTTTACAAGACACTGTTTCACACATAAAGAAAAACATATTTCAACTCGGATAAGTCTCTAGTTTCATCACTTCATATATAGGTATATATGTAATAATTAAGGCAATCATTTGGGCCATGACTTACTCATTTCCATGCCTCCAGGCTTTCTAGGAAAGATTTTTGTTCCTTGTGCGCTCCGTATAATGTCCCAATGTCTAATTTGTCCATTCAAACTTCTGATGTCCGATCGCTGGGTTCACTCTTGCAGTAGATCTGTGGTTATCGATGTCCGTTGTCTCACCCCAGATGACCAGTCATAATATATGCTCTTTCTCTGCCAATTCCAAGAGTACCAGCCAGCACATCATCTCCTAAGCCATCAACTGATAGCACTGTAACAAAAAAATAAACAGGACATGAATACCAGGTTATCATTCCAGGTTATCATTCCAGGTTATCTACAGATACCAGGTTATCAAAGACCATTCCAGGTTATCATTCCAGTTATCTACAAAGACCAATTTATCATTACAGGTTGTCGTTACAGGTTATGTATGGGTACCAGGTTATCACTACAGGTTATCTAATACCAGATATTATCATTCCAGTTATCTACAAATACCAGTTTATCATGCCAGGTTATCTAACAGCAGGTTATCAATACAGCATATACAATATCTATCAGGTTAGCAACTGGTGTCAGCGTTTATGAACATGAAACCATTCCCATATTCAAATCTCATGGGTACCAATACACTGCAGTCTCTTTTTTTATTATGGCCCGGTGGAATTTCTGCAGCATACCACATCAGATAACAATCGCCCTAGCTCGGCCATTAAGTCTGAGTTATTGGGTCCCTGACACCCTTTTGTCCTCCGTTCAGCTCGGAGCCAAACGCCTCATGTAGTTCCAAAACATTAACCTGGATTGTCAGGGGTGGGAACTGGAGGCCAACATGGAGGGGTGCGTCATTCCACTACTGGTGAACTGCATGCTCCCTCTGCGGCTAGGGCCTCATTGGGAAAATAAACCCAGATCTAAACATTTGGATAGATCAAATGTATTAGATATATGTTTTATTGCCTAGAGCATATCGTGAAAATGGACACTTCTCGTAATATCTATATACGAGACATTGATTGAATTAGCAATACAATTCCTTAGCATTGCTCTTCTTTTTCTGTGTATTGTAAATGTACCTCATTTCATGTGTATTTATTTCATAGTAAAGACATGATCAATTCAAGACAGCCCTCTTCTTTGAATGAAACAGCTGGTGTTTCAGTATATCAGTAATTGCACGATTCCCAGATTTCTCACACTGTCTCAGGCCTAGACCCAGACGTTCTGTGTTAACTCCAAGCTATGCCAGAGACTAGACAACTACTTTCTTACTGAGTGGTTGTGTTGTGAATGGTCAGGCTCAAGGACAGTCATGTCTGTCCTTAGGCTGCTCTCCGAAATAACTGAATTAGCATTGCATCTATGTGACATGTCCTGCTGTCTCATTTTACAACACAAACTGTACATTTGTTTCCATGCACTGAAGCCAGAACCAAGAAATAGAAATAGGCTGCCATATTGACACATACAGACAATACATGAAACTCCTTCACATTCTCCTGCTACATTTTGTTTAAGGTGGCAACAATCCACATCTGTTATATATTAAGTGAAACGTACAGTAAGCTATAGAGAGTGTGGTAGAGAGTTTCTTCTGATGACTTTATGGATATTTTATGACTGGTTAATGCCACTTATGCTTATCCTAAACCACTTATGGGTAAACATACCAAGTGTGTAAACATTCTTCGTCAAACAATTGACACACTAGTAGCAAAGTCCAGAACATAGGTCTAGGAGAAGCAAAAGTGTTAGCTTTTCACGGGTTTCACACTAGCTAGTGTAAGTTATACAATTATACAATGGATTATACAGTAGCTCCCCAGTCTATACATAAGAAAGCACTACTTTCAAAATGTATGCAATGTCATTATAAAGATTTTCATGAGTTCCATGAGCGTAATCACTATTGTTTATGTGTCTCAATTCTTCAACACGGCCACATACATCTTCACGAATTCAAAGTGGAAATCCCAATCTCAATTGAGCTAATTGTGCTGCCACAATACTGTCGTACAGCTACTGTATCCCCTGCCATGATATAGCATCATTGATGATGACAACATTTAAAACTATTCCCCTGAATAGGTAGAGGAGAGGGAACGTAAACCTGTGACCTCAGAGACTACTTTTGTCTAGAGTTGTCTTTTTCTCTGTGCTCCTTTAATAAGTGTTATGTGTGTCAAAGCGCACTCAATGAGCTGTACAGGGCCCTAAGCAAACAAGAAAATGCACATCCAGAGGTGGCACTTCTCGTGGCCGGGGATTTTAATGCATGGGAAACCAAAATTAGTTTTACCAAATGCTTTCAAGGAGCGGGACACTAATCCGGACGCTTATAAGATATCCCGCTACGCCCTCCAACGAACCATCCAACAGGCCAGCTTCTATCCCCGAGCCATCAATACAGGACCCGAGATAGTATCCTACTACACCGGCTCTGGCGCTGTAGTGTGACAGGGCTGGCAAACTATCATGGATTACAAATGGAAACCCAGCTGAGAGCTGTCCAGTGACGAGAGCCTACCAATGAGCTAAAATTATTATATGCTCGCTTCGAGGCTTGCAACACTGAACCATGCATGAGAGCACCAGCTATTCCAGAGGAATGTGTGATCACACTCTCCAAAGCCGATGTGAGAAATAACTTGTTTCAAGATAACATTCACTAGGCTGCAGGGCCAGATAGATTACCAGGATGCATACTCAGAGCATGTGCTAACCAGTTGGAAAGTGTCTTCAATTACATTTTTAACCTCTCCCTGACCCAGTCTGTAATACCTACATGTTTCAAGCAGACCACCATAGTGCCCAAGAACGCCAAGGTAACCTGTCTTAATGACTATCACCCCGTAGCACTCACATCTGTAGCCATAAAATGTCTACTCTAACAATTTGCATTGTATGTCCCCCCTTTTATGCTGCTACTACTCTCTGTTTATCATATATGCATAGTCCTTTTAACTATACATTCATGTACATACTACCTCAATTGGGCCAACCAACCAGTGCTGCCACACATTGGCTAACCGGGCTATCTGCATTGTGTCCAGCCACCCACAACCCACCACCCGCCAACCCCTCTTTTACGCTACTGCTACTCTCTGTTTAATCATATATGCAAAGTCACTTGAACCATATCTACATGTACATACTACCTCAATCAGCCTGACTAACCGGTGTCTGTATGTAGACTTGCTACTTTTATATCCTCGCTACTGTATATAGCCTGTCTTTTTACTGTTGTTTTATTTCTTTACTTACCTATTGTTCACCGAATACCTTTTTTGCACTATTGGTTAGAGCCTGTAAGTAAGCATTTCACTGTAATACCTGTTGTATTCAGTGCACGTGACAAATACACTTTGATTTGATTTGAAAATGCTTTGAAAGGCTGGTCATTGCTCACATCAACACCATCATCCCAGACACCCTCCAATTCGCATACCGCCCCAACAGATCCAACAATAACGCAATCTCTATTGCACTCCACACTGCCCTTTCCCACAAGGACAAAAGGAACACCAACATGAGAATGCTGTTCACTGACTACATCTCAGCGTTCAACACCATAGTGCCCTCCAAGCTCACCACTAAGCTAAGGACCCTGGGATTAAACACCTACCTCTGCAACACGATCCTGGACTTCCTGACAGGCCGACAAAGCATCCTTCACTCATGCTGCCAAACATACCCTTGTAAAACTGACCATCCTACCAATCCTCGACTTCGGCGATGTCATTTACAAAATAGCCTCCAATACCCTACTCAACAAATTGGATGCAGTCTATCACTGTGCCATCCGTTTTGTCACCAAAGCCCCATATACTACCCACCATTGCGACCTGTGCGCTCTCGTTGGCTGGCACTCGCTTCATACTCATCGCCAAACCCACTGGCTCCATGTCATCTACAAGACCCTGCTAGGTAAAGTCCTCCCTTATCTCAGCTCGCTGGTCACCATAGCATCACCCACCTGTAGCACGCACTCCAGCAGGTATATCTCTCTGGTCACCCCCAAAACCAATTATTTCTTTGGCCGCCTCTCCTTCCAGTTCTCTGCTGCCAATGACTGGAATGAACTACAAAAATCTCTGAAACTGGAAACACTTATCTCCCTCACTAGCTTTAAGCACCAGCTGTCAGAGCAGCTCACAGATTACTGCACCTGTACATAGCACACCTATAATTTAGCCCAAACAACTACCTCTTTCCCTACTGTATTTATTTAATTTATTTATTTTGCTCCCTTGCACCCCATTATTTTTATTTCTACTTTGCACATTCTTCCACTTGCAAATCTACCATTCCAGTGTTTTACTTGCTATACTGTATTTACTTTGCCACCATGGCCTTTTTTTGCCATTACCTCCCTTATCTCACCTCATTTGCTCACATCGTATATAGACTTGTTTCTACTGTATTATTGACTGTATGTTTGTTTTACTCCATGTGTAACTCTGTGTCGTTGTATGTGTCGAACTGCTTTGTTTTATCTTGGCCAGGTTGCAATTGTAAATGAGAACTTGTTCTCAACTTGCCTACCTGGTTAAATAAAGGTGAAATAAATCACATATATTAACAGATCTGCCTCAATTACCTTGTACCCCTGCACATCGACTCGGTACTGGCACCCCGTGTATATAGCCAAGTTATCGTTACTCATTGAATATTTATTCCTCGTGTTAATATTTGTCTTTTATTTTTCTCTCTGCGTTGTTGGGTAGGGCCTGTAAGTAAGCATTTCACTTACAAAAGCATCTGAAAAATACAATTTGATTTGTTTTGAAACTAATTTATACCAAATAAGTAAATTATATAATAAAATAAATTATATCAAACATACCAATAAATGTGAGGAGCAACATAGATCTCTGACTGGACTTCCCCTTTAAGGGTTCTAATTACATTTTGTTGAAAAGGAACACTTTACTTGTACAGGACTGAAGGTGACTAACGAGGGAAGTGCAGGGCTTAAATACCTATCGTCAGTCCCTTCACCCTGACAGAGATTGATATGAATATATTGCCAAAGTCAAACAGGAGCCTATTAGCGTGCAAAGAGGAGTGGATCTGTGTGCCCAACGACTTCAGAACCAAAGCTGATGTCATACATTTCTCCTTAAGCACAATACCACAAATTCCACTTCGGTAACATTTTACTTAAAACCTGCAGGTATAATGCATAATTCACCACAGAATACACATGAACTGTGACACTATTTGTTTTGTGCTTTCTTTTTGATTCTTCACTTTATTTATTTATTTTTCTCTTTTATTTTGATGTTTCTCCCCTGTGTACTGCTTGTATGCACTGCTTCTACGTTACCTTGTACTCAATATAATACAAGATAATTGTTCACAGAAGAATATGCAGTTATCATGAGCAGTTGTCATGAGCATGAATGACCCCACTTAAATCTATTATAATAATCTCATAATAAACCACATTAAATACCATCCGGGTATTGGAGTAATCATTTCAGAGGTTCTAACTCCAAATATGAGACATTTTAAACGATTGACGTGTGTTTTATGATGCAGCTAACTCCCAAACATAGCTTTCCAAGGAATAACGTAACCGCAGTAACACTGTAGCAGCTCCTTTTTAAATTGCTGTGGAAAAGGCCATGCTTGGGCTTTCGTCAAACAGCAGTGGTATCACACAAACTGCTCCAAATAGCAATCATTTAAAAAAAAGAAGGAAAAAACATTTCCTGGCCAGAAGAAAATCAAAACATGGCTTAATAGAATGTTTTCCCTGTGACATTTTATTTACAACGTTACTTCCGACCTTCGGGAATCTGCAATTCCAACAACATTCTTCTCGGATGCAGCTACAAGCTGTGTTTCATCGGAGTCAAATGTGTGATGAATGCTGATTGGCTTGTTAGATTTCATGGAATGGGCTTGAAGTAGGCGAGTTGTTGTCATAGAAATAGAATGTGATTCAGGAAATAAGAGAAGGAGGGAGGGGTTTGATGGGTTAATAGATTGGAGAGGCATGAGGCGTCGCAATTTAGGCAAAACTCTCATGGGCTTTCCAGTGGACTGTTAAAACATTTTAGAACACTAAATGTAGTCTACAGTGGCCCAATAACAATTCTGCCGCCAAATGTATGTTACCAGTGACATTTGGGGAGTTACAAATGAAACACTCTCCATCTTTTTACTAACAGACCAAGAAAAAGGCCCAAGGGAGGAAAGGCATACAGAAGCACTGTAGAGGAGCGCTGTGATCTCTCATCGCGAAGAACAAGCGACAGTGTGCATTGTCCTGCGATGCATACAGATCGGTGGCAGAGCTCTGCTGTAATGTCCCCACACCTCCTCGACAACTTCAGGATGAAGTCGCCACTCCCCTAGTAGGAGGTTCCCCTTTCTATGTACCTTTCTCTATGTTTAAGGACATCTGGGCCCATCTGGGCGCAATGCGCACATCTAGCATGGTCCACGTAACCTGCCATTGCATGGTCCACACCAAGGCAGGCAGCACATAACAGATGGGAATCAGAATGGGCCATGTAATTGCTGAAATTGCCAGGACAAGCCTTGTTAGCCTTGGAATGCTTTCTCTCCCCCTTCCCTGATGACTTGCTCGTTAAACCTGTCGCCATCTCGTTTCGACCGGGAGGGAAGCGAAGGATACCCGCACCACAAGCTGCTATTCAACAAAGGTAACATTAGCTGGAAGCTAGGTAAGCAGAAAAAGAAAGCGTTATTCACCAGGGGAGTGGGAAATAAAGTAATTCTATATACTTTCAGGTTAGTGAAAGTAGCTCTAAGTGTGATGCTAGCTAATTAGCAGGCTTTAACCACCTGAGTGACGATAGGCAGCTAGCCACGCCAGTGGGTGTTAATACCATATGCCGACTGTGTTTAAACCAAGTAACTTGAGGTAAAAATGCACTGCTAGGCTTATCTTTTACAAGGGAATGTAAAAAGGGATGGTGCTTCAATGTTGGGGTAACAAACTTTGAAGAAACAGCCACAGTCCTGTTAGCCAAACAAAACAAATGGTGGCTTAGCATGAAAGGTTGCTAGCTTTGACACGTGTGGTGCCGTTCGCTATCTATCCCGATAGGTCCCTCGACAGTTCAGTGAGCTAACTGTAAACGGTGGGAACCAACGTAGAGCTAGAGACCTTGAGTAGAAGCTGCTAAAACTAGTGGAAACCTGTTCTTAGCGGGATGCTAAAGCAGTGGCGCTAGCGAGTCAATAGCACTAATTGCATGCAGGCTGGCTACGTACTGTGGCTGGGTCGTTCCACCTAACGTACCTAACTCCACGTAATTGTCGCAGATTGTGGCAAGGGTTTGAATCTCACATTTGTTTTTTTTCCCCCTTTGAAAATATAGAATTACATTTATTGTGTTAGTGTGTTGAGAAGAGAAGGGCAGGAAAACCTTGTAAATGAAGATTATGAATACCTTTAATGAGGAGTTTCTTGTTGGAATACCTCTTGCAGATGTCACATAGGCTACTACATACATAGCACACCTACATAAATAATAATCGCTACTATAGGCTACATTACATAGACTACACTTACATGTACTATTTCTATGCTTTATTATAATCATCGACTTTGTCACATATGCGTTATTTGAATCAAGCATCGAGGACCAGCAGTGAACAGTGTTATCCTTAACAGAAATGCTTGATATGAGGGGCGCTTGAATCCAATGTTAATGTGCACTGTTGTTTCAGTGTCAACCACTTTAGCAGTGTGTGCTCCCAGACAGAAATTATGAAGACAGTAAATTACAGCTATTTGATAAGTCCATAATGCTCTTCAAAAATGTTTTTAGGATGAATTATAAACTTAAATGTTGTTGATAACTGCATATTCTTTCTCCATAAAAGCACATGGATGTGTGTGAAATGGATGAGCAAAAATGTGAGATTTTCTCACAAGCTAGGTTTCCATCCAATTGGCGACAGATTTTCATGAGAATATTCTAAAATACGCATAAAGGAAATATGCACAGTTGACCTATTTTAAGAAATGCCATTGGTTGGTGGATATAAAGTCTAAGATATGTGATAGGCTGATGCAGAATTTGTTACAGGAAATAATCACTGCCACCTGCTCAGGTTAGCATAGGGCTAAATGTGTCAGGTTGTGTAATTGGAACAGCTAACGTAGCGTTTGATCACGTGCAAATAAGTCAACAATTTAATTGGCTGATGAGCATTTTGATGTCCAGGTTAAATTTAAACTTTTTCTAACGTTCGCGAGGAGGGACCCTGTGAGTCTCCTTAATGTACATATTGTCATGAATTTTACTTGTGATTCCAACTTGAATGTGTTATTGTGTATGTATTGTAATATCCATGTAATTCAGTATCTTTGAATGTCATGTGGATATTGGTTAAAACTTGAACTTGAACATCAGCTATGCGGGTGTCGGCTATCACTGGTTAACGCTTGATCTGATTAAATCTAGGCCTTGCCAAGTACAGGCATATCCAAGCAGTGAACAAGAGGTAGGCCTATACAGTGTGTTTCACCATAAATTTACTGATCTAAATGACCTGTGAAGAAGCTGCCTACCCTGCCTTAAAAATTCAGATTTCTTGGTACCAATACTCATAGATACGACAACCTCATAGGCAAAGCTTAATAATGACCAAAACCCAAGACACATCTTTCTCAGATATAATTTGATAGGCTAACGTAGGGACCAAATCCCTTGAGCCAGTGACACAGACTGACTGATGAAATGTAGAATTATCTTGGACTGCTAAGAATTCTCAACAGCCTCATTCAGATTCTTTGAATTCGTTCTCTATTGATGTTCAAGTGGCACGGATTTCAAGTGGATACAAACCGATATGGAGAGGACTGAAAACCTGAACTAATGGAGGGGATGATGGCTGTCATGAAGGGCTTCAAGACAATCGAGAGACTATAATGGAAACGCTATGTACTGTAGTATGGAGAGAATTAAAACAGACAGCTTTAGAGACCCAACAGACACACGTAGCTCTGGGGGGGGGGGGGGGGGGGGGGGGGGGTGCAGCCTTCGCTTCCTGCACACTGACACTAATCCAAAGGCTGGGGGATTCTTTCCTCATTCTCCTGCAGGCACTGCTCTCAGATCAGTCCTGACATTCACAGTCACACAAAGCAGACTATAAATATGCAGGCCACACACACGCAAACAAATAATCAACATTCGGTTCACCATTCTCAAGCTCATTTTAAGCCCACAGCCGCCAATTGTCCGCAGAAAATATTCAGACGTCGTTTTGCTACGGTTCATCAATGCAGATTTATCTGCAATGTACTCTTTTGCTGGCATGGTTGAGTGCCCACACAGACGCTGTTTCTTTTTCTCATTGGCTGTGCTGTGTTGGTCAGCTGTGCTAGCCAAGGCAGCCCATGCAAACAAGCGTGGCGTATGTGACGGCTGTGGGACTCAAGTTGATTCAAAGCGACAAGGGGGGGGCCACTCGGAAAGCACATGTGCAATGCACTGTGAGTCATATTACACCATGACAGACCATCACGGCGAATTATAGGCATGGCGCTGGCGGGGTGGCGGCGGTCAGTAAACATCATTAATGCAAAGACGCCCTCGTCCCATGTAAACAAGCTCTGTGCACATGGGATGGCAGGACTGGCAAGAGCAGATCTACGAAATACGGTGTTTATGAGTGAATTCACTACAAGCCGACTGAGGGAGCTTATACAGCCGCAACTCAAATAACTTCAGTCCTACAATAGCTTTTTTGTTGGAACATTGCTGTGAGGTTGAAGAAACTATGTTTAGACGCTATTCTACTGGTGTACAAGTGGAAAGCAAACCTGGCTACAGTTGTCAGGTTGCTAGGCAGTGACAAGCGCTCCAAATGCACTGTGTTTATGGGATGTAGGGAGGTCATTGCTGGTATAATAAAAGTCCATAGCAAATATATGCCAAAGATATTGAAATAATAACAACTAATGGCAGCTATACACAGTTATACATGTGCAATTCTACCATGGTTGTGCCACATTGTACAAGTCGCAGACACATTTTTTAAAGGACCAGGGCATCATTACTGGCACAGAGTGAGAGGTTCAACCATGAATAACTAATATTTATTTATGCACCAACTCACAAGGGCAAACAGTTGAATTACTGTGCATGTCTACCTTATAAGCTTAGGAAGGATATACTACTATTAAGAGCCATATTTATAAAGTGTTGACAACCAAGTACAGAGTTTACACCTATTTGCTCAGATGGGGTTAAAATACCTCCCTAAAAACTAGAAACAAAACATCAAAATGTGAGCATAGAGGATTGCGAATGCACGAGCAGGACAAACCTGCCTTGTGTGAAACCACAGCCAAAATGGGAAAGTTCAGCTAGCATGTCTGATTCTGAAGCCTCTACAGCCAAAAGCAGAAACGGTAACATGTCTGTGACTCCCTAGCAGAGGAGAAATGCCAGAATGGTTGATTTATAGCCTCACTTCCCACATAATAAATCACACAGATACATCTGAAACAAAAATTATATCAGCAGTCATCTCTACCCAGACTTCCATCCCTCCTCTTCAAATTAATTTATACTGTCAATGACCTTCATCCATTCGAGAATGATAAAGCCATTTGTTTCCAATGAATTGCAGCTCATACAAATGATCTGTCCATGAATGCCGTTGTTTATGTGTGTGTGTGTGCGTGTATGTCAGTGAAGTATTGAGTTAGCGTGCAGTAGGTCCCTGGTTTTATCGCAGTTACAGTTAGGCAGCAAACCACACAAATATGCTACACTGGTGTCAGAAGTGGGATGGATGGCTGTGGTCAGGTATTTTACATGAATGTTATATGACCAATTAGGCCCATGGCCTTACTGAAGTCGCAAGATCGAATCTGGCTCACACGAGTGGAATGATCCTTATTGCTTTTCTATTCCTCTTCATTACCACAACTCTGTCTGCCTATTGGATCATATTACGCTGGGGTCACTAGACACAGCTTTCTTTGTAACGCCTTTGGCCACAAGTGCCTTTCCTGACCGCACAGCACTGCTGAAGCTCCTTTGCCTCATCTTACAATAACACCTGAGAACAACTTAGTCCTCTTTACCTCCCACATTCGCCTACCACAGAAGGCCAATGCAATAAACAACCGTTTGAGCTAGCGACGGCAGTTGGTCACACTGTACATTAAGCATAACTTATAGTAAATAAAGCAAGAAATGTAGGAATGACCCACTTACACACATTAAGTAAAGAGTTCGGGTCAAGCAAGCAACTCCTAGGACATAGGACACACATAAATAAAGTCAAATGCAAATGAAAAGTGCATTGTGCAGTCCATTTGGCGTGAACAGTGAAAAACCGCATTTCATAATTATCTTGTGCCAGGAATCCAGTAAGCCATGAAACGCTGCCCAGGCGTCTGGACCTGACTGAAACATTTGGACTTCATTAATGAGAAGGAGAAGGTGGATGTCGGGGGATGATTAAGGGGGTGCTGTGAATGAGAACAGCTGAGAAAAACACATAAAATTGTTGCTTTTGCTCTCTTTCTTGGCTTATTCCATTGATTAGCTATTTTTTTTTGTTAACTACAAAGGAGCGGGTGAGCGTGATTAGCCGATGTGATTGACTACACGATGACTGTTCACACAGGAACTTTCTGGAATTTTCTAACTATCTTAAGATGAATGCACGAATTGTAAGTTGCTTAGAGGGTCTGCTAAATGACTCAAATGAATTCGGCTGCAGAACAAATACCCTTCCCTCAATAATAGCATCTAACAGATGTTGCCCTTTGCAACAACCAAATGGTTTTGCGGTGATACTCGAGAACTTCCTAGAAGTGATCATATTAGTCAGAACCACAGGTCTCCAGTGGCTATCCGGATGCCAAGGAACCAATCGGAGCAGCATTACTTGATTGATGGGCGGTCGAAAGGAAAGGAAAGTCGATAAAGGAGTGCACGAAGGCGTTTTGAAAACCAAGTACAAATGTTCAATGTGGGTGATAACAGTATTTACGCTTTCCCAGGAGCTAAAACACAGACAGACATGTATAAGGAGGAGTGTCAATAGGTGTTGACAGTGCCAAGTTCAGGAGTTTCTGGGATAGTTAGAATAGGATAGTTCCATCAGCCAGAGTGCAAAACACACGTTACACTGGTGTACTGTATCACTAGGCCTAGGATAATAGGGTTATTATTCCACTGTATTTACACCGTTACTCTAACCTTCCAATTCACAAACGTTGTGGGGTGGATACATCTCAAAAACAGAACAAACACAAAGAAGTGCAGGTACACAACCAAACAATAACAAACACACACTTCCCGTGCGTCCATAGCTGTGTGAAATGTTGCTGCGGCAACATAGAAATGACAGCGAAGTGCCACATTTTGACACGTGGCGTTGCAACTCTGAAAGTGTGATGAATAATGCAACCCCACACTGAGAGTTAAACCACGCTCCCCAGTCAGAGGGCAGAAACCACTTAAGGGCACAACATGTAACACATCAAAAAGGATCGGAAAAGTGATATTAAGAGTTTTCCCAGTTTTGCTGAATTGCAGTTGGATTTCAGACTCCAACCCACAGGTGCTGTAACTGCTAGATGGAGTCACAAAATAAATCTCTTGTATATTAAGTTGCAGCCTGCCAGTGGTTTGTTTGGGGGGAAACTGCACATATTTTCCAAACAGAGGGTGAGAGTTGGAAAAACAGACTCTCAAACCACTTAAAAATACACATATACAGATGAGCGTACACACAGACGCACAGGCATACGCACACACACTTATACTCCGACACAGTATACATCAGAAAATTCCAGTCACGGTTGCTATGACAATGCTTACACCACAAATGTTCTCCTCTGCAGCTTATCGTGGCCCCCAGCCCCCTTGGGAAAAGTGTTTTTAACTTTAGGCCTGGGAACATAACAGTGGAAGAGCATATAAGCCTCAACTGATTGATCAACTCTGATTGCCCAATTTGTGTTCCAAAGCTACACCGGAGAGCCTGGTATACAGTTAAACCTTCCAGATGTTAATATTCCCAATTATTTCAAAAAGCAATTTGGAAATGACGTAATACTCAATGATGAAAGTATGAAAAGGTCATGTGTTTGAGCTTTTGTTGGCATATGTATTGAGAGAAAACCAGAACTCTCATTGACTTGAATAGGAGCTCTTACAGTGTATTACAGATCGTTATCCTTCTCTTTTGAACTTACATTAATTAAGACAAAGGTAATCTCGTGCCACAAGGTTCTCTCTGTTCTCTGGGATGACACCCCTTGGTGTGTCTATACAGAATAAAGATAGCTGGCAATGCAACAACAAATGGCATCAAGACAGGTTATTTTCAAAATACAAAATCTCTCCCCAGCACAGCAGGAAATGCTATCAGCTATTTATAGCCTCAAACGTGCAATTTTTCAGCCGGCACTCAAGGGAGGGCACAAAGTCCCAATTAACTCACCGGAAACTCACCAAGGCAAACAGTGAGATTACTAATGATAAGGCAGATGCTCAAATACAAGCTAGAATATTTTATTTTATCTCAAAAGGCAGCAAGTACCACAGCCTCGCAGATGTGTCGTACAACAAAGGTGTTTGGCCTTAATATTATTAATCTCCTAAACAATAGCAGTCAACAACAAATGATCGTTGTTTAGTAGACTATGCGTAAATGGCAGCAGGGAGGAAATTGGACCGTTTTTAAGTGGATAATGTGGAAAATGGAGAATTCTTTGTGACCTTTTAGAGTGGGATAAATGTTAATGAACAGCATTTAAGCCACTTCATTCAGGATATTGCAGATTTTATCATTTCTTTACAGCTCGGTCATTTTGTTAAATGCAGGTGTTTCGTTGCTTTTGGAACATTGAAAGAGTAGGCCTAATTCTACATAGGACATAGAGTGGCAGTTGCCCCGAACACAGATTAAACTTAGTTCAGGACTAAAAATCTGTGTCCAGGAAACCAACACAAAGAGTGCTGTGTGCATCTTGAGTATTTCTTGACATGCAGTGAAAAGTACAGTAGACTGGCTGTGTGATCTGTTAAATCGATGTCAAATAGTTAGAACGTGTTGATAAAACCATTAACATCATTACACTGCAACTATCTACAGTACAACCAGCTACCAAGTACACAAATAAAAAGCTGCTATGTTAATTGGAATTAAGGATTGAAGATCCCTTTATAAATCACCAATAAAGAAGAAACAAATAATACTTTGTCTTTCATCATGTTTACGTTACCTAGTAATTGTTAGATAAACATAATTGCTGTATAATCATTTACTCTAGAGATCAACCTTTAATCTTTCTCTTTCCACCTGCCGGTGGAGTAGAGTTGTTTCTCAAGGATGGGTAAAAAGGATTATAGAAGAAAATAACAAATGAACCACTTGTTATTTATAAAAATGGAGATGGAATTTTCCATCACACGAGCAGTGTTTTAACGTGCCAGCTGTAGAAGACCTCTGACGAAAGAGCAGAAAACCATGACTGTATAAAAACCAAGACTTGGCTTGAGGGAGAAAGGACTTACTGTTAGTGGCTCGAGAAGTAAAACAAAATTCTAAAAGAGAACTTTGTCGTTTCCTGCGTAATCCACCAAAGAAGTGAACGCCTTCCCAAAATAATTCTGTGGACCTGGCCAAATAAAATTTGAAGACATACAAAGCCCTTGAGCACTGACTGTTACTTGTAAAGAGAAGTAGCATGTTTTGCCAAGGGGCATATCTGCAAGTCTCCATCAAAACCTCTGTGAGGAAGCCAAAACCAATCATATTTGACCATTCAAGTGCTTACTGGTACATTTTTGTAACATGAGATTTTATAAAATCAAAGACAAGGATAATAGTAAAGCAAAGGTTCCACAACGACTCCTTAGGAAAATATATCCCAAACATTTATGGTCAGGGGTAACGACATGTCTATGTTATCAGACGAAGCCATGAGAGACTCCATAAGTAAATAAATCATTCAATTATGGATGTTATGACATCAGCAATATAAAGTAAACAACAGCATTCTCCACCCCTCAGCAGTATTTCTGTAACTATTTACCTCGGTTGGTTTAAAAACAGCTCCCTTTGACTCTGTACTAGACCGATTACAACCATGCGTTTCAACTTTTTCTTTAAAACGGCCAATTGATTTTTGGGTAACACTACATTGAAGCATACTTCATAAAGGGTTTATAAAGGGATTGTAAGTAGCTTATGGACTGTTCATTAATAATTTATGGTTAATAATAAGCAGTTAGCACTAATATTAGTCTCACAATTTGTCAATCAAAATCTCAACGAGTATAGCTGTTTATTATATCACCTATACACATATAATACATAGTCAATAAACCACTTACAAACCCTTTACAAAGCATATCTTGATGATGTAAAATGTTACCTAGTTTGAATCATTTCACTTCGAGAAAATATGATTCCGCTTGCTTCCCTTGACCTAAGCATATCTTTGAACAAAACCACGTGGTTTGTCAAGCACCATAACAATAAGGCTTCTCTTTCATTTATCAGAATGTTCATCATTTTTTACAAAAGACCAACTCCCATGCACTTTATGCGGGGGATCTTGGTCTTTGTAGTCCTCCGGGTTGCCTTCTGAGTCATCAACATTGAGTGGAGGCCCCTATAGGCTGGCTCCTTGTGTACACACGCATGGACTCACACACGCACTCACACATGCACCGATACACCCCGGGCCCTGGAGAGCTAGCATTAGTCACTCCACATAAAAGCTTCCAGTCACTCCAAAGCAGGAGAGCACAGAGAGCGAGTGGGAGACTAGGTCTACTTGGTCTCCATTTATGGCAGCCATTTTGGCTCCACCTGGACGAAAGATGCCACCGCTTTGATTTTGGGAATACAGGCTTACGTTTATATAAGCTGATCAATACAGAGGGAGGCTCTGGTCACGTATCACGGCTCATCCAGGGTTGATGGTTTCAACGTCCATTGGGAGTGGCCTTGATTAGTCATGAGTGAAAAAGGACTATGCATGATTTCATATATCCCTGACTAGGAACATGATCATGTTGCTCATTGCATTTCATTACATATGGTATCCAACGTAAAACGTGTGCTGGCTACCGCAATCGAATTGTAAACCATGATTTTACTTTGGATGAAATCATGGGGAAACAAACTAATTAAGTGGTTTACCTTCTTCACATACATTGTCATTTCGTGGTTGGATTACACAAATAACCTGGTTGCATTATCTAGGTCTAGGATCTATTTTTGAAGCAACCCACATTTGTAATGTGTAACATTTACACTATAGGCCTTCATTGTATCAACTGCTATTCAAAACTCCATCTACTTTACCCTTTAACCTTGTTGCTTTACCTGATTGTTCGACATTGCGCAATCAATCTTGCATATGAACACTACGTGAAAAGTTTACACTGTACAGCTCATGTGACGTTGTTTGTTAGGTGTTTACGACAACCAGCGAGGCCCTGCTTACTCGTCCCTTACTTATCTCAACGCTCCGTTCAAGACTCCCAAAGCTGATGACACATCTGGAGCCACTAAAGTTTACCAGCAGGCCACTAGCCTCCCAGCCAGCAGCCCGCATCGTCAGGAAGAAAAAGTTTGATGGTTGAGCAGCTGTTGCATTGCATTAAATCTCGAGCTTGTTAATATACTACCACTGCATCTCTGCAGGGCCTTCGCTTGCACCCCTAGGGACAACCAAGTCTGAGTAAGACTCCATGTGACAACTCTGGGAAGTGCTTACCTGTCCAGCGGTGTGCTAGGATTTAATTTCCTCCTGCCCCAGTTTACATGTGTGACTCCAAACTTGAGTCTATTCTAAGGACAATATACACACTTCCTAGCTAGGCTCATTAGGACTACAAAGACTCATAAAGACAAAGACTTGGTAGCATTGTTGTGCCAATTTATGTCACCTTACCGTAAGTCATGCTTTTTCATTACTCTGTAATAAGAGTGTAACTACTGTCCTTACACCGTAACATCACGCAACAACCGTTGTCTCCATACATGTGAGTCAGGAAACCCTGAAACCCTACACTAAAGCATATGTGTAACTAGCAACATTATCTGCACGTCTAGAATGAGGTAACATAATCGACTCCTGCGCGCACCGTCCGATTAATTCAGCTCCTTGGAAAGATCCGTGGTGAGATTTTGTGTTGTTAACAAAGACTCAGGTTGCTATCTTTCAATGGAGGCATATTATGTAATTTCAACATTGAAACCCCAAGGGGGGGTTTCATTTACACAGAGGTTAGTCTCCTTAAGCGCCCACGTGTACATTAGTCAATCTCTTCCGCAATTGAGAACTACAGTAGGATTGTTTCCATACAGATCAGCCTTTCAGTTTCCATGCACACACAATATTTGTGTAACTTAGAATTGCAATGCAATACGACATAACATAGTCTATAAATATGTCAGCGGGAGGCCCAGACATACTGCACATGTCCAAAGAGTCCTCTGTAGCTCAGCTGGTAGAGCATGATGTTTGCAACGACAGGATAGTGGGTTTGATTCCTGGTACCACCCGTACGTAAAATGTATGCACAAATTAAAGCATTCAGACCCCTCTGAATTAGTTTATTGTGTTACAAACTGCGATTAAAATGTATTAAAATGTACTTTTTTTTTTGTTGCTTGGGGGTAAAAAAGAAACTGGACAGGACTAAGCACAGGCAAAATGCCAGAGCAAACCTGCTTGAGTCTGCTTTAAACCAGGCACCTTTCAGCAAGACAATAACCTACAGCACAAGGCCAAATCTAAACTGAAGTTGCCTAGCAAGAAGACAGTGAATGTTCCGAAGTGGCCAAGTTACAGTTTTGACCGAAATCTGCTTGAAATACTATGGCAAGACTTGAAAATGGCTGTCGAGCCATGATCCCCAACGTCTTGACAGAGCTTGAAGAATTTGCAAAGAATAAGAGGCCATGAATTGCACAATCCAGGTGTGTAAAACTCACCCAAGAAGACTCACAGTTGTAATTGCTACCAAAGGTATTTCATTACACGTACAGTATGGACTCAGGAAACTGAATACTTATGCAATGACTATATTGTATTTCTATTTTTTTTCATACATTTTTCTTCCATTATGACATTCCAGAGTATTTTGTGTAGATTGTTGACAATTTTTTAAAAACTAAATCCATTTTAATCCCACTTTGTAACACAATGAAATCTAAGGGGTCTGAATACTTTTGCAAGGCACTGTAAGTTGCTTTGGATAAAAGCATCTGCTAAATGGCATTTATTATACTATATATCATAAACTGTACTAGAGAAGGCTCCAAGCAGAAATGTACTGTTTTTGCATCAGAGCAAAGTTTGCACCTATTATTCTCCCAAGGGAATAAAACATAAAAGGGAGAGACAACTTTGTGCTAAGTGAACTGTTTTTATCTTTTCGATCAGATCTGACCCACTATTTAGATTCACAGAGTATTACACACATACAGTACGTAGCTTCAGTCAAACTGGTTGTACATACAGCCTCAATGGGAAAATGCACTAGACCAAATACAGTGTACACAATTTGACTTGCCAGGGTCACCAAAGGTCACCTATAGCAACAGCCATCCAAATGAACACTGTATCCTTTGAATTGATGCCTGGAGATGAAGAAACCCCATGCAAATCGGAAAATGTTACACTAATTTATCCTACTCTTCATATGAGGTGAGTGTATGGTAACAATTGACACTGCAAAGACCGTCACGCACATGAAATCAGAGGTCAAACACACTCATAATAATGTAAACTTATGACGCTTGACTTAACATTGGCATGTGATGCCCCAACCTCTTTTTAACCAAGCTTGATGGCAAGCAGTACCCGTAGCTGACACAGGCTTAAGTACAAATGTTTTAAGTTCAAATTGAAGGCATTGATGCCATGCTGGGGAAACGGCAAGCAGATGCTGAGTAACCTTTTTGATGAGTCTGAATGTACTGTTTCAAAAGAACAGTGAATGCCAGTGAATGTTTTTGTCTGACAGGCATTGACAGGTTTTCTGGATAAAGACCCAGAGCTCTGAGTGCAAAGAGTATACAAATATTGCTTTGTACAACTCAGTATTAAATATTTAATTATTATATTAGGCAGAATGTCAGGGCCCCAAAAGCATCAATGCTGTCAAACATCAAGAGTGTGTGTGTGTATTGGGGCTGTACAACCAAGTAGTTTCGGGTGACTAATTAAATGAATGCAATCAGCAGGCTAGTAGTGGCCTGTGCAGCACATTATCGTTTGTTTTGATATAGTTGACCTAGTCTATTCATATTTAATGGGATTACTACCGTCAATGGAAAAAGTGCGTGAAGTTATCCCTTTATGTACGTGCATATCTTACTTTTTATAATGTTGCATTATTGAATATAGTTCGAAATTTATGTATATCCTACTATAAAATGTGGGTGTAGTATGGCAGTACCTGACCTGATTCAAAAACATTCAGCAAGCAACTAAGTCTTTCATCAATTCATTTGGAACGTCTCCAAATGGTTCCAAAGTGCGTCACATTAAGTGTGCGGTGACATCAGTGTGTGTGTCATGCTCATATACAGAAAACCCCATCACAAAAATGTGTATCTGTGAATGGTGATTGTATTTAAAAGGTGAACATACCTTGAAAACAACCGCCTGCTGGAGATCTTGGTGCTTTCTGGGATGACCAACAGACCTTCCTTTCTTTCTTATATTAGAGAACCGTGCACTAGGTCCAGCGAACAAGAGATAAAGTTCACAAACCCAAAGTTTCCATGATGACAGTCGTTTGTTTCCCATGTTGGTTTCAGTCAACGTCCGTGTAAAGGGATATTGTCAGTTAGTTTGAGGTGGTTTTAAAGGGACGGGGTTGTAGTCGCGCAAGATATCCGTGCAGGACCTCCCGTGACAGCCCGTGTGGAGCAATTTCTCATGTCAGTCTGCAGAGTATCTATTGTAATTCTTGTGCTTCACCTCGGTGGTTGGTCAATAAAAGGCTTTATTTATGCCTAAGCGTTGCAGAGAATGTTGTTTGCCAAGCGGCTCACTTGTTGACCGCAGTGTGCTGCCGAAATAGGTATCATGCTCATTTACTCAAGAATCTCACACATGATTTAGCTATTTCAATGTTTCCGATCGATATTGAATGTTTATTTTTTTGTGTGTACACAGATGGGTTAGACCTACACTGAAACGCAATAAGAATAGATTATTGTTCATAAAAATAAAAACAAATCTCAATACTCTTTAGTCAAACGAAGGGTGTATAGGTTGCCATATGGCCTACAGTTTCTGTCTCTCAACATAACTTCCAAGTCTATCTCTCTTGAAAGTCAGCGACTCAAACAAGCTTTTACAATAGTGCAAACTAGGCCTACTATAAACGTTGCCTTTATCACATAACAGCAAAACGACATCTATATCTCCCCTTCCATTATTGACAAATGAAACTCATAAAGTGCGTATGCATAGCCTGTCTATTCAATATTTCCGATTTCATTTGTAGGTTTACGAGGCCCAGATAGGTAGCCTATATCTGATATCATCGGATTACATTGGTGATCATAGTTATAAAGCTTTTGATTTGGACGTATATTTTCCCGTAGGCCTATATTCCTCTAAGCAGCCACATGGCAAAATAAAACCCCATATTTGAACTTCCCAAAATCTAGCTAAATATAAAGTATGTGTGCGTCTGTCTGTCTGTGTGTGTGTGCGTGCGTGTTTGCGCGCATGTGCGCACTTGTGTGAGTCTGACCACCTATGTGTGTGTGATTTGACAGCATATCTTTCTTCACGGGAATAATATTTTTTTTTGTCATCACACATCAGTCTGTTGTGACTTTGAACATGTACTGTTTTTCCTGCCAATGTCTGTCCCATTTCCTTTACTCGGGCTTTTGTCCACCCCACACAACGACTCCGTTACCCCCTCTTCCATCTCCATGTACTCAGCTTTATCACCCAGCGAAGAGCCTGAGGGGGAACCTTTAAATTTTTTTAGAAAGTTGGGGAAATAGGGGCAGGCAGGTGGTGGGGTTTCAACAACCGGTGGCGAGTCTGCTTCATTATCAGTCTCCCTGTGGTAGAAGTAATTGAAGTTGGATACAATGACGGGCACTGGAAGAGCTATGGTTAACACACCCGCTATGGCACAGAGCGAGCCAACTATCTTCCCGCCGACAGTTATTGGTTTCATGTCTCCATATCCGACCGTGGTCATAGTGACGACAGCCCACCAAAAAGCGTCGGGAATACTTGTGAATTGAGACGCGGGTTCGTCTGCCTCGGCGAAGTACACTGCACTTGAGAACAAAATGACACCAATAACGAGGAAGAAAATCAGAAGCGCTAGTTCCCTCATACTGGCACGGAGGGTATGTCCGAGGATCTGCAGTCCTTTGGAGTGCCTGGAGAGTTTAAAGATGCGAAAGACTCTGACAAGGCGGATTATTCTCAAGATTGCAAAACTCATTGCCTGGTCCCCTTTGCCTTGCTGTTGAGCAAGATCTGTGCCGAGCGTGATGAAATAAGGCAAAATGGATACAATGTCTATAGTATTCATAATGTTTTTAAAGAAATCCGTTTTACTTGGACTTGCAAAGAAGCGCACAATAATCTCAAATGAAAACCAAATAATGCATACCGTCTCCACAATGAAAAATGGGTCGTTAAAAGGGGTCTGTCCATGGGGTTCTGTCGAATTATCTCGTGGTTTAAGGTATTCTTTTTCGTCCCTGAACTCTGGCAACGTTTCCATACAGAAAATGACTATTGATATAACAATGACTAAAACGGACACGACTGCAATCCCTCTCGCAGGTTGTGAGCTCTCTGGGTATTCAAAAAGAAGCCAAACTTGGCGTTTGAACTCGTCCTCTGGTAAGGGTTTCTCTTCCTCTTTGACAAAACCCTCATCCTCCCGAAACTTCAGCATTGCCTCCTCCCCAAGTTCATAGAATTTCACCTCCTCAGAGAAGATGTCAAAAGGTACATTTTGCGGTCTCTTCAATCGCCCCCCCGACTGGTAATAATAAAGAATGGCATCGAAGCTTGGTCGGTTCCTGTCAAAAAAATATTCGTTCCTTAGAGGGTCGAAGTACCTGATTCGTTTGTCCGGGTCTCCCAAAAGAGTGTCAGGAAACTGTGTGAGAGTCTTAAGTTGAGTTTCAAACTTTAGTCCGGACACATTAATAACAACTCTTTCACAGCACCCATACTCACTGTAAACATGTTCGTATCCTGATTGGGGACGTCTATCTGTGAGTGAGACAGTCTCTTCATCATCCATATTACAGAGAAAACTGGAACTCTTGCTTCCCCCGTCCTCCTCTTCTCCGCCTTCCGCCTCGTCCTCCTCTATCATATCCTCCTCGGATCCAAGTAGCGCCAACTCCGAGTGGCGCAAGTCCCCACCGAGAGTCTGGCGACTCCTTCTCCAACGTCCTACGCCGCGTTGCTTTTTCCTTTCTCTGAGAACCTGCTGCTCAGACTCATGGTGGTGCTGCTGTGGCTGTTGCGAGGAGGAGGGGCGCGAGACGGTACTGCCGCTACTGTTGTTGGCATTTGATGAGGAGGCGGTGCGAGACTGATGCTGCTGGTGGTTGTTAAGGAGATGGCCAGAGGACTCCCCTCCCTCTCCAATTGCTGCACCTTCAGCAGCGGCTGTTGCCTGTTGTACCTGTCTCTCCCTTTCGTGCTCCCTTTCCCGTGCGCGAGCATACCCGTAAGGCAGTCGAGTTTTGCATCCATTATCTGAACCTATCATGGCAAACTCCATTTTGAGGAGGGTGTAAATTCAGTTCCCAGTGAATGATGTGATCCCTTTAGCGACTCGTGTAGGCCAATGGAAAGTAACAAGTTGTAGCAAAGGGCGCACAGGTTGGTTGATCCTGCTTTGACAGATAGCAGGCACCTGTTATTCAGTGAGGCGTAGGTGAGTTAAGAATGCGCAATTAAAGGTCCATTTTTGAACACAGTTCACGTTGTCGTTGACATAAAACACATTACTATATTTTTGTAAAAACGAACTCATATTTTATGACATCATTATTACAGCCAAGAAAATATAGGCTGTGAATGTGTAGGCCTTAAATTATTTTCAAATGTACAGCCTATTAAATCACCAGTTATTGGACAATATATTCACAAAACCACCTCATGTGTCCCTCAGGTAGTTAACTCCAGTGTGAGTACTTGCAGAAATACGGCATTTTTGCATTTTCGTGGTCCCTCCTGGTTGCCATCTTAGGTGATGAGAAAACCGTCCCTTTTATCCTGTACACCTTCAGTGATTCTGAATGACTTTATTCTGCTGACGTCTTCAGCAGCTGCAAGGGAGAAAGAGCAGTTCGATTAGACAACCTAGAAATGTATGTATTCAAATGCATGTCCCTTGTTTGGGCGATGCATGCACTAAAGCCTACGCATCACCAACTTAAGACCAGCAAAACACGACAAGTCTAATAATACTAATAATTATAATGACAATATTTATCACACGAATGAATCATTAATCGTAATAATAACAATAACTAGCATGGCAACAGGAGACAGACAACGCATGATAACTGCAACATTAGTCTGTGTAGTTAATCATAAACATTCCTTCAATTACGCACGAAATTGTGTTCACTCTGTTAAAAAAATACCCCACCTTCATTCATTTAGACATTCTCCTTACATTTGATAAAGGCCGAACGAAATCGTTTCAGCACCTTACAAAATGTGCTGTAGGTGAGGATGCAATTCCTTGGTTTGCCCAATTTCGCATCTTGTTTTGGGAATATTAAAATCCCTCGACGTATCCAACCGGCGAACATATCACCTATACATCTGTGTTCGATTGCACTCGGGGGATGACACTTTTTTGACGCGTCTCGACGTTGTCTTGTCTCAATTCAACAGGATCTATCTATTGAGTATCACCCCCATTCCCGAAAAAAGATCCACCGCTGCATCAGTGCTGGAAGCGAAACAATATAAAACGCAGGTCTAGCGAGTATCAATAGCTCAGCCTATTCAAAGGGCAAATTAAAGTTTATGTTCATATGTGAAATAACCCACGGTTAAGTTAGCGCATCACACATCTGTCCGTTGCCTCTACCTCCCCTATTTCCCATTGTGCGTGTTATTGAGGAGTTGTGCCTCGTCCAAATCGAGCATGTGCCGCAGCGCATGCAGAGCTCGATCATCCCCCAGTGGATAGAGCGGGTCACTACGCACCTCAGCCACCACCACTTTTAACACTGGGATGGTCAAATGCAACTGTTGTCACCTGTCAAAGGTAACCCTCCAAAGTGCCATTGGTATAATTTGACCGTCTACTATGCAACCAGATCGAAAGACACATGGAGCACATGCATCCTGCACCTGATGAGCACCTCACCTAATAACATCTCGAAGCGAATGCAAAACAAAAAAATAAATAAAACATGCACAACAAATGATAAAACATAGTAAATAGTAAATCTGTGTCTCTAGTCAGCTTCAGACAGAAGTGGAGACAGTTTTTGATCTGTCTTCAAAGTATTGACCTTATGGACCAGTTGCAATTAACTTATGCCTACATTTACAGAATTCCATCATCAAATAGCATAGTATAGAATAGATACTTTATTGTTCATTTGGTTAGAACGGAAATGTCTGCCTTTTTCCCAACACACCCAGAAACATGCTAGAGAGACAAGTGTTCAGCCTTCGTACAGTGCGCCTGGATGGAAAGCAAATGTCAGTTGTGCCAGCAACCTCTAAGGCCAAAGTCAACCTGATGTTATGGTAGCTGTATACTGATATTCTAATGCACTATTATTTATATATATATATATATACACAGTGCCTTATTCAGACCCCTTGACTTTTTCCACATTTTGTTGCGTTACAGCCTTGTTCTAAAATTGATTAAATAAATAACAATCCTCAGCAATCTACACATAATACCCCAAAACGACAAAGCGAAAACAAGTTTAGACATTTTTGCAAATTAATGAAAGATAAAAAACAAAAAGATCTTATTGATATAGGTATTCAGACCCTTTTCTATGAGACTCGAAATTGAGCTCAGGTGCATCCTGTTTCCATTGATCGTCCTTGAGATGTTTCTACAACTTGATTGGCGACCACCTGTGGTAAATTCAATTGATTGGGAAAGGCGCACACCTGTCTATAGGAGGTCCCACAGTTGACAGTGCATGTCAGAGCAAAAATCAACCCATGAGGTCAAAGGAATTGTCTGTAGAGAGCCGAGACAGGATTGTGTCGAGGCACAGATCTGTGGAAGGGTACCAAAACATTTCTGCAGCATTGAATGTCCCCAAGAACACAGTGGCCTCCATCGTTCTTAAATGGAAGAAGTTTGGAACCACCAAGACTCTTCCTAAAGCTGGCTGTCCAGCCAAACTGAGAAATCAAGGGAGAAGGGCCTTGGTCAGGGAGGTGTCCAAGAACCCAATGGTCACGCTGACAGAGCTCCAGAGTTCCTCTGTGGAGATGGGAGATCCTTCCAGAAGGACAACCAACTCTGCAGCACTCCACCAATCAGGCCTTTATGGTAGAGTGGCCAGACAGAAGCCACTCCTCAGTAAAAGGCACATGACAGCCCGCTTGGAGTTTGCCAAAAGGCACCTAAAGGACTCAGACCATGAGAAACAAGATTCTCTGGTCTGATGAAACCAAGATTGAACTCTTTAGCCTGAATATCAAGCCTCATGTCTGGAGGCAACCTGGCACCACCCTACGGTGAAGCATTATGGCGGCAGCATCATGCTGTGGGCATATTTTTCAGCGGCAGGGACTGGGAGACCAGTCAGGATTGAGGGAAAGGTGAACGGAGCAAAGTACTGAGAGATCCTTGATGAAAACCTGCTTCAGAGCACTCAGGACCTCAGACTGGGGCGAAGGTTCACATTCCAACAGGACAACAACCCTAAGCACACAGCCAAGACAATGCAGGAGTAGCTTTGGGACAAGTCTTTGAATGTCCTTGAGTGTCCAAGTCAGAGCCCGAACCTGAACCCGATCGAACATCTCTGGAGAGACCTGAAATTAGCTGTGCAGCGACGCTCCCCATCCAACCTCACACAGCTTGAGAGGACCTGCAGAGAAGAATGGGAGAAAATCCACAAATGGGGTATTGTGTGTAGGTTGAGGAGAGAAAAAAACCAATTTAATACATTTTAGATTAAGGCTGTAATGTAACAAAATGTGGACAAAGTCAAGGAGCCTGAATACTTTCCACGGTGGGCCTGGCACCTACTACCCCGTTCAAAGGCACTTAATAATTTTGTCTTGTCCATTCACCCTCTGAATGGCACACATACACAATCCATGTCTCAATTGTCTCAAGGCTTAAAAATCATTCTTTAACCTGTCTCCTTCCCTTCATCTACACTGATTGAAGTGGATTTAACAGGTGCCATCAATAAGGGATCACAGATTCACCTGGATTCTCCTGGTCAGTCTATGTCATGGAAAGAGCTGGTGTTCTTAATGTTTTGTACACTCAGTGTGTATGTGCGTAAATACACTCACTGGCCAGTTTATTGGGTACACCCATTTAGCACCGGGTCGTGCCTCCAGAAGAGCCTGATTTCTTCGGGGCATGGAAACATTGCTCAATTGGTATCAAGGGACCTAACGTGTGCCAGGAAAACATTCCTGTCACGTTCTGACCTTTATTTCCTTTTTTTTTGTATTTATTTAGTATGGTCAGGGCGTGAGTTGGGGTGGGCAGTCTGTTTGTTTTTCTATGATTTGGGTATTTCTATGTTTCGGCCTAGTATGGTTCTCAATCAGAGGCAGGTGTCATTAATTGTCTCTGATTGAGAATCATACTTAGGTAGCCTGGGTTTCACTGTGTGTTTGTTCCTGTCTGTGTTTGTGGCACCAGATAGGACTGTTTCGGTTTTTTCACATTTCTTGTTTTGTAGATTGTTGTATTTTCATCTTTATTAAAGATGTACAAAACTAACCACGCATTTTGGTCCGCCCGTCTTTCACCAGAAGAAAACCGTTACAATTCCCCACATCATTCCACCACAGCCACCAGCCTGTACCGTTGACACCAGGCTTATGAGGTTATGGACTCATGCTGCGTACACCAAAATCCTAACTCTGCCATCAGCATGACGCAACAGGAACCGGGATTCGTCGGACCAGGCGATATTTTCCCACTTTTCAATTGTCCAGTGTTGATGATTACATGCACACTGGAGCCGCTTCTTCTTGTTTTTAGCTGATACACTCTTCGAAAAAAAGGGTTCCAGAAGGGTTCTTCGGCTGTCCCCATAGGAAAACCCATTTTGGTTCCAGGTAGAACTCTGGGGAAAGGGTTCTACATGGAACCCAATAGGGTTCTACCTGGAACCAAAAATGGTTCTTCAAAGGGTTCTCCTATGGGGACAGTGGAAGAACCCTTTTAGGTTCTAGATAGTAAATTTTTTTCTTAGAGTGTAGGAGTGGAACCCAGTTTGGTCGTCTGCTGCAATAGCCCATTTGTGACAAGGACCAACTAGTTGTGAGTTCGAAGAGCCCATTCTGCACCCCGCTTTTGTTCTGCGCCATTATTTGCCATTTTCCTTCTACCTCTCTTCAACAAGCTGTTTTCGCCCACAGGACTGCCACTGACTGGATGTTTTTTGTTTGTAAATACCTAAGTCCACCACCGCTCGTTGGATCTACAGGTAGAGGGTAACATGTCTCAGAATCTCAAATCGAGGGTAATATTTCTCAGAGGATAACATGTCTCATTAGTAATGAGAATAACATGATAACATGTCTCATTAGAGGATAACATAATAACACGTGTCATTAGTAACGAGGAAAACATGTCTCAGACAGTAACATGTCTCATCAGCGGAGTTTGATGGTATGAGGTTATTATGTATGTGGAAATATGAAAGGAGAAAGTACTATTCCCGAATATGCTCTTACCAGAGATAAACATATGAAGAGTATAATGGGTTCCTAGAGATTTGATTAAGTAACAATAGAAAAATATATATAATATACAACTTGCACACATACATGTAGACGTCCGTAAGTGGTGTAAAAGGTATTAAGATAAATTAATAGTATAATGGGTTACTAGATTCAGATTTTTTTTACATCAAGTTTTTATTATTTCAAGTCATAGGATTCATACAATACATTTAAACATATATACATATATTTTTTTAACCCCACCGGCAATCTGATGGCATGTAAAATAAATCATGAGATAAAACCAATAATATTACTTAGTAAATCTGTTGAACAGTCATCATATAGCCTCAGAGATAGTGTAAAATTAATGATACACATTCATGGATGTTAAGGCCCATTGGTTAAGGGTTCAGAAATGTCCGCTGCTGCTTTTTTCAATGTGTCCAGAGTGGACACCGTGGCCCTATGGATTCTTGTCGTGGAGAGTTCCATAAGTACAATTTCCTTAAATGTGAGCAGCCAAGGCCTCCCGGGTGGCGCAGTGGTCTAGGACACGGCATCGCAGTGCTAGCTGTGCCACCAGAGACTCTGGGTTTGAGCCCAGGCTCTGTCTCAGCTGGCCTCGACCGGCAGGTCCACGGGGCGACGCACAATTGGCCTAGCGTCGTCCAGGTTAGGGAGGGTTTAGCTGGTAGGGATATCCTTGTCTCATCGCGCACTAGCGACTCCTGTGGCGGGCCGGGCGCAGTACACGCTGACCAGGTCGCTAGGGGCACGGTGTTTCCTCCGACACATTGGTGCGGCATGACTCTCGACCTTCGTCTCTCCCAAGCCCGTACGTAGTAACTACTAAAAACAATTGGATACTATGAAATTGGGGCGAGAATTTTTTATAATTTTGAAAAATGTATGCAGCCATTGTTGAAATGGTAACTGATGAGGTGGAATAAACCATTTTTTAAATATATATTTTACATTTTACCCCCTTTTTCTCCCCAATTTCGTGGTATCCAATTGTTAGTAATAATATCTTGTCTCATCGCTCGAACTCCCGTACGTGCTCGGGAGAGACGAAGGTCGAAAGCCATGCGTCCTCCGAAACACAACCCAAACAAGCCGCACTGCTTCTTAACACAGCGCGCATCCAACACTGCTCCAAAACCACCATAAAAAAAGCCAGAATACGGTTTGCAACTGCACATGGGGACAAAGATCGTACTTTTTGGAGAAATGTCCTCTGGTCTGATGAAACAAAAATAGAACTGTTTGGCCATAATGACCATCGTTATGTTTGGAGGAAAAAGGGGGAGGCTTGCAAGCCGAAGAATACCATCCCAACCGTGAAGCACGGGGGTGGCAGCATCATGTTGTGGGGGTGCTTTGCTGCAGGAGGGACTGGTGCCCTTCACAAAATAGATGGCATCATGAAGTCAGAAAATTATGTGGATATATTGAAGCAACATTTCAAGACATCAGTCAGAAAGTTAAAGCTTGATCGCAAATGGGTCTTCCAACGCATACTTCCAAAGTTGTGGCAAAATGGCTTAAGGACAACAAAGTCAAGATATTGGAGTGGCCATCACAAAGCCCTGACCTCAAATCCTATAGAACATTTGTGGGCAGAACTGAAAAAGTGTGTGTGAGCATGGAGGCCTACAAACCTGACTCAGTTACACCAGCTCTGTCAGGAGGAATGGGCCAAAATTCACCCAACTTATTGTGGGAAGCTTGTGGAAGGCTACCCGAAACGTTTGACCCAAGTTAAACAATTTAAAGGAAATGCTACCAAATACTAATTGAGTGTACGTACATTTCTGACCCACTGGGAATTTGATGAAATAAATAAAAGCTGAAATAAATCATTCTCTCTACTATTATTCTGACATTTCACATTCTAAAAATAAAGTGGTGATCCTAACTGACCTAAAACAGGGAATTTTTACAGGGATTAAATATCAGGAATTGTGAAAAACTGAGCTTAAATGTATTTGGCTAAGGTGTATGTAAACTTCCGACTTCAACTGTACATATGCACACACTGTACATATATCTTTCTATTTTTATTTTCTTTTGTGTTATTGACTGTACGTTTGTTAATGTGTCACTCTGTGTTGTTCTTTTTTCTGTGTTGCTATGCTTTATCTTGGCCATGTCTCAGTTGTAAATGAGAACGTGTTCTCAACTGGCCTACCTGGTTAAATAAAGGTAAAATAAAATAAAATAAAATGTCAGTTAGTTCCAGTACTTGTTTTTAGCTCAATTTCTCTCTCTGTTGAATAGTTGTTTTTAAGAGAGTCTTCCAGGATTTTACAAGGATTTTCCAATTCACTGATTTTCCAATTCACACGTTTTCATTGGGAAGAATTGAAATGTACAAAGAATGGGATTATGATCAGATAAAATGGCTGGTAATGTTTTTATATGTTCCATGTTACTTGTAATATCAGTAGATGTTAAAACACAGTAAATTCTCGAGAAAGTCTTAAATCTAGCAGAAAAGGCATGTATAGTCCTTAGTTGTGGGATAATAAAATCTCCAGCAGTTGCTCAGGCCCTGAAGACAGGATAGGCATATAATTTTCTTACCATTGGAAAGAAAACACTTTGAAGTTTGTATGTTAAAATAATGTAGGAGACTATAACACAATAGTTATGGTAGGAGAAAATCCAAAGAAAAAACAACTGGAATTTTAATTTTTTGAGAGCCCATGCTCTTACAATGGAAAGTTCAGAAAATAATGAATTCTAGCTCCCAGGATGTAATTCTTATGGCTTCCACAGAGTGTCAGCAGTCTATGTTCAAGGTTTCAGGCTTGTAACTTACAAAATGAGTAAGAAATATGAGATTTAGTACAGGGACACACTCTTGGAAATTAGTGTTAGTGCGCGCGATGAAGACATAATGCACCTGCTAATATCAGTTTCCTATTTAACATACTTCTTTCTGTATGAAATGTTATAGTTTGATTACATTTTAGGGTATCTGAGGAGTCAATAGAAACATATTTTGACTTGTTTTAAAGTTTAGCGGTAGGTGTTCGGATTCTTTTCTCTGCATGTTGAACGAGTGAATTACTCAAATCGGTGCCGCCAACTAAACAGAATTTTTGGGATATAAAGAAGGATTTAATCTAACAAAATGACACTACATGCTATAGCTGGGGCCCTTTGAATGACAAATCAAATAAATATTTTCAAAAAGTAAGTGAATATTTAATCGCTATTTGTGAATTTATGAAACCTGTGCCAGTGGAAAAATATTTTGATGTGGGGCGCCGTCCTCAAACAATCGCATGGCATGCTTTCGCTGTAATAGCTACTGTAAATCAGACAATTCAGTTAGATTAACAATAATTTAAGCTTTCAGACGATATAAGACACTTACATGGACATAAATGTTTAAAATCCACAATATTTATGATTATTGGTTTGAATTGCACGCCCTCCAGTTTCACCGGAAGTTGTCCTGCTAGCGGGACCCTAGCAATAGGAAGTTTTTAAAGATCTCAATCTTAAGTGCATTGGAAGCATTCACTTGTGATGAGCAATGAGAAGGTTCAGATCTATATAGCTTAGAATCAATAATGGCATTCATGTTAGTTCCAATATTATGCGTATATTCCGATAAATTGAGCAGGCTTCTGGTTACAGAAGGGATAAAAATCTTTGTCAATTGAGTTAGGAGCATAAATAGATACAAATTCTGTTTTCCTTTCATACAGAGTGGAACATGTGTAAGTAAATCTGTCCTATTTATCATTTTCACTTTTTTTCAATTGTAAAGGGTAGATGGTCTTCATGTAGAATAAGCACCCCTTTAGATACAAAGCAGGAAGCAGCTGCCAGTTTGTAGTATTTTTTATTTTAGAGGGACATCACCCTCTAAAATATGTATTTTGCAATAGTGCAATGTCAATTGTATTCCTATGTAATACGTTAAGACATTTAATTTGCTTATTTGGCTCATTAGAACCCCTCAGATTACAGGCAATTATCACTAAACTAGCCATAATCCATCTGGGGTGACGTGAATGGCAGTTTGATGGATAAAAGGGGAGAAAAGTAACTTAAGACAGCAATAAAGTGACTCTTCAGTTGCCAACTAAATAAATGTCAACCAGATATTCCAGAAAAAAATAAATAGTACACACCTCCATTGTTGGATAAAATTATATATCAAATTACAAAACCCTTCAGATTGGCATTCCACCCCAATAACCCTGCAAAATGTATCAAAACAATTGAAACAAAGAACCCCCCCTCCCTGACAGGTTAGAACACAACTGTCTGCCCTCTAACCTCAATGTTAGACCAGTGACTGAATGCAACAGTGTCGATCACTAAAACCCTCCCAATACTCCTGAATGTCTCACTCCATTTCCTAAATATCTTGCATTAACTGACACAATGGAGATATTAGAATGGCAAGAAATACTCAACTGACTGAATGATTAAGCCTTAACGTAGCACAAACATGGAAAACTAACTTGCTAAATAATTCAGTGGTGACAGTTTCAACAACAGTAGGTTATACTGAACACTACTGAATATATAATCAGTTAGCTAGCTAACAGTTGTTACTATGACTTGCTTAGCTAGCTGCTAACATTATTAGCTATAACTTTACTGTCCTAATCATCCAGCTAGCTGGAAAGCTAGTTTACTAGTTAGCTAGCTTGCTGGTGCTCCTTTATTGAAGTTCATAATGATCACAAGTAATTAGATCAAATGTTTCTCAAAACTCCTTGGAGTTGTGAATAAATCCTCTTGACCAGTTCACTTATTCCATAGGTTTCCTGTGCTTGCATGGCCCTGTTGTTGAGTCTTCCTCCTCACAACAGGACCAGCGGCGTGGTGCTCACTGCGGTGCTCGTGGTTGTCCTTGCCCACTGATGCCACAAACTTCTCCTGCGTCTTGTGCTGTGATGAATGACAGGCGCTCTCCCCTGTGTTTTGCTCGGAGCGTTGCTGAATAGACAACGAATGTCCGGAATGTTTGTTCCGGACCACGTTGAAGACTTTGCCACATTGGGAGGTGTGCGTGCTGTAGTCAGGGAAAAAACGTAGTACCTTACCACCATGGTGAATGAGCTCTGCTGCTCTGGCTCCTTGTAGAATGGCTTGGCGGTCATTGTACCGGAGGACCTTCAAGATCAGCGTCCTCGGTCTGTCTGAAGAATTACTAGTCCCAGGTCCTGAGTAGATGAGATGGGCTCTTTCTATCTCAACCTTGTAAAATATGGATGGGATCCATTTAGGGATCATTCTCTGTAGGAATTCGATCGGATCGTCAGTCTTGTCTCCTTTAAATAAATTAATCTTACATTTGAGCGACTTGAACGGTCCTCCATTTCAGCCATCTTCAGCTGCATCTTCTCCAGTTGTGATTTTCCATTTGCTTTCCCTATTTTCACCTTGCAGATTGTCCACCTTAGTAGACAGATTGTCAATTGGTTCACCAACTACTTCTCAAATAGAGTTCAGTGTTCCAAATCGGAGGGCCTGTTGTCCGGACCTCTGGCAGTCTCTATGGGGGTACCACAGGGTTCAATTCTCTTTTCTCTGTATATATCAATGATGTCGCTCTTGCTGCGGGTGATTCCTTGATCCACCTCTACACAGACGACACCATTCTGTATACATCTGGCCCTTCTTTGGACACTGTTACCAAACCTCCAAACGAGCTTCAATGCCATACAACACTCCTTCCGTGGCCTCCAATTGCTCTTAAATGCTAATAAAACTAAATGCATGCTCTTTAACCGATCGCTGCCCGCACCCCCCCCCCGCCTGACTAGCATCACTACTCTGGACGGTTCTGACTTAGAATATTTGGACAACTACAAATACCTAGGTTTCTGGCTAGACTGTAAACTCTCCTTCCAGACTCACATCAAGCATCTCCAATCTAAAATGAAATCTAGAATCGGCTTCCTATTTCGCAACAAAGCCTCCTTCACTCACGCTGCCAAACATACCCTTGTAAAACTGACTATCCTACCGATCCTCGACTTCGGCGATGTCATTTACAAAATAGCCTCCAACACTCTACTCAGCAAACTGGATGCAGTCTATCACAGTGCCATCCGTTTTGTCACCAAAGCCCAATATACCACCCACCACTGCAACCTGTATGCTCTCGTCGGCTGGCCCTCGCTACATATTCGTCGCCAGACCCATCTATAAGTATTTGCTAGGTAAAGCTCCACCTTATCTCAGCACACTGGCCACCATAACAACACCTATCCGTAGCACGCACTCCAGCAGGTATATCTCACTAGTCATCCCCAAAGCCAACACCTACTTTGGCCGCCTTTCCTTCCACTTCTCTGCTGCCAATGACTGGAACGAATTGCAAAAATCGTTGGAGACATATCTCCCTCACTAACTTTAAGGATCAGCTGTCTGAGCAGTTTACTGATCGCTGCAGCTGTACATAGCCCATCTGTAAATAGCCCATCCATCTGCCTACCTCATCCCCATATGGTTTTTATTTACTTTTTTGCTCTTTTGCACACCAGTATTTCTACTTGCACATCATCATCTGCACATCTATCACTCCAGTGTTAATTTGCTAAATTGTAGTTACTTCGCTACTATGGCCTATGTATTGCCTTACCTCCTTACTCCATTTGCACACACTGTATATAGATTTTTTTCTATTGTGTTATTGACTTTACATTTGTTTATTCCATGTGTAACTCTGTGTTGTTTTTTGCTGCACTGTTGTGCTTTATCTTGGCCAGGTCGCAGTTGTAAATGAGAACTTGTTCTCAACTGGCCTACCTGGTTAAATAAAGGTGAAAAAAAATAAATCCCTTTCATCCTTCGCTCAACGTCGATCGTAAGAGCTTCAACAGTCTCTAAAAAGTCTCTTGATGTTTTCTGTTGAGTGGTTCCACCACCTCAGCTAACACCCGTTGTAGTATATCCTTGAGAGAGTTCTATTGCTTGGCTAACGCCTCAGAAATCGCACCAGCTATGAAGGGCTCAGTTTCAGTGCTGAGGGCTGTCTTCTGACGCATAACTATGGAGGAAGAAGTCAGAGAAGTGTCGTTTTTCTTGCCTCCTTGGGTAGTCGGCATTGGTAGTCAGTCTTTGTTGTTTGTCGTTTAAGAGTTCCTTATAGAAATAATGTAATAAAATAAATATGAAAAAGGGAATACCTAGTCAGTTGTACAACTGAATGCATTCAACTGAAACATGTCTTCCACATTTAACCCCTCAATGAACCATAAACAATTAATGAACATGCACATGTGGAACAGTCGTTAAGACACTAACAGCTTACAGACGGTAGGCAATTAAGGTCACAGTTATGAAAACTTACGACACTAAAGAGGCCTTTCTACTCACTCTGAAAAACACCAAAAGAAAGATGCCCAGGGTCCCTGCTCATTTGCGTGAACGTGCCTTAGGCATGCTGCAAGGAGGCATGTGTGGCCAGAGCAATAAAATGCAATGTCCGTACTGTGAGACGCCAAAGATAGTGCTACAGGGAGACAGGATGGACAGCTGACATGTAGCAATACCTACACAGGATCGGTACATCCAGACATCACTGACGAGTCGCGGTTTTGTCTCAACTGGGGTGATGGTCGGATTTGCATTTATTGTCGAAGGAAGGAGCGTTACACCGAGGCCTGTACTCTGGAGTGGGATCGATTTGAAGGCGGAGGGTCCGTCATGGTCTGGGGCAGTGTGTTACAGCATCATCGGACTGAGCTTGTTGTCTTTGCAGGTAATCTTAACGCTGTGCGTTACAGGGAAGACATGCTCCTCCCTCATGTGGTACCCTTCCTGCAGGCTCATCTTGACTTGATCCTCCTGCATGACAATGCCATACTGCTCGTTCTGTGTGTGAGTTCCTGCAAGACAGGAATGTCAGTGTTCTGCCATGGCCAGCAAAACTATATTGGACTGCACCAGATTTGCCAGTTCTTGCTGTGAGATGTTACACCAGATGTGTGAGATGTTAACCCATTATAAACTCAGCAAAAAAATAAACGTCCTCTCACTGTCAACTGCGTTTATTTTCAGCAAACTTCACGTGTAAATATTCTTCCATCAAGGCACCTGCAAGTTCCTGGACATTTCTGGGGGGAATGGCCCTAGCCCTCACCCTCCGATCCAACAGGTCCCAGACGTGCTCAATGGGATTGAGATCCGGGCTCTTCGCTGGACATGGCAGAACACTGACATTCCTGTCTTGCAGGAAATCACGCATGGAATGAGAAGTATGGCTGGTGGCATTGTCATGCTGGAGGGTCATGTCAGGATGAGCCTCCAGGAAGGGTACCACATGAGGGAGGAAGATGTCTTCCCTGTAATGCACAGCATTGAGATTGCCTGCAATGACAACAAGCTCAGTCCGATGCCGGTGTTCAGCTATGGTATAACTGTACCACCGTCAGAAAAAAATTGGCCCTAGGACGAGTTACGGTTTACAATGCTTGCCAAATATCAGAACTCAAAATCAAACTGATCATGCAGTATAATGTGCGTTGGGTGTATTTTGGACCATTTTCAATGATGTTGACTACTTTAACATGCAAACGTCACGCCTCTCACCACGTGTTAGCTAGCGTCCAAAAAATTGGTACATAGATCCCTCTTCACACAAAACATATTTGTAGAGAAGGTGGAAAGTTTTAAGTTCCTCGGCGTACACATCACATACAAACTGAAATGGTCCACTCACACAGACAATGTGGTGAAGGCGGCACAACAGCGCCTCTTCAACCTCAGGAGGCTGAAGAAATTTGGCTTGTCACCCAAAACCCTGACAAACTTTTATAGATGCACAATCAAGGGCATCCTGTCGGGCTGTATCACAGCCTGGTACAGAAACTGCACCGCCCTCAACCGCAAGGCTCTCCAGAGGATGATGTGGTCTGCACAACGCATCACCGAGGGCAAACTGCCTGCCCACCATGACACCTTACAGCACCCGATGTCATAGGAAGGCCAAAAAGATCATCAAGGACATCAACCACCCGAGCCACTGCCTGTTCAAACCGCTACCATCCAGAAGGCGAGGTCAGTACAGCTGCATCAAAGCTGGGACCGAGAGACTGAAAAACAGCTTCTATCTCAAGGCCATCAGACTGCTAAACATCAATCACTAACTCAGAGAGGCTGCTGCCTACATTGAGACCCCAATCACTGGCCACTTTAATAAATGGATCACTAGTCACTTTATACTATGCACTCTAAATAATGCCACTTTAACCCCCAACGACAACTATTTTCCAGAAGTCGAATAAGGCAGCCCCCTGCACCGGAAGTGGCCTCTCCCGTGGTGGAGGGGAGACTGACCAGCAGTTTAACAAACCATGGCTGCCGCAGAAATAGTTACTGTCACCGCAGGGTCACTAGACTATGGTGCATTTTTCTCAGTTGAAACCTGCAGGACTGACTTTACTGAATGCAGCAGAGCCTGGCCAGCTAGGGACATGGCTAACTTTCCCTACCATTGCTTCATTGGTAACATAAGCTCCAGATCTCTTTGCTCCAGTGCAAAGTGTACATTTTAGTAACAATTTATTTGACAGTCTGGTTAACAACATGTTTAGTTATCGTCCATCAGGAGACCTACAGACACTAGCCACCACCCTTCTTGGTTTGGTCCAACCAGTGGTGTAAAGCACTTACGTAAAAGTACTACTTAAGTAGTTATTTGGGTTATCTATACTTTACTCATTTATATGTTTGACAAGTTTTCCTCCACTACATTCCTAATGAAAGTAAGTTTTACTACATACATTTTCCCTGACACCCAAAAGTACTCATTACATTTACAATGCTTAGCAGGACAGAACCAATTCACAGACTTATAAGGAGACCACCCCTGGTCAACCCTACAAATGCTTTGTTTCTAAATGACGTCTGAGTGTTGGAGTGTGCCCCTGGTCCTGGCTATCTGTAAATGAAAAAGAAAACAAGGAATGTAAGGAATGTGAAATGATTCATACTTTTACTTTTGATAGATAAGTGTATTTCAAACCAAATACTTCTATACTTTTTCTCAAGTAGCATTTTGCTGGGTGACTTTCATTTTTACTTGAGTCTTTTTCTATTAAGGTGTTAACTTTTACTCAAGTATGACAATTGGATACTTTTCCCAACACTGGATTTATCTTCAAGTGTGAGCATGGTTGGTGAAGGTGTCAGAAATGATCAAATATATGTGTTTCCCATGCGTTGGCAGTGTTACATGTTGTTTCTAGTGGGAGCACACACATCGCTGATGCATTTAAGCCATTCTGCCTTGTGTTTTGACACAGATAGTCTAAAGGTGTGAGCTTGCTCCTCTTGTGTGGGTGAATTGACCTTGAGTTACAGACCTGAGCCTGTCCACGTACCAAAGGAGCTAAACCACTATATTTACACTTAGACAGACAGGTAAGACAAATCTCACTATTCCAAGGCAACAGAGCTTAAAAGATTTGAGTCCACCCCCGTGTAAGGTATAAGAAAGGTCCTTGTCGGATTAAAGCAATCATATATGGAGCAATACCCTTATGATAATATCTATACGTGCAGAGGATAACAGAGCTGGGGCAACCCTTCTTGGTCACTAAATCAAAAGGGAGAACAGGTGAGCATGTTGACTTTGCAGACTCTTGTGTTCATTGCTGATTTCATTGACTATCTCTGCCTCTAAATTTCATTCCTTAGCGTGTGTGTGTAAACTAGTGTATATCTGAATGGCATGCGTGTTACCCCTGAATATTTCTGTTTGACTGTAATTTTTGTATTTGTCATGCTCAAAATAGATGATATAACTTGTGGAGAGGTAGAACTTGATCTGGAAGGGTTCCAAGGCAGTGTGATCTTTTCAATGTGACTAAACTGAATAGAAGAAAAATACAGGACAACTGCCATTGATAAATTGATAGTGTAATGTTTATTTGAATTCTAATGGTTTTATATTGTGTGAATGTTAAATTGTTACTGTTGTTGAAAAGTTGAAAGACTTTCATGAGATTTGATTTTGAGATGTACTGTACAAATGTAATCTCTTAATTGTCTCCCCTTTTCACCTTCTAATTTGCTTGGGAACTGTAGCATTTTATAATGCAATAATATAATAATACAATAACAACAATACATTTTTCCTCATTTCAAAAGACTCCGTGTAGCACAGATTATTTGATAACTAATTAACGATTTAATCTGAACATTTCATGTAATCTAATTCAACATCATTTTGGTGATACATTTCTCCTCCCTTCTTCCCTCCCCTGGACGCCTGCATTGACTTACATCAAATTACTTTTTATAGATGATCTTATCTTGTCCACCGCACAGTGACAATAGCCTTAAGCTGTCACTCTTTGCACCCTTCACCCTGGCCACAAACATCTAAGAGGGCTATGTTGATGTAGAATAATCTATTCTCTTAATGAGTGAAGTAGCTTCCAACGAAACCTACTATTGGTTTTGGCTCATGACCAAACAGAAAATGACTCATCTGACTTTGTCTGTATCCTTCATGTGATTTGATTAGAATCTCTCTTTGCGCATCTGAATATCTCAGATTTTGATGGCATTATCTCTGACAAACATCTTTAACAGAGCCACAGCAATGTCCCCCGAGCGGTTGTGAATCACTGATTGAAATGGTAGATAAAGGCCATCATTTTAGATGTCCATTTGGGAGACCAAGAGGGAATGTTATGTGGTCTGAGAAAATCTAATTTAGGAAACCTGCCACTATGGCCATAATCATATTCAGGTTATAATAGAAGTGATACAACAGGTGAAATACGTTTGTCTGGTGCTATGGCAAATGTGGCACACATAACCCTATATGCCACCCTTCATATAGGATGACATTTCCTTAATGATTTGGTGTGCCCTTATAAAGAGAGTCTGAAGGCCTCATAAGATAAACGTTGTTTAAAGTGTGACCTAACATGCTGACCAGACCGCTTGGGCACATCCGCATGCACCATTGCACGCATGTTGATTTTGTCCACCCACACCAGATGCGATCAGGACATGCAGGTTGAAATATCAAAACGAACTCTGAACCAACCACATTGTGGAAGCATTATGTACTGCACCCACTTAAGGAAGCTGCAGCTGGTCATCATGGCAACACTGTGGATGACACCAGTGAGGGCGGGGACAGACTGCAGATGTGGCAGCCGACTAAACAACATGAGTCACGGAAACATCACCATCACCATCTGCGCTGGCCTGTGCGAAACAACGGTAGCGAAATAGGGATAGACAGTACTTATTTAGGGTTGTGTGTTTATTAGGTACCAAACTGGACAAGACTGACTGAAACAGGGAGGGCCTACCTGGACATATTTTTATTTTCTGATACAAAAAGATCTCTGTTGAGTGCCCTAATGAACACAACACTGTTGTTTATCAAAGAAGGTTACAATTGTTTTTCATTACATTTTTCATTATATTATGTTGCATGTGAGCTGTTGTGTAATATATTGTAGTGCAGCCATGCTACAGTGTCTGCTGTTTAATTTAATTGTCTAGGACTATGTGCTAATTGAGCTAAATCATTAATTATACTATTTGATGTTGCACTAGCACCGTTTGGTAAATACTGAACAAAAATATAAACATGCAACATTTACAGTTCATATGAGTTACAGTTCATATGAGAAAATCAGTCAATTGAAATACATTCAATAGGAACCTAATCTATGGATTTCACATGCCTGGGCAGGGCATAGGCCCACCCACTGGGGAGCCAGACCCAGCCAATCAGAATGAGATTTTCCTCACAAAAGAGCCTTATAACAAACAGAAATATGCTGTCACACAATGGCGCTGACGGAGATGGCAGCATCGCGACTAGCTCTTGAGCAACTCTGTAGTATTTTGTTTGTTTATGTACAATTTTTTTAAAACATTATTAGCTCAGGAATTGTTTTGTGTCATTACATACAGCCGGGAAGAACTATTGGATATTAGAGCAGCGGCAACTCAACAGAACATCCAGCATCACGACCAGGATTACGACTTCTCTGGAGCGGATCCTTTGTTGGCTCTCCCGAGAGCAATCACATTTATTCCAGAGGCTGACCCAAAACAACGCCGGCGAAGGAGAGGTACTAGAGGCGGTCTTCTGGTCCGACTCAGGAAGTGTGCACACCACCCACCGCTCCCGAGTATTTTACTGGATAATAAAATTGATGAGCTCAAGGCGAGAGTTGCTTTTCAGAGGGACACCAGGAATTGTAACATATTCCGCTTTACGGAAACATGGCTCTCTCAAGATATACTGTCTGACTCTGTAAAGCCAGTTGGGTTCTCAGTACATTACGACAACAGGAACAAACATCTCTCCGGGAAGCAGAAGGGTGGAGGTATATCTTTTATGATTAACAACTTATGGTGTAACTGTGATAACATACAGGAACTCAAGTCCTTCTGTTCACCCGACCTAGAATATCTCACAATTAAATGCCGACCTTACTATCTCCTGAGATAATTTATGTCAATAATAGCCATAGCGGTCTACACCCCCCCCCCCCCCCAAGCGAATACCACGACAGCCCTCGAAGAACTTCACTGTGGATAGATGGGAGCCGTGGATAGATGGGAGCATTCGCGCAAAGCTGAAAGCACGAACTACTACATTTAACCAGGGCAAGACGACTGGGAATATAGAAGAATACAAATAGTGTAGTTACTCACTCTGGAAAGTAATCAAGCAGGCTAAACGTCGGTATAGGGACAAAGTTGAGTCCCAGTTCAACTGTGGCAGGGTCTACAGAGAATCACGGATAATAAAAGGAAAACCAGCCATGTCGCGGACACCGACGTCTTGCTTCCGGACAGGCTGAACACCTTTGCTCGCTTTGAGGATAATACAGTGCCACCGATGCGGCCCGCTACCAAGGACTGTGGGCTCTCCTTCTCCACAGCCGACGTGAGTTACAGGCTGACGACACTGCTCGCGTCGAATACTCGAGTTTTGCAAAATAAATCTAGACATGTTATTCAGTTATTGCGCCAACGAGCGTCTGCATTGCCAAGGGCTAAAATAGACACAGATCGCGCTGCAAATCCTGCCTCTCCCATCTCATTGGTTTGTAGAAGGAGGTACCCACGTCCCATCTCCTCATTGGTTATACCCACGTGGGTGACTGAAAGACGAACAAGGTCAGTGGTGGTAATGCACCTAATTTATGAAAGTTGCCAATCGCAATATAAAGAGAAGAAAAAGCCTGGAAGGAAGAGAAATTACTAGAAACGATTCGGTTGACCGTTTTATGTGTGGATTAATTGGCGGAGTAGAGGACCTTGTGCATTTCAGGTAAAATAACAACTCAATGCTTGTATCCCAGGACAAATCAGCTAGCAACAGCAAGCTAGCTAAATAGGACAAATTAGCTAGCAAGTGCCAGCTAGCTAGCTAAATGCCATAAATGTTTAATGCTTTTCGACCTGTCCCCAAATTAATATAATTGGTTCAGAGTTTGTTTTGATATTTTAACCTGCGTGTCGTGATCGCGTTTGGTAGTGGGGGAACAAAATACATTTATGCACGATGGCGCACTCGCGCAGCAGGTTTGGGTTCCGTGTAAGACATTAAAGAGTGTTAACCCTCGCATGGCTGACAGCCCAGATGGTATCCCTAGCCGTGTCCTAAGAGCATGCGCAGACCAGCTGGCTGGTGTGTTCACAGATATATTCAAATCTCTCCCTATCCCAGTGTGTTGTCCCCACATGCTACGAGATAGGGACAATGGTGGCTAAGAAAGCAAAGGTAATTTAACTAAATGACTATCGCCCCATATCACTCACCTCTGTCATCATGAAGTGCTTTGAGAGACTATTTAAGTATCATATCACCTTCACCTTACCTGCCACCCTAGACCCTCTTCAATTTACTTACCGCCCAAAAAGATCCACAGACGATGCAAATCGCCACCACACTGCCCTGTCCCATCTGGACAAGAGGCATACCTATGTAAGAATTCTGTTTGACTATAGCTCAGAATTCAACACCATAGTACCCTCCAAGCACATAATCAAGGTTGAGGCCCTGGGCGTGAACCCCGCCCTGTGCTACTGGGTCCTGGACTTCCTGATGGGTCACCCCCAGGTGGTGAAGGTAGGAAACAACACCTCCTCTTCGTTGATCCTCAACACCGGGGCTCCACAAGGGTGCATGCTCAGCCCCCTCCAGTACTCCCTGTTCACCCATGACTGCGTGGCCAAGCACGCCAACTCAATCATCAAGTGTGCAGATGACACAACGGTAGTAGGCTTGATTACCAACAACGATGAGACAGCTTACAGGGGGGAGGTAAGGGCTCTGGGAGTGTGGTGCCAGGAAAATAACCTCTCACTCAACATCAACAAAACTAAGGAGATTATAGTGGACTTCAGGAAACCGCAGAGGGAGCATCCCCCATCCACATCGATGGGACTGCCGTGGAGAAGGTGGAAAGCTTCAAGTTCCTTAGCGTACACATCACTGACAAACTGAAATGGTCCACCCACACAGACAGTGTGTTGAAGAAGGCGCAACAGTGCCTCTTTAACCTCAGGAGGCTAAAGAAATGTGGCTTAACACCTAAAACCCTCACAAACTTGTAGAGATGCACAATTGAGAGGATCCTCTCGGGCTGTACCACAGGCTGGTACGGCAACTGCACCGCCCACAACCGCAAATCTCTCCAGAGGGTGCTTAACGCACTACCAGGGGCAAAATTCCCGCCCTCCTGGACATCTACAACACACACTTTTTGAAAGGCCAAAAATATCATCAAGGACATCAACCACCCGAGCCAGAAGGCGAGGTCAGTACAGGTGCATCAAAGCTGGAACCGAGAAACTGAAAAACAGCTTCGATCTCAAGGCCATCAGACTGCTAAACAGCAATCACTACCGGCTACCTATAGACATAGATTAGGATTCAATGGCCATTTTAAGGAAATTAAACACTGGTCACTTTAATAATTTCTCTGTATCTTGCATTTCTCATGTCATATGTGTAAACTGTACTCTATGCTATTCCACGGTATCTTAGTCACTTTCATTGTTTTGGAATATTGCATCACCCATCTCATATGTATATATACTGTACTCTATACTATGCCACTGTGTCTTAGTCCAATGCCGCTCTGACATATGTATGTATATTCTTAATCCATTCCTTAATTAGATGTACGTGTATTTTGGGTATACAGTTGAAGTCAGAAGTTTACATACACCTTAGCCAAATACATTTAAACTCAGTTTCTCACAATTCCTGACATTTAATCCTATTAAAAATTCCCTTTCTTAGGTCAGTTAGGATTACCACATAATTTTAAGAATGTGAAATGGCAGAATAATAGTAGAGAATTATTTATTTCAGCTTTTATTTCTTTCATCACATTCCCAGTGGGTCAGAAGTTTACATACACTCAATTAGTATTTGGTAGCATTGCCTTTATATTGTTTATCTTGGGTCAAACGTTTCAGGTAGCCTTCCACAAGCTTCCCACAATAAGTTGGGTGAATTTTGGCCAATTCCTGCTGACAGAGCTGATGTAACGGAGTCCGGTTTGTAAGGCCTCCTTTCTCGCACATGCTTTTTCTGTTCTGCCCACAAATGTTCAATAGGATTGAGGTCAGGGCTTTGTGATGGCTACTCCAATACCTTGACCTTGTTGTCCTTAAGCCATTTTGCCACAACTTTAGAAGTATGCTTGGGGTCATTGTCCATTTGGAAGACCCATTTGCGACCAAGCTTTAACTTCCTGACTGATGTTTTGAGAGGTTGATTCAATATATCCACATAATTGTCCTACCTCATACCTTTTTTTCCAGAGGTCTTGGCTGATTTCTTTTGATTTTCCCATGATGTCAAGCAACAAGGCACTGAGTTTGAAGGTAGGCCTTGAAATACATCCGTAGGTACACCTCCAATTGACTGAAATGATGTCAATTAGCCTATCAGAAGCTTCTAAAGCCATGACATAATTTTCTGGAATTTTCCAAGCTGTTTCAAAGGCATAGTCAACTTAGTGTATGCTAATTTCTGACCCACTAGAATTGCGATACAGTGAATTATAAGTAAAATAATCTGTAAACAATTGTTGGAAAAATTACTTGTGTCATGCACAACGTAGATGTCCTGACTTGCAAAAACTATAGTTTGTTTATAAGAAATTTGTGGAGTGGTTGAAAAACTAGTTTTAATGACTCCAACCTAAATGTATGTTAACTTCCAACTTCAACTGTTTGTTGTGAAACTGTTAGATATCACTTGTTAGATATTACTGCACTGTCGGAGCTAGGAGCACAAGCATTTCACTACACCCGCAATAACACCTGCTAAACACGTGTATTTGATCAGTAAAATTTGATTTGAAATACTCCTTTGCCTCCCACCCCCACAGATGATCCTGCAGGTGAAGAAGCAGGATGTGGAGATCCTGAGCTGGCATGGTTACACATGGTCTGCTGTTGTGAGGCCGGTTAGACGTACTGCCAAATTCTCTAAAACGATGGAGGCGGCTTATGGTAGAGAAATTAACATTCAGTTCTCTGGCAACAATCCTGCAGTCAGCATGCCAATTGCACACTCCCTCATAACTTGAGACATCTGTGGCATTGTGTTGACAAAACTGCATATTTTAAAGTGGCCTTAATACCCCCAGCACAAGGTGCACTTGTGTAATGATCATGCTATTTAATCAGCTTCTTGAAATGCCACACCGATCAGGTGGATTTATCTCGGGAAAGGAGAAATGCTTACTAACAGGGATGCAAAACAAAAAGTGTGCTTAAAATTAGAGCAAAATAAGCTTTTTGTGTGCATGGAACATTTCTGGATTTGTTTTATTTCAGCTCATGAAACCAACACCTTACAAGTTGCGTTTATATTTGTGTTCTGTGTAGCTCACAATGGCAGCAGAAGAGTAGCACAATGAATCATGCAATAAAAATTAAAAAAATTCATTAACCGAATTGCAGACCGGTTTGAGCTGTCTTGCCAAGTCCTATGGTTATTGCCATGCCATTAGTTGACTATATATCACAACAGATCTGGGACCAGGCCAGTGTTTCAACTTACTGGTATGAATGCAGTCATTGACAGGATCTGAACTATCAGAGCAAATATTTGCCACGCTCCCAGGGGGTGTGTAACTTCAAGGAGTGGTCCTACAAGGTCGACCTGAAAGGCTGTCCATCTGGGGCCATCCCCTACATCATACCTGTTGCCAAAAGCTGACTGCATCAAATGCAAGACAGACAACTCCAACTATGATCTCATAAGCATGGCAACACCCAGCTGTGTAGTTAACCCACTAGAAGCGTAATACTGTAGAGTTTAACTGTGGCTGCTCCAACACCCTATGTAAAGCAACAGTTGGACTAATTTATGATACTGTTGCCATAATTGATGTGCTCACACAATAAAACACTTAAGTCAAAGTATTTGCTTTTAAATACTCAAGTATCAAAAGTAAATGTAATTGCTACAATACACTTAAGTATCAAGTAACAGTATAAATAAGACAATTTTATTAAACAAACCAGAGCCGCGTGTTCTTTTTTAATTTATTGATACCCAGGGGCACAGTCCAACACTAAGATATAATTTACAAACGAAGCATGTGCTTAGTGAGTCCGCCATATCAGAGGCAGTAGGGATGTTCTCTTGATAAATGTGTGAATTAGACCATTTTCTTTCCTGTTACACATTCAAAAAGTAACAAGTACTTTTGGGTGTCAAGGAAAATGTATAGAGTAAAAAGTACATGATTTTATTTAGCAATGTAGTGAAGTAAAAGTAGTCAAGATATAGTAAAGTACAGAACAAAATAAAACTAAAGCAGTACTTCCCAGTATTTTTACACCACTGTGACTATGGGTCATTTATCACTACCCATAAATAGACCTAATATGTCACAGAAAATAATTTAGAAATTGCACAAAACACCCTTTATTGGAGCTCATCTGTGGTAAAGCAGCACACTAGTTTTAGCCGCTTAACACCTCGTGGACATTTGAAGAAATTGATGCAAAACCACACATACAATACTGAAGAAGCCACCAGTCACATCACCGATAATTATTCTAAACATTTTAATAATGATTTAAGACCAATGTAATTGACAGCTGTGGGCACAAAACAAATATGTAAATCACTAATCAAAACAAGTGGAAAATTGCAAAAACCATAATGCAGAATGTCAGAAAACGAAACATAGAAAATTCCTCACGCATGCATACTTTCGAAAAAGGTCAAAACAAATCTCTGTCATATACCTTTTTTCCCCCTTGCATGAGTTCATGTAGCGAGGCACCGGTGAAGTGTATGTGCATACACTTTCTTGAATTGAACCTCTGTACAGGAATTAAACTACATATGCAGTGTCTATAACACCTGGTTGAAACCATTGTGGGAGTATTATTTCTTATTCATTTACTCTTGATACATAATCAAATCAAGTTTCTCTTTTGGCAACTTCAGACCATTTCTTATTCTCGCTCTACAGAAAAAGAAAAGAAAAAATATATATATATTATTGATCTCAACAACAGTCATAATTGAAGGTCTAAGTGTGGGGGAGACTAGCCAGCGTACTTGTTGCGGATGATCTCGCCCCCGCCTCAACCTGCTCGTAGAGCCACTTGCGGTCACAGCGGCACTCCACGCCACACCTGCGAGAGCTGCACTCGGGGCAGGGGTAGAAGCAGCCCATGCAGTCCGCGTCCAGGCAGTCACATGTCCTTGCCGCAGGAGAGCAGGCGCCCTTTGCTGTCATACACTTTGCTCTTCGCCCCTATAGTCTGTCTGCAAATACACAAAAACGGGAATGTATGACAGCCCTGTCCGTTTTCTCTGACCTGCCTCCTGCAAGTAACTAAATTCTGTGTCTTGCACCATTTACAGAGTGTCCACTCTTACCGGTCAGTGTTTGAGGAGACTCCTCCTCGTTGTCTTCTGCCATCACCTCTTCCCTGCAAAAACAAAAAAAAGAACTGAGTGAATGTTGATGACAGGGCGAAGTATGCTCTTGTGCATGTGAAAAAAGCCCCTGAAAAACAGCACTTAACTGTGCAAAAAATCGCAAACTCCCTATATGCAGCAACAGGATTTACACTAACATTAATTTAAACATCATTTAGGGGTGATTTACCCAAAAAAGTAAAGTATGAAATGTACGCGAGCTGAGAAAACATGAGACGCACCTTGCCAGTATCCCGGGTACTCTGTCGTTTCTCTTTGGCCTTGCTCTTCTCCAGCGCCTTAGCCCTCTCCCTGATGGTGCCCCGAAGCGATTAGCCGCATTTGTGTCTTTGGTCATTATCCCCCTTTTTCGTAATTCAGGCTGCAATGTTTTTAACGTGCATCTTATAGTCTAGTTGAATAAAAAATAAAAAATAAAAGACAGTAGGCAAAAATCGATGGAGCAACTATGAAACCACCTTCGATGAATCAGCACTGAAAATGGTGGGCACTGCATCTTCCCTAAGAAACTGTTTGCCATTGTAGTCTCGGAAACAATCTGGGTTAAAATGCTCTGAGCAGAGGCAAGTGTTAGGTGTAGGGATGAAGTTTTTCATCCCCAAACTTTGTACCCAATGGTTGGCAAGCTGAGGTTTACACTGATGGGGAACCTAAGAACAACAGGACAAGAAACACTGCTTAACACAAGCAAGCGCAGCTGACACATGCATACATGCATTCCCTCTCGCACGTATAAACACACCTAATTTAGCTAGCTTGCTAACTAGACTCAACAGCGACTATCTAGTTAGCTGGCTAACAACATTTGAAGAAAGAGTTTGCTAACGATAGTTTGAAGTCCTTTACTCCTTACCTGTAAAATCTTATTTCAGACCCTTTGATAAACTTGTTGGTGCAGCCGTTTACTGCACAGGTGACAGGCATGATGAACCTCCTGCTCGTATGGTCTGATGCCAATTTATTTAGTAACAATACAAACTTTCAGAAGCGCGCTTCCACAACTCCTGTGATTCTTCTTATATTATATAATAGCGGTCTGCAAACAAACGTTTGCCGCCACCTACTGTGCTGGAGTGTGTAGTCAATCACGGTTTACAACATTAGCGCCACAAGTCTAAATCCTCTTACCTAACTCAGTACTTCTGATAAAATAAAAAAGAGCCCTACGGACTTCCAATAGACCCTTCCCAATCACCAAAATTCCTTCCAAACCCCACCAACCTCAATGACCCTACACTTCAATCTTTCCCTCTCGTCAACATACTTACAACAATATAACACATGCTCCACTATTTCATGACCATACACTCCTGAGACAAACCATTCACATGCTTGCCAACCAGCTGTAATGACGAGTGCAATGTCCTGGAGCAAACACCTCCTCTTCCTTCCTAATCAGACTTATGAATCTTGGTCCACCGACCTTTCTTTGGAGGGCATATTCTGTAAATGCCGGCTCTTGGGCTCAGAGTCCCATCACTTCTGCCACACATCTATCAAAATGGCTCTAATCTTACATTTCGCCTCACCTCTAACCAGTGGAACATTAGTATCAATTATATCTTGTTTTAAAGCACTTTTGGCTAACTGGTCTACAATTTCATTCTCTTCCACACCCGAAAGAGCTGGGACACAGCAGAATCTCACTACCACACCCAGTCTCTCAATTCTGCATAATAATCTTATTACTTCCAATAGTAGGCCACTCCTGTTATATTTTCCAGATGATAAACAATTCAATACAGACAGGAAATCTGAGCCCACCATAATTCTGACAAGTTGTATGCCCTCCACCCACTAGAGGGCAACTACTATCGCCAACAGTTCAACTGAGTATGCTGACAATTTGTCTATTAGTCTTCAACATATCTGCACATCAAATTCAGGAACGTAAACACCCGCTCCTGAGCGACCCACTATCTGGGTCCTTGGATCCATCTGTGAAAAGTGCAAAAAAATGCATAAAATCTTCTACCAATGTACTTGTCAATCAGTTTCACTATATCACTGACTTCTGACCAATCTTTCCTTTTCTCTACCAAGGTTGGATCAACAACAGGATCTGGGAGTAACCATGGAGGAACATTCTCTATCACCACAGAAGGGCCAACCTCAAACCACTCTCATCTGCAAGCATTTCCAATTACGTATCCTTAAAAACATATATAAAACTATGTACTGGATTCTGTCCAGCCTCTGAAGCCAAGTCTTCGCTGCTGTTTCATAAACTATACACCAGTAATCAATTGTCGTCCTGATCGGAGCTCTATAAAATATCCATCAACGATTGTTTGCACCCTACTCATAACCATACACCGAACGCATAAGATTCACCACCTTCTTACACTTTGTTTCAAAATGTATGACATGCTCTTCCCATGTATATCGCTCATTGAACCATAGACCTAAATATTTGTACTTAAAAACCCTCCCCATAAGCTGTCCATACAGAAACAACGGTATATTATCAGCAACTTTCTTCTTCGAGAAGAACATACAGCAAGATTTCACCGCTGACATTTTAAAACTGAACCATCTTTCAACATCCATCATAGCTTGTTGAATAGATTTGGTCACATGAGAGATATTCCTTCCCCTCTTCCAAATAGCTCCATCCTCAGTATATAGGGAAGCCCCAATACTTGTATTCATTTAACCTTTGTTTAACTAGGCAAGTCAGTTGAGAACTAATTCTTATTTACAATGACGACCTACACCGGCCAAACCACGAAAATGCTGGGCCAATTGTAAGCCGCAATATGGGACTCCCATTCACCACTGTTTGTGATACAGCCTGGAATCGAACCAGGGTGTCTGTGGTGATGCCTCAAGCACTGAGATGCAGTGCCTTAGACCACTGGAACCGCTTCAGAAGTTCCAGCTAGGCAGGCTAACGTTATTTGGCTAATTGATTTGCTAGCTATCACACAGTAAGCATATATTAATAATTATATACATGCCATCACAATTTACTGTAGCTACCGGTGGCTGAAAACACAATCCTCGCGGGATGAACGAGTGTAAGGGCGAGCCATTAAAAAAAAAAAAAAACTTCATTTTTTTTCTTAACAACAAATCAATACAGGAAGTACATGTGGGTTTAAAAGCACGAATCATTCCTTCCTCACCTAGCAAGTGTGTACTCGTCAGACGGCACCAGCAGTGTCCAATTAATTTGAAGAGTTTGTCTTTTAAGTGTTTGGACTGAAGCCATTGTTTCCTTTTGATTTAACCAGGCAAGTAAGTTAAGAACAAATTCTTATTTACAATGACTGCCTACCGGCTTAACAGTGGCTTAACTGTCTTGTTCAGGGGCAGAACGACATTAAACTATAATATTTTTCTATGGCATTCGGTAACCAAAGCAATGCTCCTTTTCGCCGCCTGGAGGATGAGCATGGTTCCAGACCACCATGACCTCTGTGATCTAACATGGAAATACATTCTTTGACCGTGTTTTCTTTCTGCTCTGCTTTTCGTATTTATATTTTGATGTGTATTGTCTGTAATTTGTCACCCAGGGCTCATCTGTAGAAGAGACATTGGTCTCAGTATGACTCCCTGATTAAAATAAAGGTTAAACAAATTAAATAAAACCATGGCAGGAATGATATCGTTTGCTAAAGTCCCCACATATTCCAGAAATACTGCCGCTCATAACAACTGGGAGCTTGGAACTCGGAAATAACCGACTTCAGTGCGTCCAAAACAACTTTGAACTCGGAAAAAAACTAACTTGGATTTGAACGGTCCAAAATTTGAACAGTCTTCCAATTTGGAATTCCAACTCCAGAATTCGGGCCTCTTTCTATATCTCCACATGAAGATCACCGAGGTCATAATTTGACCTTGTAGTTTTCCGAGTTCACAGTTGTTTTGAATGCAGCATACATTGCGACCCCTCTTCAAAAAGGAGCGAGTTTATAAATTGTCGTTGTGACGTCGTGTGCTATCGATCAAAAGGTTTTGGACAAGGCCGGGCTGGTGCAGTTAAATAAGTGACATTCGTAATAATGTATTTTAGTTGTGTCTAGCTATGTGTCAACTCTGACAAATCTTTGCGTCGGGTGAAATTTATTTAGGCCTAGCTCTACCTATTTCCTGCTCAAGTCACATGATTGAATACACCAACCGTGCATCAGGACTTCGTGGGCTCTGTCTGGCTAGTCGCTACGAAACGGGGTAACTATCGGTTACAAACTCAGGCAAGCCACCAATTCTGACCTTTTTGTGTTGCTTAGGATAGTTTGTCTTGAGATGCCAGTTTAGACATGATACAGTTGTCTTTTTCGGCCTACTGGAATAGCTAGCTGACGAACTTGGTAGCTAGAATCCACCACCAGCCAGAGTTAGCCCTTGAGCCTTAGTTAACGTTAGCGTGCTAAGCCTGTCTGTATTAGTTTACCGAACGAGCTAACATTAGCTAGTAAGCTCTTTTCTAATTAACCAGCTATAGAAAAACAACGCACGACGAGCCACAGACGTCTAACAGCTAAAATGTGAAGTGTTTGTCAAGTTTAAATGAGTTGTGCTTAGCTTGCTGCGTGAACAACTTGCTAGCTACTAGTAGTTACCTAGCTAACGCTACCTATTTAGCCAGCTAACGTCAACATAACTGATGTCATCAGAAAACAATCTAGTTTGCTGGCGGTTAGTTAACTATCGTTAGCTATCTAACTACCCCAATGGTCATGACTTGATTGCGAAATCGTACGTTGGGATCTTGCCATATTGCAACATAACTTCAATAGCAGGACAGTGTTGTCACATAAGTTAGCGAGGTACAATTTCATAGGTACATTTTAGCCATTAATAAGCAGACGCTCTTATCCAGAGCGATTTACAAGAGCAATTAAGGCACATCGGCGGATTGTTCACCAAGCCGGTTCGGGGATTCGAACAAGGTTCTTTATCGCTGGGCTACCCTGCCGCTAAATTTGACATCAAAGATGATGGTGACTAATGGAGCCCGTGCTCAACTTTTCAGACAATTCTTACAAATGAGATTAGTTGTTTTTGAACATGGGTTGTTCAATGTGTTTGATTGCATAGCTAGCAGATTGTAACGGGTTAACAATGTTATGTTCCATTAGCCTTTATTTAACTTAGTTAAGCACATTATTAATTTCATGGAACAGTGCCTTGTTAAATGCCTTGTTCAGGGGCAGAATAACAGATTTTTACATTGTCAACTCGGGGATTCGATCTGGCAACCTTTTGGTTACTAGTCCAACGCTCTAAACACTAGGCTACCTGCTGCCTCACACTCTGTGTGGAGGAAAAAAAGGCGGAGCACACCAACAAAACCTCAACCCAACTGTAAAGGATTGTAGAGGGAGCATCATGGTTTGGGGCTGCCTCAGGGCCTGGACAGCTTGCTGTCATTGACCGAAAAATGAATTCCCAAGTTTAGCAAGACATTTTACAGGATAATGTTAGGATAATGCTATCTGAAGCTCAACAGAAGTTGGGTGATGCAACACAGAAGTAAATCAACAACATAATGGCTTCAACAGAAGGAAATACACCTTCTGGAGTTGCCCGGTCAGAGGTACTGTTTGGTTTAACACAGTTAAACCAAGTTTTTAATCAACCGTAACTTGGTGACACTATCTTCATTTTCGATTTGGCCAAACACGCATCTTGTAAAATGTCTGTCTAGTTGCAGGTGGTTCATTTGAATTTAGAAAATGCTCTGTTATTAAAATGTTTTGCTCCATGAAGTAATCCAACAATGTGTAGGCTGCCATCTTTTCCATTTTAAAATCTAATCTAAAATTTTATTGGTCACATACACATATTTAGCAGATGTTATTGCGGGTGTAGTGACATGCTTGTGTTCCTAGCTCCAACAGTGCAGTAATATCTAACAATTAACAACAATACACACCTCAAATTAAATAAGGGAATTCAGAAATATATAAATATTAGGACGAGCAATGTCAGAGTGGCATTGACTAAAATACAGTAGAGTTGATGACAGTTTACATATATGAAATGAGTAAAACAGTATGTAAACATTTTATTAAAGTGACCAGTGGTTCTATGTATATAGGGCAGCAGCCTCTAAGGTGCCGGGTTGAGTAACGGGGTGGTAGCTGGCTCGTGATGGCAATTTAACAGTGATGGCGCTGAGATAGAAGCAGTTTTTTTTTGTCTCTCGATCCCGGCTTTGATGCACCTCTACTGACCACCTGGATGATAGCGGGGTGAACAAGCTGTGGCTCGCGTGGTTGATCTTTTTGGCCTTCCTGTGACATTGGGTACTGTAGGTGTCCTGGAGGGCGGGCAGTGTGCCCCTGGTGATGCGTTGGGCAGACCGCATCACCCTCTGGAGAGCCCTGCGGTTGCGGGCTGTGCAATTGCCGTACCAGGTGGTGATACAGCCCGGCAGGATGCTCTCAATTGTGCATCTATAAAGTTTGAGGGTCTTAGGGGCCAAGACCCTAACCGTTTCTGACGTGTATAAAAATCGAGCACACAACCATGCAATCTCCATACACAAAAATTGGCAGTAGAATGGCTTTACGGAAGAGCTCAGTGACTTTTAATGTGGCACAGTCATAGAAAGCCACCTTTCCAACAAGTCAGTTCGTCAAATTTCTGCACTGCTAGAGCTGCCCCGGTCAACTAAAAGTGCTGTTATTGTGAAGTGGAAAGGCCTAGGAGCAACAACAGCTCAGCCGCGAAGTGTTATTATGTTATAATAAAGTCTATGATTTGATAGAGCAGTCTGACTGAGCGACGGTAGGCTGCAGCAGGCTCGTAAGCATTCATTCAAACAGCACTTTCGTGGGTTTTGCCAGCAGCTCTTCGCAAGCACAGCGCTGTTTATGACTTCAAGCCTATCAACTCCCGAGATTAGGCTGGTGTAACCAATGTGAAATGGCTAGCTAGTTAGTGTTTCAAACGTCACTCGTTCTGAGACTTGGAGAAGTTATTCCCCTTGCTCTGCAAGGGCCGCGGATTTTGTGGAGCGATGGGTAACGGTGCTTCGAGGGTGGCTGTTGTCGACGTGTTCCTGGTTCGAGCCCAGGTAGGAGCGAGGAGAGGGACGGAAGCTATACTGTTACACTGGCATACTAAAGTGCCTATAAGAACATTGAATAGTCAAAGGTATATGAAATACAAATGGTATAGAGAGAAATTGTCCTATAAATACTATATTAACTACAACCTAAAACCTCTTACCTTGGGATATTGAAGTCTCATGTTAAGAGGAACCGAACCACCAGCTTTCATATGTTCTCATGCTCTGAGCAAGGAACTGAAAAGTTAGCTTTCTTACATGGTGCATATTGCACATTTACTTCTCCAACACTTTGTTTTTGCATTATTTAAACCAAATTGAACATGTTTCATTATTTGAGGCTAAATTGATTTTATTGATTTATTATATCAAGTTAAAATAAGTGTTCATTCAGTATTGTTGTAATTGTAATTATTATAAAAAAATTGTCCGGTTAATCGGTATCAGCTTTTTTTTGGTCCTCCAATAATTGGTATCTGCGTTGAAAATCATAATCGGTCGACCTCTAGTGTCTACCCCTTCTATAAGATTATAGCGGTCCGTGAACAAACGTTAGAGATGCATGCCGCCACCTACTGTAGTGTAGTCAATCACAGCTTAGAGACTAAATGAATAAAGAAACATTAAGAGAAACTAAACCCTCTTACCTAATCCTGTACTACTAAGAAAATAAGAGCCCAGCTAACTGCTAACAAACCCTCCCCCATCCCCCAAATCCATTCCATCCCTGTCCAACCTCAATAACCATACACGTCAATCTTTCCCTCCCTTCCACATACCGGTATATAGAACAATACATAAACGCATGCTTCACATGGCAGGTAGCGTAGTGGTTAGAGCGTTGGGCCAGTAAACGAAAGGTTGCTGGCTCGAATCCCAGAGCTGGCAAGGTAAAAATCTGTCGTTCTGCCCCTGAACAAGGCAGTTAACCAACTGTTCCTAGGCCTTCATTGAAAAATAAGAATTTGTTCTTAACTGACTTGCCTTGTTAAATAAAGGTAAAAATAAAACATACACTCCAGTGGGTCCACCCCAAAGTGCATTATGCCATTATGACACTCGTCTGTCTCGATCAATGACAGAGTATTTGAATTAGACAAGATGGTGACGTACACATTGTTGGATTACTTCATGAAGGAAAACATGGATTTCTTTTAATAACTGAATTTAGAAAATGCTCCAATGAACCACTTGCAACTGGACACTGACTTTTTTAGAAGATTACAGTGCATTCGGAAAGTATTCAGACCCCTTCACCTTTTCCATGTTTTGTTAACTAACAGCCTAAAATGTATTTTTCTTCCCCCTCATCAATCTACACACACTACCTCATAATGACAAAGCAAAAACGTGTCACATTTACAAAAGTATTCAGACCTTTTACTCAGTACTTCATTGAAACACCTTTGGCAGCGATTGCAGCCTCGAGGCTTCTTGGGTATGACGCTACAAGCTTGGCACACCTTTTTGGGGGGAGTTTCTCTCATTCTTCTCTGCTGATCTTTAAGCTCTATCAGGTCTCACCAGAGATGTTCAAGTCCGGGCTCTGCCTGAGCCACTCGAGGACATTCAGAAACCTGTCCCGAAGCACTCTTGTGTTGTCTTGGCTGTGTGTTTAGGCTCATTGTCCTGTTGGAAGATGAACCTTCACCCCAGTCTGAGGACCTGAGCATCCTGGAGCAGATTTTCATCAAGGATCCTGACTAGTCTCCCAGTCCCTGTTGCTGAAAAACATCCCCACAGCTTGATGGTGCCAAGTTTCCTCCAGACGTGACGTTTGGCAATCAGGGTATAGAGTCAATCTTGGTTTCAGCAGACCATAAAATCTGGTTTCTCATGGTCTGAGAGCACTTTGTGCCTTTTGGCAAACCAAGTGGGCTGTCGTGCCTTTCACTGAGTAGCTTCCATCTGGCCACTCTACCATAAAGTCTTGATTTGGTGGAGTGCTGCAGAGATGGTTCTCCCATCTCCACAAAAAAACTCTGGAGCTCTGTCAGCATGACCATCGGTTTCTTGGCCACCTCCCTGACCAAGGCCCTTCTCCCCCGATTGCTCAGTTTGGCTGGGCGGTCAGCTCCAGGAAGAGCCTTGGTGGTTCCTAACTTCTTCCATTTAATGGAGGCCACTGTTTTCTTTGTGACCTTCAATGCTGCAGAAATGGTTTGGTACACTTCCCCAGATCTGTGCCATGACACAATCCTGTCTCGAAGCTCTACAGACGATTCCTTCGACCTCACAGCTTGGTTTTTGCTCTGACATGTACTGTCAACTGCGGGACCTTTATATAGACCGGTGTGCCTTTCCAAATCATGTCCAGTCAATTGAATTTACCACCGTTGGACTCCAATGAAGTTGTAGAAACATCTGAAGGATGATCAATGGAAACAGCACGGACCTGAGCTCAGTTTACAGTCTCGTGGAAATAGGTCTGAATACTTAAAACAGAAATACCTTATTTACATAATACTTTTGTAAAAATGTTATTTGTTTTTGCTTTGTCATTATGGGGTATTGTGTGTAGATTGCACATTATTTATTTAACCCATTTTAGAATAAGGCTGTAACGTAACAAAATGTTGGAAAAAGGGAAGTGTTCTGAATATTTTCACAATGCACTGTACATGTTTGGCCAACTTGAGAATGAGGATAGTATTGTTATGGTTGGTCAAAAGTTCTCTGTGCTACTCCAAACAGTACCTATACGGTAACTGCTAATTGAGCATCACATTATCCCTTTACTAGCTAGCAAAGCTAGTGATTGTGTCCGTGTCCAATTCTACCTGTGTGTGGGAAATTTAATTTGATGTTACTTTTCTTTCCTCAGTGGGTCAACAGAGGCTAAACTCATAGGAATAGAATGACTAGTTCTCTACCTTAAATTCCCTAAAATGTGCTTTTTGGATAGTCAGTCTGCTAACGTTACTGTATCTTCCTTTCACACACTGTTTTCGGTGCTGAGTATGGAGTACTTTTGCTTAACCAGTAGAGTTACATCTGCTGATGTGACGTTCAGGAGAAAAATAAAAGTTACACCCCAATTTGCTTACTGGCACTAGATGTTCTACTGTGATGGAGCTCGGTCTTCTGCTGCCTTTTACTGTGAGATTGTACGTGCTCACATGCATGCTCCCCATCAAAGGAGGTACTGAAACTTGGGCATTAGCAACATTTTGTATTTTTATTAATGCTTTGAATGGTATCATCACCATTGTTCAGTAACAATCCCATGTTTACAAGTGAGGGGATCGTTCCATATAGTTCTCATGACAGGCTTAGCATAAAGTACAGAATAAAATGGGTTAAAGGGCATATTCTTAACTTCCAGCCTCAATGTCCACTCCCTCAAGCCATGGGAATAAATTCATAAATTATTATGACCAAAAGGATATCTTTCAGGTTTTTGAATTAGGCCTCTTCAGGAATCAATGGGTGTATATCATGAATTAAAAAAAAAAAAAATGGATGTAGTTAATGCAGATTTCCCCTTAAGATTTTAAAATGTATTGTGAATGCCCCCTATGATATAGATTCTACCTGTCTTTGAGAACAGTAGCACTCATTCCCTGGACAAAGGTACCTGACAAGCTCAACAGAGCATTGGACTTGAGTGAGGTGACTTTAGGTCAGTGGTCCACAGCCCAAAGAACCTCATTCACCCAGTCAACTCGAGCTTTCAAACCAGCTGCAGCTTTCCTGTCCTCCAAAGTGGAAATTGTTAGCCTAGGACACAATATATTTGAATAGGCAAAAAGTCTTTAATGTAACAATCCTTCCTTAGTTTTTCATCTCAATGGCAGCCCAGCCTCTTTTGTCGTAACTCTTTAGAAATGGGCTGGGAGAAATATAGGCCTAATCACTCTCACATTCATAGATAGTGCTATGGATACAACTGACAGTCCATGATATCAAAAAGCTAGTTTTAAACTTATTTGAAACTTGTTTAAAAACAATGGATTAAAACAACTATAGCCAATTTGGGGTTGTCAGTAGTGATGGGGGGGGGGGGGTGTAGATAAAATTACAATATTATTTCAATAATGTTTGTCCCAATAATCAATTTGTAAAAAGCAGTGGTGTGAAAATACTACTTCATTAGTTCTTTGGAGTTATCTGTACTTTACTGTGTAATTATTTGGGAAAAAAATTCTCCCCTATTTTGTGATATCCAATTGGTAGTCTTGTCCCATCGCTGCAACTCCCGTACGGACTCCGTAGAGGTGAAGGTCAAGAGCCGTGCATCCTCCGAAACACGACCTGCCAAGCTGCGCTGCTTCTTGACACAATGTCCGCTAAACCCGTGAGCCAGCCGCACCAATATGTCGGAGGAAACATTGTACAGCTGGCGACGAAGTCAGTGTGTATGTGCCCGGCCAACCACAAGGAGTTGCTGGAGCGCGATGGGACAAGGACATCCCAGCCTGCCAAACCTTCCCCTAACCCGGACGACGACGCTGGGCCAATTGTGCGCCGCCTTGTGGGTCTCCTGGTCGCGGCCGGCTGCGATACAGACCCGGGTTCGATCCCAGGCTGTGGCGAGAGCCCTGGATTGTGTAGACATGTTTGAGGTGTTGGCAGCTGCGAAGGCTATTCTCGTTGAGCGTGGCGACATACTGTTAACGTTTTATCCACTCCCTGTCCTTCGCTGTTGTAATCTGGGAAGATGCAATGTTCCCAAACGGGAGGTTTAAACTAGTTCCTGGCTGCGTCTCACAAAAGCACAGTTTCAAATTCGCCAATTAAGATTAGAATTTTGATTACAACGTGCTTTGTTTTAATGGAATAGCCTGAAATGTGTTTTTCAGCTCAGATTTACTCGCGGCATAGGCCTGCAACCCGGCATAGCCTATAGGCCTAGTGTTTTTTTATTTTGTAAATATATTTTTTTATATTAATTTGGGTTCACAATGAGGACAGACCTGAGGTCCCCGTACCAAACGGTTCCATACAAATAGTCTACTGTTACACCCTAACTTGTGATTTGTTCTCTTAACTAGCCTACTTTAGGCCCCTTTTTTGTTGTTTTTGTGAGAAGTGGCTGGTTAGACACACTCCAAGAGGAAAAGATTTGAGCAGCACAAGGCCCTATGGGGATTTCAGAGCCATGCAAATGACCGATAGTTACCTCTCCTGTGTTCCCGTTTTCACCCTGCCTCCCCTCACTCCCTCTTTCTGTTTCTCTCTGACTCCCACAGAGTGTTGACAAGCAGAAGGGTTCGTTTCTCTGAAGATATTATTGTCGTACAACTTCCACGTGACCGAGGACAGAGGGATTTAGTATTTTTTGTTGTTGAGTGGAACACACAGGCCTGTCCTTTTTAAAGCTGTTCATCTGTCAATGCCAGGGTAGCAGCCACATTGAATGAGGTTTCAGTCTCACATGGGCAAGATGGACCGATCATAACAATTACGTCAAAGGTATGTTGAACACCAGATGCCCAATTCAACGGTCTCTCTGGTAAATCTCCTAAACACACTGACACACAATACACTTGTGCCGCTCAAACGAGTAACAGGTCTATGCTACGTCTGTTTTTTAAAAATATTTTATTATGCTTACATTTGCCAAAATGTTTCATTGAATCAATGTCAATGCTCATATCTGAAGATAGGGCAGACGGCAATCCGCTAAAAGTGTTAAAAATTATAGTCATTTAGCAGACGCTCTTATCCATAGGGATTTACAGGAGCAATTACAGTTAAGTGCCTTGCTCAAGGGCACATCAACACATCAGAGCCTAATCGGCTCGGTGATTCAAACCATTAAACTTTCGGTTACTTGCCCAACGCTCTTAATCTAGGCCACCTGCCGTCCTGCTTTTTTCTTAGTTGATCATGTTTGAACAATGCTGACGAAGGAAAAATACTGGCGTTTTTGTTGCAGGTACAGCCAACTAGTGCAAATTTAATTTTGCGACATTGTATAATTTTGACAATCATTAGTTTTGGGGCTATACAGTTTGTTTACACTTACTTTACTCTAATGTTTGTAAATAATGTCAGCTTTGGGTTCTGATGGGGACAGTTGAACTAAACTCATGAGGCATTTATATGTTAAAGAATCAGTTGGTATCAATTGTTCTACAAATAGAGTACAATTTGCATCCCTTTGATATTTTAATGCCTGTTAGATTAAACGAAGCGCCCTTTAATATAGACCACATGGAACATTCAATATTTTATTTATTTATGAATAAAGACAGCATTTTTGTAATGTTTTTCAGACTTCTAGGAAGATTTCAACCCACTTAACCTCAATGTCTCCTAAATTTTCAACATCACTAAAGCCCTAGTTATGGGCAGTTCCACAGTAATGGAATTGCGCTGAGACCCTTAAAATGGATACCAATCAAAATAACATTTGAATCTCAAACTCTATGCACAAGGACTACTTTTTAAGAATTGACCCAGAACATTTTATAAAAACACATTTACTCGAACTGTGCAGATGCAAAGTTTGGTAGCAGAATTTCAGTAACAAGTCATCACGTTTTCCTAAAAATGTTAAATAACTGCTCCAAATTAAGATTCAAAGATGTCTGGAGAAAGAATGGGGTGACAACTGACATGTTGAACATCTCAGTTGGTTATTGAACTACAGTAAGTGAAGTGGATTTACACCCGGTAACAGAATTATGCTAATGGTATTTCATCATGGGTCCCTGATCTGTACGACACAGAATTGCATAATTATAGATATGAATGTCATTCTCTTCATGGTGATGTATCCTTAATAGCTACACAAAGGTAAAAATATGCAATATCCTCCTTTGCATATTTGGGTATTATTCTACACTCTTGTCTATTTATTTTAATGAGCTCTGGCACCATACAAGACCAAATTTGTTGGATTTGGACCGGACCAAATCCAAACCAATTATAGACATCTGTTGCGCAAGTTTGGACATCAAAGTACAGCACAATTTAGCTCAGTAATTACAATATAGTACACTACATAATAGTGTACTCAACAAGGGTCGTGTTAGCTCAGAATTCAGCATTTTTCACACAGAAAATGTAGCCGCTTAAGAATGATCTTGCTGCGTTTTGTTAACGCAGATCTAAAATGCTACATATTGTAAGCATGAATTCTGTACTTCAGTTGCACTTCTCCACTCGGATGAGAATTCACAAATGGGAGTTTTTATCAGCAGACAACGCTCTGACTGATGTGTAGCTACTTTTCTAGGTGTAACCTACTTTTCTCCGGTAATATGCAAGATGAACTTTAAACAAAAAACATAAAAAAATGTAGCTAGCTACATTCTTTCTATGATGAACATTAGAAATATGATGGCCGTGAATAGTTTTTACAAAAAATACCTAGTTCTTTTTCATTGTAAGCTCATTTATTTGTGGCTGCTATAAATAGCGTTGCACTTCTGTTATCTGATGAAAATTAAGCTATTTTATGCCGAATGTGTTGCACTAATGTATTTTCTGTGAAGGAACACTATAGTTGCACGCCCCTGATCACTCTCTATACTTTCAATATATAACCCAGGTTAAATGGTTTAAAACACAGATTTTTTTAAGGTTGTTTTGAAAATGCAGATTTCTGAACTCTAATGCAACCCCTGCTCAACTCTAGTGTGCTCTACTGTGTACTAAACTCTACTCCATTCTATTGTACTGTTCTGAACTATACTCTATAGTACAGTAAAGTACTGTACTTTTCTTTACTGTACTATACTCCTATTGTACTGTTCAAACTTTTGAAACCTGGACGTCTATGATCGGTTCAGATTTGGACCGGACAAAATCTAAACCAATCATGGACGTCTAGATTTGGGCCAAATTAAAGGCCAATTAAGGACCAAACAACGTTTGTGGATGTTGAAATTAATGCCAGATGATGGACCGACAATTTCAACTACAGTTGAACAAATAAATGAAAAGCTAAAATGTCTTGTCAACTAATTCAACTCCTTTTGACATGAGTAAAACATTGCTTAATTTGCATGTGCAATAATAGTGTTTTTGATGGACTGATCTCTGTACCCCACACACACACATCTGTTAGTCCTTCAGTCGAGCAGTGAATTTAAAACAGACTCAACCACAAAGACCAGGAAGGTTTTCTAATGCCTTGCGAAGAAGGGCACCTATTTGGTTGATGGCAAAAAATGTAAAAAGCAGACATTGAATATCCCTTTGAGCATGGTTAAGTTATTAATTCCACTTTGGATGGTATATCAATACACCCTGTCACTACAAAGATACTACTTAACTCCGTTGCCAGAGAGGAAGTAAACTGCTCAGGGATTTCACCATGAGGCCAATTGTGACTTTAAAAGCTTTGACGGGAGAAAATCGAGTAAAAATTATAATGCACAAAAATAGCCAAATAAATAGTTTAAAATACCAGAGATTCTTACGTGGCCCATTTTATATTAGGCTGGTGGTATTATTGGGCTATATCAGCCAACCCGGGTAGACTTAGTTTGAAAGCGTAATTGGGGCAAAATAAAGGAGAGTGGACACTTTCTTGACTTAAGCTACATTTTGCATAAGTTGTGGCGGCAGGTTCCCTAGCGGTTAGAGTTGGGCCAGTAACCGAAAGGTTGTTGGTTCGAATCCCCGAGCCTTCAAGGTGAACCTGTCTGTGCCCTTGATAAGAGCATCTACTGAATGTGAACCGGATGATTTTCAAGCAGTGTAAAATCTATTTCCAGTCGGTGTTGGAGTCTATTTAAACTATAGCCTATCATATTTAGGAAGTTAAAGACGAGTGCTGTGCTTCTGCATCCTGTATAGCCTAGTCTACAGGCTATTTAATTGAGACCACACGTAGAGGCGCACTTGATCTGGCACACTTTCTACTTTTTCACTTTATGGCATTTTCCTTTACATAAAGTGGTCTTTTGTGTCTATTGGCTCTTTTATATTAGTTATATGATATTATTTTATTACCCCCAGGTGCAGATTTGATTTCGTAATGACAAGCTGCTGTGCAGAAGATGTCCACACTGTCTGCGACTGATATCACAGATGTTGGTCATGGTAAGAGAGCCCCATGTTTTAGTCATGATCTGACTGAGTTCTTGAACTGTTGATGTGAATTTACATTATCTCCCATTCATCAGCTGGGTTCTCAGTCTTTTTATTCACTCACCCTTATTCTGCCCATCTTACAAGGGTAAAACATTTATTGGAGTTTTGAAGATTATTTACACCAGCGATTCTGAACTGAACGTTTTGAATGGGTCGTGGGTAAAATACAATAATACTCCAGTCTGAACTTAAACCAGGTATGTGGAATGTTAATGTACTTACATTTTCACACTTGTTTTTCTGATGTATGAACTCACTAAGTCGTTTTCAATGTAGCGCTATTAGTGCTATTTTTTTGGTAGATCTGTGGTCTCAAACCAGTGAGGTCATCAAGAATATGGGCATCATTTTATTATTGACATTGAAAGAGGTGGAAAGGGATGAGCTCTTGTCATGTAATTGCTACATTTGCTATCAATATAGCATAAAATAGTTTTCCAGATTGTATTCTGGTGACTTTTTTTTGTGATGTGAATATTGGGTTGCTACTGAGACAACCTGGTTCAATTTGGGTCCTTAGGCAAAACCAGTTGACAACCACTGATCTACACAATTAACATTATTTGACCCATTGGTCAAAAGATGCGTTTTTGATTGGGCACCCTACAATGTGTGTTTCTGTTTATTTGTTTTACTTTTTTATTTAACTAGGCAAGTCAGTTAAGAACAAATTCTTATTTTCAATGACGGCCTAGGAACAGTGGGTTAACTGCCTTTTTCAGCGGCAGATTTTTAACTTGTCGGCTCGGGGATTTGATCTTGCAACCTTTCGGTTCCTAGTCCAACGCTCTAACCACTAGGCTATCTGCCGCCCCGTATCACAGGTGAGGTGTTTGACGGGGACCCAGAGCTGCAGCTGGACTGCCTCTGCAGTGGTGACGACCGCAGCAGTGCAGAAATGAAGCATGAGGGCAACCTCCTCCCCCTGGAACCACCTGACCATGCAGGGTTTTCCAGCTCCCCCCAGAAAAGGCCTTCCTCACTAGCTGAGGAGAGCAGCCCATTGCCCATGGAGCCCAGTGACATCAAGGCCGACCCCGCCGGCAGCATGCCTGCCAACACAGGTGCGCATGTTTTTGTATTTTGGTTTGATTTAACCTTTTGTTTATTTATAAATTCCCATTTGAGTTCAAGAGACCTATTTTGTGAGGGAGACCTGACACCTGTGTGTTCAGTAATGTCATCAAACCAGTCGGACTGGTCCAAGCATCAGGCTAATCTGTCTCATCTTATATATTTAGAATACATACCTATATTTTCCCAGATAGTTCCATATAGTATATTGAGAGTACATGTATGCATTTACTGTTTTCTCTGATATTTGCATATCATCTATTGATAGTACATTTATTTTATGTATTTCCACAGAGGGCCAGCCGGTGAAGAGGAAGAAGGGTCCAGCCCCCAAGATGCTGGGAAACGAGGTGTGCAGCGTGTGCGGGGACAAGGCCTCAGGCTTCCACTACAATGTGCTGAGCTGCGAGGGCTGCAAGGGCTTCTTCCGCCGCAGCGTCATCAAGAGTGCCCAGTATTCGTGCAAGAACAACGGCCGCTGCGAGATGGACATGTACATGCGCCGCAAGTGCCAGCAGTGTCGGCTGCGCAAGTGCCGTGAAGCGGGCATGCTGGAGCAATGTGAGTTGTGGTTGCCACGGTTCCCTTTTTTAATATTTTTATATATATATATATATATATATATATATATATATATATATATATATATATATATATATATATATATACATACATACATACATCTTTAGCTTCAGAAATACCTGTGCTTTTTTTGGGACCTTTTCCTTAGATCTGTCGGGAAATGTAGGGGTTTTTCAAAAAAACAGAAGATGCTTTCTATAAAAAGCTGAAGTACATCATTGAAATTTACTTCCCAAACTATGGTAGTACTTATTTTTCCTACTTTTCATTACTGTGTTGATTGTGTTCCTGGCACCCACAGGCGTTCTCTCAGAGGAGCAGATCCGAGTGAAAAAGATGAAGAAGAACGAGGAAGAGACTGCACGCACGTCTGCCGTGGTGACCCCCACCCCGGTGCCAGAGGTGGTCCCGCTGGCGCCTGAGCAGTTGGAGATGATCGAGAAGCTGGTGGCCATGCAGAAGCAGTGCAACAAGCGCTCGTTCATCGACCGGCCCAAAGTCACGGTGATTGTCTCTGAGTGTCCCAATCCTTTGACGCCACAGGGCAAACTACCAACATATGGCATGCTTAGATATCTTAAACAGTTTTGATTGATTGACAGTTACACTAATGTAAGAATTGGTATGAAAACGTCATCTTGATGTGTAGGTGGAATACAACATTTCTGCATTCCACAATATTTACACACCACCTCCGCACGTTCAAAGACATGTTAGCCAAGAATACTGCAAAAAATATTCTTACTGTTGAATTTTGGACAAATGAACTGTCATCCAGACAATTGTTGGTAGTTCAGCAGCTCTGAGCACATGGTGAAATTTCTGCATTGTATTAGGTGTTTTTATTTTTTTTTATGTAAAAAAATATTGAATTGAATAATTTGTTCGTTAATCTATTGATGTCTTTGTCTCATCTAATTTCCAGCCGTGGCCCCAGAGTCAGGACCCTCAGAACAGGGAGGTGCGGCAGCAGCGCTTTGCCCACTTCACTGAGCTGGCCATCATGTCGGTCCAGGAGATAGTGGACTTTGCCAAGCAGTTACCTGGCTTCCTAGAGCTCACCAGAGAGGACCAGATTGCCCTGCTGAAGACCTCAACCATTGAGGTGAGTTTTTCTAGTGTATTGCTCTTTCCCCTCATCTTCTCACAGGTTTGTTAAAGTGGTAAATACAGTAATACCAAATGCCGGCTTGATATTGTCTTTCGCCTATTAAAAAACCCCACAAAAAAAAAACACTTGTAGTCAAGACCACTGGGAGGGGGGAATCATGTCTGGCTCAATAGCATTATGTTGGTTTTCAGGATCACATGTCTCAATATGTCAAGTAGATTATCTACTTTGCAGGATGTTTCACACTTGATCCCCAGTCACTGAGATGTGCCTTGTTTTTTGTCAGATCATGCTGCTGGAGACATCGCGGAGATACAACCCTGCCATTGAGAGCATCACGTTCCTGAAGGACTTCAGTTATAACAAGGAGGATTTTGCCAAAGCAGGTACAGCATCATATTTTGTTGGTCTGAGATGTTCATGGTCCACATTCAAGCTGCAATCAGTCAAAAACAAGCTGCTCGCCTTCAACTCCCTCTTGTTCTGTACCCCATACTCCAGGGGCTCCCACCCTTTTCCCCCCAGGGTCTCCTTTTTAACATAAATTACTTTTATTTTTTTGAAGGTAATTTCCTGCAATTCCATGTTGTTTAACAAGATTCATGACATATTTTAGGTAGGCTACTTGATGAGCATAATAATGGATAAGGAAAATTAAGTCTACACCCATCTTCCCAAAAATGTTATTCCGCTTAAATGTTTTTATTATAATTTATGAACCCTCAATCTTTAAAAAAAAAAAGTGAATAGATCAATTGAAAGCAGCAGTCACACACACAAGATTACTTCTCAAGTAAAGTCTAATTTCTTTGACTTTACTTTAGGTCGTAGCTCAGCTTCTGATTGTCATGGAGACAAACCAAATATATCCCCATGTGCATCAGTCGTGTCTTTATCTGACATTTTACCACTTAATAATTTATTTTTTTAATATACAGTACCAGTCAAGTTTGGACACCTACTCATTCAAGGCAGTCTCCTCTGAACAGTTGATGTTGATGTGCCTGTTACTTGAACTCAGTGAAGCAGTGGTGGTCCTCATGAGAGCCAGTTTCATAGCGTGTGATGGTTTTTGACTGCACTTGAAGAAACTTTCAAAGTTCTTAATTTTCTGGATTGACTGACGATGTCTTAAAGTAAAGATGGACTGTTTTTCTTTGCTTATTTGAGCTGTTCTTGCCATAATATGGACTTGGTATTTTACCAAACAGAGATCTTCTGTATACCATCCCTAACTTGTCACAACACAACTGATTGGCTCAAATGTGTTAAATTGAGGAATTTTTCCTTCTTAACTTAACAAGGCACACTTGTTAATTGAAATGCATTCCACCTCATGAAGCTGGTTGAGAGAATGCATAGTGTGCAAAGCTGTCAAGGCAAAGGGTGGCAACTTTGAAGAATCTCAAATGTAAAATATATTTAGCTTTAACACTTTGGTTAGTACATGATTTCATAGTTTTGATGTCTTCACTATTATTCTACAATGTAGAAAATAGTAAAACATGAAACACCCTTGAATAAGTGGGTGTGTCCAAACTTTTGTCTGGTACTGTGTGTATATACACTACCGTTAAGTTTGGTCACGTAGAAAAGTCCTTGTTTTTGAAAAACTTTTTTTCCCCATTAAAATAATGTAAAATTGATCAGAAATACAGTATAGACATTGTTAATTTTGTAAATGACTATTGTAGCTGGAAACAGCTGATTTTTATTAAAATTTATGGAATATCTACATTTATCAGCAACCATCACTCCTGTGTTCCAATAGCACGTTGTTAGCTAATCCAAGTTTATAATTTTAAGACTACTTGATCATGAGAGAACCCTTTTGCAATTGTTAGCACAGCTGAAAACTGTTGTCCTGATTTTAAAGAAGCAATAAAACTGGCCTTTAGACTAGTTGAGCATCAGCATTTGTGGGTTCGATTACAGCTCAAAATGGCCAAAAACAAAGACCGTCTCAAATTCGGTAGTCTATTCTTGTTCTGGGAAATGAAGGCTATTCCATACGAGAAATTGGCAAGAAACTGAAGATCTCGTACAATGCGGTGTACTACTCCCTTCACAGAACTGCGCAAACTGTCTCTAACCAGAATAGAAAGAAGTGGGCGGCCCCGGTGCACAACTGAGCAAGAGGACAAGTACATTAGTGTCTAGTTTGATAAACAGACTCCTCACAAGACTCAACTGGTAGCTTCATTAAATGGTACCTGCAAACACCAGTCTCAACGTCAACAGCGAGGAGGCTACTCCGGGATGCTGGCCTTCTAGGCAGAGTTCCTCTGTCCAGTGTCTGTTCTTTTGCCCATCTTAATCTTTTTTATTTATTGGCCCGTGATATATGGCTTTTTCTTTGCAACTCTAATGATCAATTAGCTAATCCAAGTTTAACATTTTAAAAGGCTAACACAACGTGCCATTGGCACACAGGAGTGATGGTTGCTGATAATGGGCCTCTGTACGCCTATGTAGATATTACATAAATCAGCTGTTTCCAGGTACAATTTGATGTTTTTGTAATGGACCAAAAAAATTATATTTTTTCTTAAACAAGGGCATTTCTAAGTGACCCCAAACTTTTGAACGTGTGTGTGTGTGTGTGTGTATTACACACCTCCCTCAAATCAAGGAAGATCCCGCACCCCCCCCCCTAAGGAAACTTTGGCGCCACCCCTGCCATACTCTGTAGAGACATTGACCTGTTACCCTTAACCCATATTTGTTTCCCTCTGTCTGTATTTCCCTCTCATCCCCCTCAGGGCTGCAGTTGGAGTTTATCAACCCCATCTTTGAGTTCTCCAAGGGCATGAACGACCTGCACCTGGACGAGGCGGAGTATGCTTTGCTCATCGCCATTAACATCTTCTCTGCAGGTCAGAGGTCAAGTGGTATGCTAGTGTGGAACAGAGCCCATATGCAAGGTCCCTTTATTACAAAGGTCTGGACATTGTCGTAATCATTAGGGACTCACGTATGTGGATATTCTGGGCCGATACCAATATAAAATATTTTCTTTGCAATATCGATTTAAGTTATCGGCCGATACCAATATTGTCACTGACATATTGTGCATCCCTAGTAATCATATGCGGAAGCGTCCCGAAAACAAACAAATTCATGGGAACAGCGCTGTTTTTAAAGATTCTACAGGGTTTCAGGTGAAAATATGACCAGGGGTCAGGAAATTAAGTAATAAGGTGGCTGTAGATATTTTGAAAAACTTTTCAATAAATAGAATGACAGTTAATGATGCAGTGCCTTCAGAAAGTATTCATACCCCATGACCTATTTAAAATTGACTGAATATGTTATCTACATATAATACCCACATAATGACTAAGTGAAAACAAGTTTTTAGAAAATGTAGCAAATGTATTGAAAAATTTAAAAACATCTAATTTACATAACTATTCACAAAACATGTTAGAATCACCTTCGGCAGCGATTTACAGCTGTGAGTGTCTGGTTAAGTCTCTACGAGCTTTGCACACCTGGATTGTACAATATTTGCACATTATTACAATAATTCTTCAAGCTCTGTCAAGTTTGTTCGATCATTGCTAGACAGCCATTTTCAAGTTTTGCCATAGAATTGTAGGCCTATTTAAGTCAAAACTGTAACTAGGCCACTCAGAAATATTCAGTCATCTTGGTAAGCAACTCCAGTGTATATGTGGCATTGTGTGTTAGATTATTGTCCTGCTGAAAGGTGTATTTGTCTGCCAGTATCTGTTGGAAAGCAGGCTGAACCAGGTTTTCCTGTAGGATTTTGCCTGTGCTTAGCTCTGTTCTGTTTCTTTTTATCCTAAAAAGGTGTGAACACCTTCTGAAGGCACTGCATGCGTTTGCTGAGGAGTTCACTACGTATGTCTATTTTCCACTTTGAGTGAATGGTAGCGGCACGGAAAGTTCACCATCAAAGTTATTTTCACTCGCCTCGCTGGTCTCTTTGCCTAAAAGCGGAAGAATTCGGGATATCAAAATATTAATGTCTTGACCTGGGTACTACAAAGACCTTCCCCATATGTAGGAAGTAATATTCAACAGATATCTATGCATTGTATTGGGTATAAAACATTCAGCTGTATATGTATGTTTCCCAGACCGGCCCAATGTGCAGGACCATGAACTGGTGGAGCGACTGCAGCAGCCGTATGTGGACGCACTTCGTTCTTACATCATGATAAAGAGACCAAACGTGAGTGCCCTAGTTATTATATACACTGCTCAAAGAAAAAGGGAACACTTAAACAACACAATGTAACTCCAAGTCAATCACACTTCTGTGAAATCAAACTGTCCACTTAGGAAGCAACACTGATTGACAATACATTTCACATGCTGTTGTGCAAATGGAATAGACAACGGGTGGAAATTCTAGGCAATTAGCAAGACACCCCCAATAAAGGAGTGGTTCTGCAGGTGGGGACCACAGACCACTTCTCAGTTCCTATGCTACCTGGCTGATGTTTTGGTCACTTTTGAATGCTGGCGGTGCTTTCACTCTAGTGGTAGCATGAGATGGAGTCTACAACCCACACAAGTGGCTCAGGTAGTGCAGCTCATCCAGGATGGCACATCAATGCGAGCTGTGGCAAGAAGGTTTGCTGTGTCTGTCAGCGTAGTGTCCAGAGCATGGAGGCGCTACCAGGAGACAGGCCAGTACATCAGGAGATGTGGAGGAGGCCGTAGGAGGGCAACAACCCAGCAGCAGGACCGCTACCTCTGCCTTTGTGCAAGGAGGAGCAGGAGGAGCACTGCCAGAGCCCTGCAAAATGACCTCCAGAAGGCCACAAATGTGCATGTGTCTGCTCAAACGGTCAGAAACAGACTCCATGAGGGTGGTATATGAGGGCCTGACGTCCACAGGTGGGGGTTGTGCTTACAGCCCAACACCGTGCAGGACGTTTGGCATTTGCCAGAGAACACCAAGATTGGCAAATTCGCCACTGGCGCCCTGTGCTCTTCACAGATGAAAGCAGGTTCACACTGAGCACATGTGACAGACGTGACAGAGTCTGGCGACGCCGTGGAGAACGTTCTGCTGCCTGCAACATCCTCCAGCATGACCGGTTTGGCGGTGGGTCAGTCATGGTGTGGGGTGGCATTTCTTTGGGGGGCCATGTGCTCGCCAGAGGTAGCCTGACTGCCATTAGGTACCGAGATGAGATCCTCAGACCCCTTGTGAGACCATATGCTAGTGCGGTTGGCCCTGGGTTCCTCCCAATGCAAGACCTCATGTGGCTGGAGTGTGTTAGCAGTTCCTGCAAGAGGAAGGCATTGATGCTATGGACTTGCCCGCCCGTTCCCCAGACCAGAATCCAATTGAGCACATCTGGGACATCATGTCTCGCTCATCCACCAACGCCACGTTGCACCACAGCCTGTCAGGAGTTGGCGGATGCTTTAGTCCAGGTCTGGGAGGAGATCCCTCAGGAGAGACCATCCACCACCTCATCAGGAGCATGCCCAGGCATTGTTGGGAAGTCCTACAGGCACGTGGAGGCCACACACACTACTGAGCCTCATTTTGACTTGTTTTAAGGACATTACGTCAAAGTTGGATCAGCCTGTAGTGTGGTTTTCCACTTTAATTTTGAGTGTGACTCCAAATCCAGACCTCCATGTGTTGATAAATTAGATTTCCATTGATAATTTGTGTGATTTTGTTGTCAGCACATTCAACTATGTAAAGACAAAAGTATTTAATAAGAATATTTCATTCATTCAGATCTAGGATGTTATTTTAGTGTTCCCTTTATTTTTTTGAGCAGTGTAAATGATTTACCTTGTACAAGCCGCCATGTGTAGGTTTTGAGGATTCAGTTGTCACATGCACCCTTGAGTCCGCATTGAGTTGAATTCCGTTTTCAATTCCAGTCGGTACAGGAAATGTATTGAAATGTAGGTCATGAGTGGGAAAATCCAAATAGAAAGTGAAATGAAAATGTTAGGTTAAAAAATACAACATTTATTGATCCCCACAACTGAATTATGAACAGGGTTAAAATAATCTTTCTTGGGCCTCCCGGGTGGCGCAGTGCATTGCAGTGCTAGTTGTGCCACCAGAGACTCTGGGTTCGAGCCCAGGCTCTGTCGCAGCTGGCCACGACCGGGAGTTCCATGGGGCGACGCACAATTAGCATCGTCCGGGTTCAGGAGGGTTTGGCAGTGCACGCTGACCAGGTCGCTAGGGGCACGGTGTTTTCTCCGACCCGCTGGCTTACGGGTTGGATGCGCACTGTGTTAAGAAGCAGTGCGGCTTGGTTGGGTTGTGTTTGGGAGGACGCATGACTCTCGACCTTCGTCTCTCCCGAGCCCGTACGGGAGTTGTAGTAATGAGACGAGAGGAACTACTAAAAACAATTGGATATTACGAAATTGGGTTAAAAAACACTTTCTCTTCTGTCTAGGATCACCTGATGTTTCCACGCATGCTCATGAAGCTGGTCAGCCTCCGCACCCTCAGCAGCGTCCACTCTGAGCAGGTCTTCGCCCTGCGCCTCCAGGACAAGAAGCTCCCGCCGCTGCTGTCTGAAATCTGGGACGTCCACGAGTGACTCCGCTGACGCCCTCACGGAACTCTGCTGCGCTTCGCAAACGTGTGTACTTGGATGGACATTGGAGTGTCGAAAAAAAGACTTGAGAATGAAGCGATGCCTCCAAGGCTACCCAAACACGACGAATCAAACCTACAGATTGGTTGCCAGATTGGAGGAACTTTTTTTAAATTCTATTTTTTTTTAATGTCTTCTGTGTGGTTTGGCAGGATATTGATGGCCCTCTCTCCTGCAGACTGGGACACTAATCTCATGGGGGAGGTTGGGGCACAGAAATAGAATGAATATAATTGGTATTTCTATGGGTTGAGGATTGTGCACACCTGATTTCTGTCCCTCACCCATTCCGTTGTATTAAAGGTGAGACGGCTTGTGGTGAGATTGTGCTGAGACTTGGCTCAGACTTGCTAGCCAGTGTTAACCATTTAAATCTATTGATATCTGTTGATATTCAGTCTCGTGATAGACATATCTTTAATGACAATTGCCAAGAAGCTCCACTCTCAGATCCACATCATCGATGATAACCCCATAGTGAAAATAAATGGAAAAATACATGTTATAGCCCAGTGTTGCAATGGGATAGGATAGAGGTATTTTAACTGCTGCCCAATGTTAAGAAATGTCTTATTGGTGTCCACTGTCCAGATGTATATTAGAATGGTAGGTCGCCTGCTTGATACTGTTGCGATTTTAGCAGTTTAATATTCAGCCATCTGATTTGTTCTCCTCTCGGGGAAGGAACAGGAAAGCAATTCTGATTGAATTGTTTAAGGTAAAGTGATTGGAAGTGTTGGTATCGTCTACCACTTTCAAGCGCAGGGCCCCCACCAACCGTTTGTAAATGCACTCAAACATTGATTTACATGTACAAAGTATATATTACTATGACAAAATATATATATATTTAGTATGCCCACAAGTGAAGACATCCATACAAAACGACTGTACAATCAACACTCTCTAACGCACAAGCTAGCAGTGATTTATTTTTAAGCGTGACTGGGTATGTCACGGACAAGCTGAGACCTTATACACTGGAACAACTTCAATGCTAAGCTTAGGCTATAGGTGGGGGCACAAAAAACTCATGCAGTGGCTCGTGGGTCTGCTTACCCACAATCTGCCCCGCCTACCTTGCGAGCAAAACATTTTAGTGCTCCTCCCTCATGACAGTGAAGAACACATTTTAGTTTTAAAGTTAATTTCCTGCAATTCTACACTTTTTGCCATAGGGCGGAGGCAAATGTTTGCAGTTTTTAATATGGTAACTGATTATCAACCGGTCGGTCATTCGACCATGCTTACTACAAGTTTGGTAAATTAGCTGGCCGCTAGACTATCTAAGCTGACCTGGGCTAATTGACTGCTGATGCACAACCCAATTTTTTTTAAATTGCACTTTGTCTTTTATTGTAACTCGCAACAGTAAGTTGAGACCCCATCCCTGGTCTAGTCATATGTACTGTCCTCCCCTCCACCAAATCAGCATGATTCAAGACATCTGAGTGGAAACTTTGTCTAAAATGTGCTTTGCATCCCACAATAGTTGGAATATCAAAATAAGTAAAATTGTGCTCCTTGTGTGGGCAGTACTTTCTTCAACGGTAACATTTGTGGGTTACACTTTATAACTTCAATGAATAAACCATTGTAAATGTTTTAAACGCTTATATACATCTATGAATGTCTACTAATAATGAAATACTTAATAGTTTTAAACTATTTATAAATGGTTATTCGTGAATGTTATTAGTCTTACCCATTTGATTACTAATAAGGCCATTATAACGTTTCACTCGACTAAGCTCTGTTATTCATCTTTTTTTCCCTTCATGTTTCTATCACAGTCCTTTTGTATGATGACGACTTCTCTAATGTGACACTTTTATTAAACAAACGTTCAGAAGGAATTAGAGAAGGAAAGCTTTTTTGTTGCGATTTCTGAGTGACAGTTTTGTCCATTCCTTACAACTCAAATCAGTGAAATAGAGAGAGGAGAGTTGAGGACTCTGAGACAAAATGGGGCGATTTATCATAAGTTGCACAATATGTCAAAGTAGCACAGAGATAAAGGAGGTAAGATACATTGGGGCATAAGGTTTTCACACACTTCTACACTATTCAAAGGGTTTGCTCTTCCCTGGGCATGTGTGTGGAGCCATCTATTTTCAATTCCTCTTGAGACCCAAATGTCAAAACCATACAATCACAGTTTTTCTTCTTTTTCCCTTCAATATGTGACTCATACCAGTGAATGATTTGTCTGCATTGAAATTACATTATTTCAGTATTTTCAATATTAATAGAAAACTAAAAATGAACACAAGGTATGCGATTTAATGGTATGGAGTCTTAGGTCTAAATTATGTTTTCAGTTGTTTGGAATACACAATGTTCCTTGATATTATTGTTAATACTGTTGGTAACTGAAAGTTGATTGTAATAGAATTTACGACATTCTGGTGTGCAGAACTCATTTAATTCCCTTCTCTACATCTTAAAAGGGTGAAGCTGTAAACAATATTGTCATAAATGCAAACTTATTTGAATGTTTTTTTTAACACTTTAGGACCGTCTATATTCTTTTATATGTATAAATTAAAACAAAAATATTGTAGCCTATTGTCAGAATGTTTCCGAAACAAATATTTTCCCGATTTTTGTTCTATTATTATTATTACAATTTCAAAGTGATTTAAGCTCATACGACATTAATAAATTGTAATTGTTCCTAGTTTTTTTCAAAATGCTGCTTTTATAAATATTTCAACACTAGGTGAAACAAATTAGTTAGTTCTCTTAAATGTAGCACGGCCAGTAAACCGGTGCTGGGAATTTATTCACCCACACTTGTGTTTGGTGTTCTGTGGTCAAATAGCAACAGAACTGTTGACTGCTCTATTTATATAAAAAAAATAAATAATCAGAAGCGCTTGTAAATACAGAATGAATTAGGTTAAGTTGGAAACTACCTTGGCATTTTACTGTATTGACAACCATTTACTGTATTACACAGTAGGCTTCATGCAATTATAGTTCTAGTCCGTTTGGGGTCTATTCTTGTCATTTTAAATTATGCTTAGTGACAGCTCCCAAATATACTGAACAAAAATACAAACGCAACACGTAAAGTGTTGGTCACATATTTCATGAGCTGAAATAAACAATCCCAGAAATGTTCCATATGCACAAAATGTTTCACTCAAATGTTGTGCACAAATTTGTTTGCGTCCTTGTTATGGCGCATTTCTCCTTTGCCAAGATAATCCATCCACCTGACAGGTGTGGCATCAAGAAGCTGATTAAATAGCATGATCATTACACAGGTGCATCTTGTGCTGGAGACAAAAGGACACTAAAATATGCAGTTTTGTTACAACACAATGCCACAGATGTTTTGAGGGAGTGTGCAATTGGCATGCTGACTGCAGGAATGTCCACCAGAACGGAATGTTAATTTCTCTACCATAAGCCACCTCAAGTTTTAGAGAATTTTGCAGTATATCCAACCGGCCTCACAACCGCCGACCACGTGTAACCACACCATCCTAGGACCTCCATCCGGCTTCTTCACCTGTGTCTGAGACTAGCCACCGTCCGGATGGAGGTCCTAGGATGGTGTGGTTACACGTGGTTGGCGGTTGTGAGGCTGATGAAACAGGAGTATTTCTCTCTGTAATAAAGCCCTTCTGTGGGGAAAAACAATTTCTGATTGGCTGGGCCTGGCCCCCCCAGTGGCTGGACCTATGCCCTCCCAGGCCCTCCAGTGACTGGGCCTATGCCCTTCCAGGCCCCTCAGTGGCTGGGCACAGGTGAAGAAACCGGATGAAGGTCCTAGGATGGTGTGGTTACATGTGGTCGGCGGTTGTGAGCTGATGAAACAGGAGTATTTCTCTCTGTAATAAAGCCCTTCTGTGGGGAAAAACTATTTCTGATTGGCTGGGCCTGGCCCCCCCCAGTGGCTGGACCTATGCCCTCCCAGGCCCTCCAGTGGCTGGGCCTATGATGCCCTTCCACGCCCACCCATGGCTGCACCTTTGCCCAGTCATGTGAAATCCATAGATTAGGGCCTACTTCATTTATTTCAATTGACTGATTTCCTTAAATGAACTATAACTCAGTAAAATCTTAAATTGTTTTATGTTGCGTTTATATTTTTGTTCAGTATACATTGTAATGATGATTAAAAGTGCACTAATCAAGTTTTAGTTGCTAATGAATTCAGTGTTGACTGTTTTCTCCTTAAACTACACAATCCTTACAATATTTCTGGCCATTTAGGAGACCCTTTTTGACCATTAACTAATTTCAATGAATTAGGCCCTGCATTCAATATTGGACTAAGAACTGGCAATAACACATCCACCCAATGTTACACAATGCAATCATTTGACAAATACATGTTACAAAATAAATGGTGTGTGCTGCTGTAGTGGCAGCAAAGAGACTTTCAAGCTCCCTGTCCCGTTTTCCCAATGACCTATGTGAAGCTAGCCATAGTAAGGATTACCCACAAAAAAAGTCCCTCATTGAAAGTGATGCAAATGGATACAAATAGACTTCAGAATTGCATTTGGGGCATACTTGTAATTCCCTTTACAGCCTTACCTATGGATTGGGGATCAATGAAATGGGGTGTCAGTCTACTCAGTGACACCTACAGAACAGTGAAGAGTTTACACAAATTTTAGTATCATAGCTCATATTGAGGGACTCTGAAGCGCCAACTCTAGGTCCAAGAGGCTTCTAAACAGCTTCTACCCCCAAGCCATAAGACTCCTGAACATCTAATCAAATGGCTACCCAGACTATTTGCATTGCCCCCCCCTCCCCCTCTTTTACGCCGCTGCTACTCTGTTATTATCCATGCATAGTCACTTTAATAACTCTACCTACATGTACAGTACATATTACCTCGACTAACCGGTGTCCCGGCACATTGACTCTGTACCAGTACCCCCTGTATATAGTCTCGCTATTGTTATTTTACTGCTGCTCTTTAACTACTTGTTACTTGTTTCTTATTCCTATTTTCTAAACTGCATTGTTGGTTAGGGGCTTGTAAGTAAGCGTTTCTGTTGTATTCAGCGCATGTGACAAATAAATGTGATTTGATTTTTATTTGAAACCACTGTGAAATGAGCCACATTAAGCTTACCAATTAAGCCACTATGTGTATTGGACATTCATTTTGCACAGTACAGCCTTACCTATGGATCCTGGATCAATAAAATGGGGTATCAGTCTACTCTTTGACACCCACAGAACACAACTGAAGGATTTCACAAATATTAGTGTCGTAGCTCATATTGCGGGACTTTGACTGTGGGAAATCACCTCCCCGTCAGTCTCTTGTGCGTATTGACATTCATATTGTACTGTACAAGTGATTTCCCACAGTCAATGTCCTGCAATAAGAGCTACACCGCTCATATCTGTGGCCCTAGGTGTCACTGAGTAGACTGATACACCATTTAATGTATGCACAATCCATAGGTAAGGCTATACAGTGCAATATGAATATAAAGATGCACAATAGGCCCACAGTCAAAGTCCTACAATAAGAGCTATGGTGCTAATATTTGTGTAAACTATTCGATGTTGTTCTGTGGGTGTCACTGAGTAGACTGAGCTGGGGCCTCCCTGGATTTTGTGTTAAACGCTCTACAACAAAGCTTTCTCTGCCCTTAACCTGGTTCTGAACACCTCCAAAACAAAGGTCATGTGGTTTGGTAAGAATACCCCTCTCCCCACATGTGTTTACTACATCTGAGGGTTTCGAGATTGGCTAGACGGTACACTGTCCTTCTCTCAGCACATATGCCTAGTTAAATAAAAAATAAATAAACATATCAAAGCTGCAGGCTGAAGTTAAATTTAGACTTGGTTTCCTCTATTGTAATTGTCCCTCTTTCACCCCAGCTGCCAAACTAACCCTGATTAAGATGACCATCCTACCCATGCAAGATTACAGAGATGTAATTTATAGATCGGCAGGTAAGGATGCTCTCGAGTGGCTAGATGTTCTTTACCATTCAGCCATCAGATTTGCCACCAATGCTCCTTATAGGACAGATCACTGCACTCACTCTATACTCTTCTGTAAACTGGTCATCTCTGTATACCCGTTGCAAAACCCTCTTAGGCCTCACTCCCCCCTATCTGAGATATCTACTGCAGCCCTCATCCTCCACATGCAACACCCATTCTGCCAGTCACATTCTGTTAAAAGTCCCCAAAGCACACACATCCCTGGGTCGCTCGTCTTTTCAGTTTGCTGCAGCTAGCGACTGGAACGAGCTGCAACGAACACTCAAACTGGACAGTTTTGTCTCAATCTCTTCAGTCAAATACTCAATCATGGATACTCTTACAGACAGTTGTGGCTGCTTCGCGTGATGTATTATTGTCTCTACCTTCTTGCCCTTTGTGCTGTTGTCAGTGCCCAATAATGTTTGTACCCTGTTCTCTGCTGCTACCATGTTGTGCTGATGCCATGCTGTGTTGTCATGTGTTGCTGCCATGCTATGTTGTCGTCTTGGGTCTCTCTTTATGTAGTGTTGTCTCTTGTCGTGTTTTGTCCTATATATATATATATATATATATATATATATATATATATATATATATATATATATATATATATATATATATTTATTTTAAATCCCAGCCCCCGTACCCATAGGACCTTTTGGTAGGCTGTCATTGTAAATAATATATATATTTTTTAATAGACTTGTCTTTAAATAAAAGGTAAAAAATAAATAAATAAGACTGATACGCTATTTCATTGATCCACAAGCCATAGGTAAGGCTTTACAGTTAAATAAGTATGCCCCCAATGCAATTAGGAAGTCTTATACATCCACAGTGCGATTTCAACTGATTGTTAAATGTGTTTAACAGTCCCACCTTGTTAAACATTATGTCGTCAAAATATGACATGACCGAAATATTTGCATCACTTTCAACGAGGGACTTTTAGTTTGAAGACGAACAGCAATTTCCACTTTTGTGGCTAATCATTATTGTGGCTAGAGTCACATAGGTGTCACAATGGTACAGTCTGCCCCCATCCGCGGAACTCCAGTCCCTGCAGATGATCTGGTGGAAATGTTATGAAGACAGGTTTTAAGCCAATAATCATACGCGAGCAAGCATTTCACAGTCTACAATTAGGTGTGGATTTAAAGCACACATTGACGAGCTGTTGAATCACCATCTCTGGAAAATGGATCCAGGATACTTATTACATCTCGCTATTTGAAATACGTCTCAATTCATCTCACTCACTGGCTTTCATTCTACCATCAATAACATACCAGGCCGACGACGACTGCTAACTAGCTAGCAGGTATTCCTAGCCACCTAGCTAACATACTGGTAAGATGTTCTTGCATTTTTCTATTCGCATCTTTCTTGGTAGCAAATTTCACAAATGCGACAACGTCAGTTAGTACTGACGATAAAATATGTTACTTGCCATGGTAAACAAACTTGAAGATAGCTATCATAAGTAGCTAACGTTAGCTATCATAAGTAGCTGGCTGTCTAACGTTAGCTACTTACGATAGCTGTTAGCTAATGCACTCGTGACGTACGTATGAGTGATGGAGTTGGTTTGCTCTGTAACTGTGTTCTGGAGGATGCTGATTATTTATAGATGGTAATAATCAGCTAAATACTGGAACAATAATTCAATGCAGGTCGTTAGAATATCCACGTCCTTATTGAAATTGTAATTAAACATGGCATGGTACTTGTTAACCATTTGCCGGTAGCTTTTCCGTTAAACATAATTAAGTCCACATCACCACGGTCTTAGTCATTATTCCGTCAAGACAGTGTGAGGTAGTATCATAACTAAGCTCTACCTAGCCAGCAACCCAGGCTATGTAGCTATCCGAGAAGGGTGCCATTGCGGCCCGCAATTCAGGGCGTTCCTGCACCCCTCTTTATACTTCGATTGATCCATTTTTAAGCTAGGACTCTGGTACAAAGGCTGGAGTTTGTCGCTCCAGTACAGTAGGTGGCGGAAATGCACTGTAACATTGGACGCTAACCGCTGATAAAACCTCCGTATTTTATTTTTAAAAATTTAACTAGGAAAGTCAGTTAAGAACTTAAGAACAAATTCTTATTTACAATTACGGCCTACCAGGGAACAGTGGGTTAAATGCCTTGTTCAGGGGAAGAACGACAGATTTTTACCTTGCCAGCTCGGAGATTCCATCCAGCAACCTTTTGGCTACTGGCCCAACGCTCTAATCACTAGGCTGCCTACCACCCCTAGTGATGGGGAAACTAAGCTTTGAGGTTTTCCACCCAATTCTGTCGAAAATAGGTTAGTTACTCTAGGCTTTGACCAACAAACACAGTTACTATTGGCAAAATAATTTAGAGCTGCCAAATTTTTAGAGATGATGTCCCACATCCCCATCACGTGCGCAACTAGCCTTTTTGTCTTCTACCAAACCAATACCAAACCAACCAGGTGGTGGTGCAACGGAGCTTCGGATGTCATTGATCACATGCTCTGATAAATTGATACAGGGATTGGCACACTGCTTTGAAGTACACTGCTTAGCTATTTTGACACGTGCCTCGGAGCTCCGGGATCAAACGTACCATCACCAGGTAGACGGTGTCCTTCGCCCTGGCTATCAGGCACTGCTTTCCCGCAGTTTTGTTAACGATGGCAAGGCAGTTGTTCGGGCAGATGGGAGCGAAGGATACTGTGTTAGCTATCTAGCTAGCTAGGACTCCTGTACACAGCAGGCGGGATAGGTAGCTAGCTAGCACACCAGTAGACTGCACTTCGCTCACGCCTGTCAGGCACTGTTTTCCCGCAGTTCTGTTAATGAAGACGAGGGCAGGTGTTCGGCAGGGAGCAAAGGACACAGTGTGCTAGCTGGCTGGCGGAATAGGTAGCTAACAATAGCTAGGACACCAGTGGACGGTGTACTTCGCCCCCGTCTGTCGGACACTGCTTTCCCACAGATCTGTTAACGACGGCAAGGCCAGGTGTTCGGCAGGGAGCAAAGGACACGGTGTGCTAGCTAGTAAGCTAGCTAGCTAGGCGGACTCCGGTACACAGCTGGCGGTAGGCAGGTGCAACATCGCTAGCTAGCTAAGACACATGTAGACAGTGTCCTTCAAACTCAGATAATACTTATTTCCCTTTTGACCCACATTTTAATCCATAGACAATCAGAATATCCAGAATATCAAAAGTGTCACTCAAGCATGAAGATGGCGTGCTTAGGGGGGCGTTCATGCAGGAACAATGAGATGCTCGAGGAGGGGGGCGCTCATGTAGGCCGCAATCACACACTGAGTTAGCCTGCTTCTAGCAAGACACGATGTGGATGCTACGCAGAGGTCTTTGAGGGAAAACCTTTCTAAATTCCCTATTTTTAGTTAAGTAAGGTAAAGGCTACCTTGGATCTTGGGGTCAAGGGTGTTTTGACCCATTGTCACCAATTATGTATATTGTCACCCATGCAGAAGAGTCTTGCACTGTCTAGCTGCAGTTGCACATCAGGCAAATTATGATGACATTGCAAGAATGAGAGAATCTCAAACCTATAGCTTAAATACTTGCGTGAGTACTATTCAAGCAGTTTTGCTTGTACTAGTCAGTGTCTTCTTCATTTGATAGAAAGCATAACATATAGGCACCTAGGCAGAATTAATATATTATATCAGGCCTATGTCTGATTGCAGACACACTAGCCACAACATCAAGATCCGTTCCTTTAGGCAGCCCAAAAGAGATGTGAAGAAATAGCCACATTTGTTTATTTACTATAAGACCATGGCCAGCCAGCTGGTGTGATGGAGTCATTTTCATGTTTTGAAACACCATCAAGAGCACCAATTTCCAGTGAATGGTGAAAATGCAGTATTTTAAACTGCAGTATTTCAGAATATTTCCGACTGTACAGCACTTTTGTGTACTTATGTTTCTAGGTGTCTCTCCGCAGTTTTAGTTTTGTTCGCAGCAAAACTAACAAGACATTGTCTTGTCCAATAAAGGGACAATCTGGCTATTTAAAAATGTGAGGCCACTGCAATAGGCTACATCCTTTCCATTTTGGTTGCAATTCAGTGTTAGAGTTGGTTTGCATGTTGTGTGAATCATATCTCCCCTCAATGCTTACATAACCAGTCAGTACCACCTGCAGAGTCGACCACTCTGACCAGATTCAGCTGTTGCCTTAACCTGGGCCATTATTTAGCCTGTGAAGATCATTCGATTGGCGGGGACCTGCTTTCTCTCACATGGTTCAGTCATTACGCTAGCCTACTCTGATTTTCTGCTCTCTGGGAAAGGAAGGCTTTGATTGCTTGACCCAGAGCTCACCTCTTGTCAGATGGTTTACAGTGTATCTTGTATTTTGTCAGTGTTGCTGTTGGATTGGTAAACTTGACCAGGAGCTCTAGCTCTGTCACCCCTACTTTAAAATGTGTATTTTCAATAACCCTATTTCAATATTATGTCAGTGTTAAAACTTTTTTTCAGTGTTTATTAATATTTTCTCCCGCTGTCGAAACCCGACATGCAACGCATAGTGTACACAGTGACGTACGCTATGCATAGTGTACACAGTGACGCTATTAGGGTTATTGGTTTTGGTGAGGAAATTGTGTATGTTGTCAGCCCTGTATGTTGATGCTGGGGGCCTTCAATTCCAGGCCAGATATAAAAACTCTGGTGTTGTCATTAATGTGGCATAATGAAGGTGGCAGTTAAATGTTTTGCTGTATATTGGACAGAAATTAACTGCCTAGCTAGGCCTTAACTGTATACATTTAGGCCTGGTTCGCAGTCGGTGTTCCAATTCCTCCCAAAGGTGTTCGATGGGCTTGAGGTCTGGGCTCTGTGCAGGCCAGTCAAGTTCTTCCACACCTATCTCAACAAACCATTTCCGTATGGACCTCGCTTTGTGCACAGGGTCTGAAACAGGAAAGGGCTTCCCCAAACTGTTGCCCCAAAGTTGGAAGCACAGAATCGCCTAGAATGTCATTGTATGCCGTAGCATTAAGATTTCCCTTCATTGGAACTAAGGGGCCTAACCTGAACCATGAAAAACAGCCCCAGACCATTATTCTTCCTTCACCAAACTTTGCAGATGGTACTATGCATTGGGGCAGGTAGCATTCTCCTCTCATCTGCCAAACCCAGATTTGTTCGTCGGACTGCCAGATGGTGAAGCGTGAATCTTCACTCCAGAGAATGCGTTTACACTGCTCCAGACTCCGATGGCAGCGCAGTTTACACCACTCAAATTGACACTTGGCATTGCACATGGTGATCTTAGGTTTGTGTGCAGCTGCTCGTCAATGGAAACCCATTTCATTAAGCTTCCGACGAACATTTCCTTATGCTGACATTGCTTCCATAGGCAGTTTGTAGTGAGGACCGACGATTTGTGCACGCTATGCGCTTCAGCACTCGGTGGTCCCATTCTGTGAACTTGTGTGGCCTACCACTTTGCGACTGAGCCGTTGTTGCTCCTAGACCTTTCCACTTCACAATAACATCACTTCTAGTTGACCGGGGCAGCTCTAGCAGTGCAGAAATTTGACGAACTGACTTGTTGGAAAGGTGGCTTTCTATGACTGTGCCACATTAAACGTCACTGAGCTCTTCCGTAAAGCCATTCTACTGCCAATTTTTGTGTATGGAGATTGCATGGTTGTGTGCTCAATTTTTTTTCACGTCAGCAACGGGTGGGGTTGAAATGGCCAAATCCACTAATTTGAAGGGTTGTCCACATAATTTTGTTAATATAGTGTATATTGAGCAATATATTAGGAACCTCAAATAGCAATACATTTGCAGCATCTAATCGCAATACGTCTCTTCTCGGCAACTATGTATTGTGACAATATTGTATCATGAGTTGGCAATTCTAGGGATGGCAATTCCCATCCCTAGTTTTTGCACACAGATTCCATCTATGACATCATATTCATTAGAGTTGAATCCAATTGGAGGAAGGCATCCTAATGGTAGTTTGTTACTTGGACAGGTTTGAATTATTTTGTAATGGTTGTCTAGATCCTTGAGGCATTTACATTTAGCAGCTGAATGACACACAATGAGTATTTTGCAGTCTGCTACAGGCTGTTTTCAGTAGAGGTCGACCGATTATGATTTTTCAACGCCGATACTGATTATTGGAGGACCAAAAAAAGCCGATACCGATTAATCGGCCGATTTTTTTTAAATTTATTTATTTGTTTATTTATTTGTAATAATGACAATTACAACCATACTGAATGAACACTTATTTTAACTTAATATAACACATCAATAAAATCAATTTAGCCTCAAATAAATCATGAAACATGTTCAATTTGGTTAAAATAATGCAAAAACAAAGTGTTGGAGAAGAAAGTAAAAGTGCAATTTAAGAAAGCTAACGTTTAAGTTTCTTGCGCAGAACATGAGAACATATGAAAGCTGGTGGTTCCTTTTAACACGAGTCTTCAATATTCCCAGATAAGAAGTTGCGCGGCTAATATTTGACCCATCAGATCAAACACAACCATCTTTGTCAGATATAGGCTACTGGTAAGCTGATCTGGTTGTGGAATGTTGCACTGCATCTCCGTGCAAGAGGCGTCACTACAGTCCCTGGTTCGAATCCATCCGGCCGGGATTGGGAGTCCCGTAGGGCGGGTTTTGCCGGGGTAGGTCGTCATTGTAAATAAGAATTTGTTCTTAACTGACTTGCCTGGTTAAATAAAAAAAAAAATAAGGGAGGCTACTGGGAACAAGATGCAAGCGTGCACAGTTTTTACATTGCCACATAGATTTGTTATTTGCTGCCACTTCACTGCTGAGGTCCCTAGTGCATTAGCGCCCACACATTTGTAAATTAATTATGCTACTCCAAGAAGGAAGGTAAACAAACCAGTGAAGAAGGCTCAGGCAATATTTCCTCTGTGTTATTGATAGAAAAAAAGCTAGGCCGGTGTACATGCGGTGGCATCTTAAATGATGATTCTAGACCGTTTATAGGCCTAGTTGCTTTGTTGACCATTCATAGGAGTGGGCCTTTTTTGACACCCGAGAATAACCTTCCATGGACATTTGTTTGTACCAGTCTTTGACGTCTGCTTAATATTGTAAGGGCATGACCTGAAGTTGAGCACACAATTAAGCATTATCCATATCCGAGGCCTGTGGGTAGGTAATTAGGCTTTATTGTGAAAGGAGCAACTAAACAAATGAGCTGCAGGCGTCATTGAGGAAATTGAATGAACTAGAGCTGCTGTAATCAAACATTCGGCTACATTTCAGTGAAAGGCCAGTTATGTACAGATTCTGCAAGAGAAACTCATCAGGATTCATGCCTATTTTAGATTGCAGCCTCATTTTTTTATGATCCCATTCACATTATACTTTGAGTCTACTCGAGGTACTTGTCCTCTTCCCGTTCTGTGCTAAGTTTGGTCAGGCCTAGTCCAGAGCCATATTTAGGCCACATTCTTCCTGGTTTTTGCTTTGTAGCTGTCATGGTTAATTTCCTCATTTGACCTCATCGTATTTTGTAAAATGGCCCCTTAGCCTAGATAATAAAACCTTTGGTGCCACTGATAACATGGTGCCCTGCCCACTAACATTCTCTGATTTTAAGAATAGCCGACACACAGCTGAGCAAGAAAGAAGCAGGGTTGGGTTGCTATGACAACTATGCTGATTGTTATTATCTCAGGGCTGATGCTAGGGCTGTAGGCGGAATAAAAGATGATAGACTGTGTAGCAAGCAGGTCACATGACCAGTTGAGCAATGATGTTAGACTTCCATTCTCTTCTTTCTTTCTATACATTTTTCTCTCAGATCCAGCATGTTTTACACAGACTCAGTATGCTGATATTTCCTTTATGAATTGTGCCTTAAGCCTAGTTTATATCCTATGTACTGATGCATGGAAGAACTACAAGTAGCTATGTAAAATGGTGTTGCGTAGCAAACCTACACAGATATGCGCAGCCCAACAATTCATAATTTTGCACAAGAATGCAGGCTCTTATTTAGCGTACTGTTTGTGTTGCGTACGTAAGGTATAAACCAGCCTTAATTGTTTTAGATGGGAAGGCAAGATGGCTATCCAATACAGTGGGGCAAAAAAGTATTTAGTCTCCCACTTAAAAAGATGAGAGGCCTGTAATTTTCATCATAGGTACACTTCAACTAAGACAGACGAAATGAGAAAAAAAATCCAGAAAATTACATTGTAGGATTTTTAATGAATTTATTAGCAAATTATGGTGGAAAATAAGTATTTGGTCAATAACAAAAGTTTATCTCAATACTTTGTTATATACTCTTTGTTGGCAATGACAGAGGTCAAATGTTTTCTGTAAGTCTTCACAAGGTTTTCACACGGTCGTCCTGGTCCCTTTGCAGAAAAACAGCCCCAGAGCATGATGTTTCCACCCCCATGCTTCACAGTAGGTATGGTGTTCTTTGGATGCAACTCAGCATTTTTAGTCCTCCAAACACGACGAGTTTAGTTTTTACCAAAATGTTATATTTCGGTTTCATCTGACCATATGACATTCTCCCAATCTTCTTCTGGATCATCCAAATGCTCTCTAGCAAACTTCAGATGGGCCTGGACATGTACTGGCTTAAGCAGGGGGACACGTCTGGCACTGCAGGATTTGAGTCCCTGGCGGCGTAGTGTGTTACTGATGGTAGGCTTTGTTACTTTGGTCCCAGCTCTCTGCAGGTCATTCACTAGGTCCCCCTGTGTGGTTCTGGGATTTTTGCTCACTGTTCTTGTCATCATTTTGACCCCACGGGGTGAGATCTTGCGTGGAGCCCCAGATCGAGGGAGATTATTAGTGGTCTTGTATGTCTTCCATTTCCTAATAATTGCTTCCACAGTTAATTTCTTCAAACCAAGCTGCTTACCTATTGCAGATTCAGTCTTCCCAGCCTAGTGCAGGTCTACAATTTTGTTTCTGGTGTCCTTTGACAGCTCTTTGGTCTTGGCTATAGTGGAGATTGGAGTGTGACTGTTTGTGATTGTGGACAGGTGTCTTTTATACTGATAACAAGTTCAAACCGGTGCCATTAATACAGGTAACGAGTGGAGGACAGAGGAGCCTCTTAAAGAAGAAGTTACAGGTCTGTGAGAGCCAGAAATCTTGCTTGTTTGTAGGTGACCAAATATTTATTTTCCACCATAATTTGCAAATAAATTCATAAAAAATCCTACAATGTGATTTTCTGGATTTTTTTTCTAATTTTGTCTGTCATAGTTGAAGTGTACCTATGATGAAAATTGCAGGACTCTCTCATCTTTTTAAGTGGGAGAACTTGCACAATTGGTGGCTGACTAAATACTTTTTTGCCCCACTGTATGTGTAGATGAGTTTGTCATAGGCCCTATTAAATAAAGGTGAAATATATATATGTTTTCAAATTCACATGTCAGACACATGCCTCCATTAAGTCGCTTCAGGCTCTTCTAGTATGTTAATCTGTTCTGTACCCTAAACGGTACTTGGAGACATGTTTATGTCTTGCCGTATTTACTATCCAAATGGCCCATTTCCTGTTAACTTACAATGTCAGCCCAGCTATCAATCTCAAATCTCTGTCCACAGGCTGATTTGTGAGATATTTTGACTCTTAGCAAAAACTGCTTTCTGAGCAGAAGTGTCTGCTCTAATCACTGAATCATGCCTTAATTTCCACCCATTGCCATCGAGGCAGATTGATAGTTTTGCTGGGTCGAGCGCTGCGAGAGACTTGCAGCCCAAGCGATTCTTCACAAGCACTTCCTAATCAGAGTATTTCATTATGATAGAAGTATACGTCTTATCAAAATGTATTTTTTTTAGAAGAGGAGTACTAGTTCTTTGAATGTGGCACAATGAGACCTATAGCCTATGATACACAAACTCACTGGTCACTTTTCCTGATTATGTTGAATTTGCAACGTGTGTTTTGAATTCCAACGTCTTAGTCATGGGCTGGTGAAGTTGTAAAGGTTGGATGTGTAGAAAGCTTATTTCCACGTTTCAAATCCCCTGTCCTTTGGGCTACATCTTCATAAATGCTTAGCTGGATTACTTCTCATGTTCTCAAACACTTGAGTTTGCAGTCCTCACTACAAATTATTTGACAGACCTGATCTGTCGTCTGTGAGATAATGCAGTACTCTAGCTCAGCAAATGCCCTCTCTCTAGCGTTAGGAAAGTGCCTCATCAGACGGGCTTATAATTCAACATCAGCACAGCTTTTCTGGGAATATCAGATACCTGTTAGGCATACCAGAATGCCACAGGCCTTGCAAGCATTACTTTGTGGTGTCATGCACAATGAACTTAGCTCCCTTTAAGTAACTGTCCAGGGTTTCCAGATTTCTATGAAATATACAATGAGTGAAATAGTTTTCCTTCCATTTCAAAAATGTTTTAGTTAAAAAGCAGCTTTTCTGCGTTGGAATGGTGAGGGCGTACCACAACAATGGTGTGGTCATAGAAAATATTAATGCGAGTTTAGGCTGTCCCCGAATAAAATAATAAACTCTTGGTCGACCAAGAGTTGTCTGTTCTGTTACCGAACTTTGTTTAGGAAAAACATTCCCTATTCCCTCAACCCTTGCTCTCTTTATGTGACCGGTATGACCAAAGACCAGTGGTGGGGAAAAGTACCCAATTATCATACTTAAGTAAAAGTAAAATTACCTTAAGAGAAAATGACTCAAGTGTAAGTGACCCAGTAAAATACTACTTGAGTAAAAGTCTAAAAGTATTTGGTTTGACTTAAGTATCAAAAGTAAATGTAATTGCTAAAATATACTTAAGTATCAAAAGTAAAAGTATAAATCATTTCATGTTCCTTATATTAAGCAAAACCAGACAGCACATTTTTTATTTTATTTTTGCCAGGGACACACTCCAACATAATTTACAAACGAAGCATTTGTGTTTAGTGAGTTCGCCAGATCAGAGGCGGTAGAGATGACCAGGCATGTTCTCTTGGTAAGTGTGTGAATTGGACCATTTTCCTGTCCTGCTAAGCATAAACATTTTTACGAATACTTTTGGGTGTCAGGGAAAATATATGGAGTAAAAAGTACATTATTGTCCTTTGGAATAAAGTCAGGTAGAAGTAATCAAAAATATAAATAGTAAAGTACTACTTAATTACTACATAAGTACTTTACACCACTGCTAAAGTCCTATTCACAAAGGACTATTATTACTAGAGAATGATATAGATACAGAATTACAGGTGATGGGGCCATACTGATAATTCAAGCTTGGTTCCCAAGATTCTAAACCACACCGAACTGTCTTTGGTATAGTGTCGCCATAATATTTGAATTGAGGAAGTGTGATCATAATCATTAGGATATTTTAGCGATCCGCAGTACGTCCTAAATGCCCCCCAGCCTTCAGATGTGAGCTAAGCAGTGCAATTGCACTTGATGTGTTTTAAAGCAATGGATGAGAAAGTTAACTAGTGCCTACTTTGAGCCGGATCCTACCGGAACAGGATGTGGCACCTCTCCGTTTTGGACTGTTTTGTTCCGGAACCTATTTGGCCGGATCCGGTACCTCTCCTGGCATTAAAAATAATTTTCACTTTTTGCAATGTAAACATTTGAATAAAAGCCTTCCATGTATATTCGAATTGCCTCTTCGTTAATTCTCCTGACCCCACAAAAATTGTTATGTGAAAAAGTAGATTTTCAGCCCGGGCCTAATATTCTAAGAATCAATTTGGGTTGGGTTTATGGTTTGCGCAACATTGTAACCTATGTTTGAGACCAACGCGTGGCTGTGTGAGAAGCGCGCCAGTATCTCTCACCAAACTAGAATGAGATTCACTTTCTATCATGTCTCTGCTCTGATAGACATGAGCCTGCAACTCTCATCTCTCCAGCGTTGCACTTTAATAATTGATTATCTTATAGATTCATAGCTGCCTGAAGGTTTCTGAACAGACTGCAGCACCCCTTAAAAATGGAAATACATTTGCCAAAGTCATAGAATTACTGCTGTCTGTTCAGAAATAAATGAAATCATTCAGAATAGCCTACTACACCATGATAAAGCCTATAATTTAGCCACAGAGGTTCAATATCTTATTTAAATTGCTGCGCTGTGGATTGTAGCCCAATAACAAGGAATAGCCTACAGGTGGGAACGCGCGGCAAATCTCAGTGAACAAACAGCTGCAGACAAAACGGGCCTTAAGCAATATTTCAAATACAATCGAGGGAAAGCAAATGGCTCCTGCTGAAAAGAGAGTCTATGCTGTAGACTACCAAAATATTTTTATCAAATTATTTTGTTTTACAAAAGAGAGAGACAGCGAGTGAGTTGCGCATCATTGGGTGAGTCTGTGAAACTGGAAAGCATTTTTAGGACTCATTTCCTGATATTGTAGCCTACAATGTGGCTCCACACACCTAGACCTAGGCTATTGATGGATTCAAGACAAGGTCGTTTTTATTGATCTCAGATTCTCAGTGTCAGAGTAGCCTGCCATTTCGATAATTTTCGAGGTATTAAAAAAATATTATGCCAAAGTCTCCAGTCATGTAAAATTATGTAAAACTGCATGAAATGAGTTTATAAAAGGCCAAAATTTTCCCCGATCCTAGGCTACAATAAAATCTCCCCATGTGTGCAACTTCTGTAACATGCTGACCAGACTGGACACGTCGCGAACTGTTTTGCCGGTGAACGTGGTAATACAATGAAAGTTTAGATGCGATCACCATATAAATTAAACGATGAAAAAGCCTAGAAGGAGGAGAGATGACTAGAAACGATTCGGTTGGCCGTTTTATGTGTGGATAAATTGTCGGAATAGAGGTCCTTGTGCATTTCAGGTAAAATAACAACTCAATGTTTATATTCCAGGACAAATTAGCTAGCAACAGCAAGCTAGCTAAATTGGACAAATTAACGTTAGCTAGCAAATTGCCATACATGTTTAATGCTTTTCGGCCTGTCCCCAAATTAATGTCATTGGTTCAGAGTTTGTTTTGATATTTTAACCTGCGTGTCGTGACCGCGTTTGGTGTGGGGGGGCAAAATAAATGTATGCACGATAGCGCACGCCTCTACTCTAATGCTCTATGCTACTATGCAAATGCAATGATATACATGCAATGCTTTATTATAAAGTTTATTTATTCATTTGTTTATGCGTTCGTTTTTTTCCCGGCACCTCCCAATTTACAAATGAAGCACTGAAGTTGTCATTTCTAAACGTTTAGTTCAGCTATGCTGCTTTCCTATCTAACAGCAAGGTTTGCATTTAATAGGCTCAATAGTTTTTACTGATGCATTTGGCAGTATTCAATTATATAAACAAAAGCATTCACTGTGAAAGTTGATAGGCTACATGTAGGCCATTCATATATATAAAGCTTATGCGTAGCACATAGTTAAATCTTTCAAATAATTTATTGTTGCACGAACCGCAAGCTGTCAACCACAGACATTTCTCTCAAAACACAGGGATGTCGATTCGCACGGGACTAGTATTGTCAGAGGACATTGGAGTTCGCCAAAAAACAGTAGGTTATTCTGGCTGGAGTTGTTACTCTCATGCCATGTAAAGCAAATATTGACATGGCAGATTCGGACAGAACTAAAATGACAGATATGGTGTTGTATACTTGTGCACATAATCACATTTCCCGACCTCCCCCAGTAAAACCTATCCGGTCCGAATATGAGGCCTGACTTTTATAGAATATCATAACATAAATAAATTGGTTATAACAAACTGAATACCGACTATAACACATGTGACATCAAAATAGATGCAGAGGACGTGAAAAAAAAACTGGGAATGGGGGAATGTTTACTGGTTGCTCAGGAGGTAAATGGAAAGTCAGATGGGTGGAATACATTTGACTAGTTTTTTATTTATTTTTTTATTTCACCTTTATTTAACCAGGTAGGCTAGTTGAGAACAAGTTCTCATTTGCAACTGCGACCTGGCCAAGATAAAGCATAGCAGTATGAGCAGACAACACAGAGTTACACATGGAGTAAACAATTAACAAGTCAATAACACAGTAGAAAACAAAGGGGGAGTCTATATACAATGTGTGCAAAAGGCATGAGGTAGGCGAATAATTACAATTTTGCAGATTAACACTGGAGTGATAAATGATCAGATGGTCATGTACAGGTAGAGATATTGGTGTGCAAAAGAGCAGAAAAATAAATAAATAAAAACAGTATGGGGATGAGGTAGGTGAAAATTGGTGGGCTATTTACCAATAGACTATGTACAGCTGCAGCGATCGGTTAGCTGCTCAGATAGCAGATGTTTGAAGTTGGTGAGGGAGATAAAAGTCTCCAACTTCAGCGATTTTTGCAATTCGTTCCAGTCACAGGCAGCAGAGTACTGGAACGAAAGGCGGCCAAATGAGGTGTTGGCTTTAGGGATGATCAGTGAGATACACCTGCTGGAGCGCGTGCTACGGGTGGGTGTTGCCATCGTGACCAGTGAGCTGAGATAAGGCGGAGCTTTACCTAGCATGGACTTGTAGATGACCTGGAGCCAGTGGGTCTGGCGACGAATATGTAGCGAGGGCCAGCCGACTAGCGCATACAAGTCGCAGTGGTGGGTGGTATAAGGTGCTTTAGTGACAAAACGGATGGCACTGTGATAGACTGCATCCAGTTTGCTGAGTAGAGTGTTGGAAGCCATTTTGTAGATGACATCGCCGAAGTCGAGGATCGGTAGGATAGTCAGTTTTACTAGGGTAAGCTTGGCGGCGTGAGTGAAGGAGGCTTTGTTGCGGAATAGAAAGCCGACTCTTGATTTGATTTTCGATTGGAGATGTTTGATATGAGTCTGGAAGGAGAGTTTGCAGTCTAGCCAGACACCTAGGTACTTATAGATGTCCACATATTCTAGGTCGGAACCATCCAGGGTGGTGATGCTAGGCGGGCATGCGGGTGCAGGCAGCGATCGGTTGAAAAGCATGCATTTGGTTTTACTAGCGTTTAAGAGCAGTCGGAGGCCACGGAAGGAGTGTTGTATGGCATTGAAGCTTGTTTGGAGGTTAGATAGCACAGTGTCCAATGACGGGCCGAAAGTATATAGAATGGTGTCGTCTGCGTAGAGGTGGATCAGGGAATCGCCCGCAGCAAGAGCAACATCATTGATGTATACAGAGAAAAGAGTCGGCCCGAGAATTGAACCCTGTGGCACCCCCATAGAGACTGCCAGAGGACCGGACAGCATGCCCTCCGATTTGACACACTGAACTCTGTCTGCAAAGTAATTGGTGAACCAGGCAAGGCCTGGTTGTGGAAAATACTAGAGAACAAGAAAGATAAGATAAGGAGCAAGAGCTGGGTGCATGTTATCTGTGCCAAACAGGTGCTGTATAGAAAACAATATGATTTTTTGACCCTTTGGAACAATGTAAACAACACTAAATAAATTATAAGCCTACCAGAGACTCTGTAAAATTGTGTTTTTGTTAAGCCTTTATTACAGCAAAGACTCAAAACGGGAGCATTCATTCATGAATGCAATTTCCGTAATGGAACGGTTTGTTTATTGTTTAAACTAATTATTCAAGGCTGGCTTTATTATGTTTTAAAACGAAAATGTTTGATTGCATTTCAAATCATGAATGACTTGTATGCTGTGTGATGACATGAATGAATGATTGATACAGTAGCCTAGATAAGTATTGAAATGTAGACCGAAGTAAGTTACGGTATTCAGACTAAACAGGATGAGCTCTTAGGCCAACAGCTCAATGGTGGTTATACAAGGCTGATATCCTAAGGGTACTAATGACAATGACGTTACTTATGATCATAATAATAGTAATAATAACAAATATACATTACATTTTTTGGACATCAATAATACCAGAGAGGCTGTACTAGTTTAAAGCCTTTCTTACAGGAAAGCAAAGATTAAAAACAATCAAATTTGGGAAGTTGTTTACTTTTTAAAAATGTATTTATTTATTTTGAATTTTACCCCTTTTTCTCCCCAATTACGTGGTATCCAATTGTTGTAGTAGCTACTATCTTGTCTCATTGCTACAACTCCCGCACTGCGCCCGGCCCGCCACAGGAGTCGCTGGTGCGCGATGAGACAAGGAGATCCCTACCGACCAATCCCTCCCTAACCCGGACGACGCTAGGCCAATTGTGCGTCGCCCCACGGACCTCCCGGTCGCGGCCGGTTACGACAGAGCCTGGGCGCGAACCCAGGGACTCTGATGGCACAGCTGGCGCTGCAGTACAGCGCCCGTAACCACTGCGCCACCCGGGAGGCCTGGGAAGTTGTTTACTTGACATGTCATTCATTGCATGAGGCTTGGTGCTCACGGAATCAGCAGGCTATTAAACAAACAGTCAAACACTCAAACAGGCAACAGAAGCAGGATCTGTCTTATTTCTGTAGATATATTGTTGATAAAGCCAGGCATATTTAACAGTTAGGCTACTGATTATAGACCTAATTAAGTTGGTTTCCTCCTCACTTTTCTTAGACAATAAGGCAAGGTCTGTTTTGTCATCTCCTCATTCTGCTACTGCCTCCGCTGCATTGTTCTCAACACCAATATGCTGGTTAACTTTGCTATTATGCACATAGCAACGTGGTCTAGGAAAAGGCGCCAATTCAACAGCGACACTGATGTGTGTTTGAACCGTGGACTGCGACTACTATCCAATGCTGGAGAAAGCGCATTTGTTATAAAATAATAATATTTTTATTAGTGTTGCATCATTGTTCTTACTTAATATAACCGTCTAAAATTTCAGTAGCACATCTGACTGATGGACTGTGCCATCCCTATGGCCTCCACGATGCATCAGTCATTCGTAAAGTATTCAGACCCCTTGACTTTTTCCACATTTTGTTAGGTTACAGCCTTATTCTGACATGAATTAAATCCTTTTACCCCCTCATCAATCTACACACAATACCCCATAATGACAAAGCAAAAACAGTTTTGTTGAAATTTTTGCTAATTTATCAAATAAAAAAAAACTGACATCACATTTACACAAGTATTCAGACCCTTTACACAGTTCTTTGTTATAGCACCTTTTGGCAGTGATTACAGCCTTGAGTCTTCCTGGGTATGAACTACACGTTTGGCACACCTGTATTTGTGGAGTTTCTCCCATTCTTTTCTGTAGATCCTCTGAAGCTCTGTCAGGTTGGATGGAGAACATTGAGGTACAGCTATTTTCAGGTCTCTCCAGAGATGTTTGATTGGGTTCAAGTCCGGGCTCTGGCTGGGCCACTCAAGGACATTCACAGACTTGTCCCAAAGCTATTCCTGCGTTGTCTTGGCTGTGTGCTTAGGGTCATTGTCCTGTTGGAAGGTGAACCTTCGCCCCAGTCTTGAGCTCTCTCGAGCAGGTTTTCATCAAGGATCTCTCAGTACTTTGCTCCGTTCATTTTGCCCTCGATCCTGACTATAGAAAACTATATACTTGCCTTTTTATCTAATTTGATTAGTATTAGCTATCAACACTGCACTTTCAAATGGTGAATGCATGACGTTTGGCGCTTATAGACAGCTAGCTAATACAGCAAGAAAGAAATCACATTTTGTCATGTGATAAAATTATGTAGCCAAGGCTATATACAGTTGAAGTCGGAAGTTTACATACACCTTAGCCAAAGACATTTAAACTCAGTTTTTCACAATTCCTGACATTTAATCCTAGTAAACATTCCCTGTCTTAGGTCAGTTAGGATCACCACTTTATTTTAAGAATGTGTAATGTCAGAATAATAGAGAGAATGATTTATTTCAGCTTTTATTTCTTTCATCACATTCCCAGTGGGTCAGAAGGTAACATACACTCAATTAGTATTTGGTAGCATTGCCTTTAAATTATTTAACTTGGGTCAAATGTTTCGGATAGCCTTCCACAAGCTTCCCACAATAAGTTGGGTGAATTTTAGCCCATTCTTCCTGAATGGGCTGGTGTAACTGAGTCAGGTTTGTAGGCCTCCTTGCTCACACACACTTTTTCAGTTCTGCCCACAAATGTTCTATAGGATTGAGGTCAGGGCTTTGTGATGGCCACTCCAATACCTTGACTCTGTTGTCCTTTTGCCATTTTGCCACAACTTTGGAAGTATGCTTGCTTGAGGTCATTGTCCAGTTGGAAAACCCATTTGCGACCAGGCTTTAACTTCCTGACTGATGTCTTGAGATGTTGCTTCTATATATTATCCACATAATTTTCCTACCTCATGATGCTGTCTATTTTGTGAAGTGCACCAGTCCCTCCTGCAGCAAAGCATCCCCACAACATGATGCTGCCACCCCCGTGCTTCACGGTTGGGATGGTGTTCTTCGGCTAACAAGCCTCCCCCCTTTTCCTCCAAACATAATGATGGTCATTATGGCCAAGCAGTTATATTTTTGTTTCATCAGACAAGAGGACATTTCTCTACGATCTTTGTCCCCATATGCAGTTGCAAACCGTAGTCTGGCTTTTTTATGGTGGTTTTGGATCAGTGGCTTCTTCCTTGCTAAGCGGCCTTTCAGGTTATGTCGATATAGGACTTGTTTTACAGTGGATATAGATACTATTGTACCTGTTTCCTCCAGCATCTTCACAAGGTCCTTTGCTGTTGTACTGGGATTGATATGCACTTTTTGCACCAAAGTACACTCCTCTCTAGGAGACAGAATACGTCTCCTTCTTGAGCAGTATGACGGCTGCGTGGTCCCATGGTGTTTATACATGCGTACTATTGTTTGTACAGATGAACGTGGTACCCTCAGTTGTGGAGGTCTACAATTTATTTTGTGAGGTCTTGGTTGATTTATTTTGATATTCCCATGATGTCAAGCAAAGAGGTACTGAGTTTGAAGGTAGGCCTTAATACATCCACTGGTACACCTCCAATTGACTCAAATGATGTAAATTGGCCTATCAGAAGCTTCTAAAGCCATTACATAATTTTCTGGAATTTTCAAGGTGTTTTAACGGCAGTCAACTTGGTGTATGTAAACTTCTGACCCACTGCAATTGTGATCCAGTGAGTTATAAGTAAAATAATCTGTCTGTAAACAAATGTTGGAAAAATTGCTTGTGTCATGCACAAAGTAGATGTCCTCACCAACTTGCCAAAACCATAGTTTTGTTAACAAGACATTTGTTGAGTGGTTGAAAAATTAGTTTTAATGACTCCAACCTAAGTGTATGTAAACGTCCGACTTCAACTGTACATCAGTGTGTTGATGCTAGCTAATGAAAGTGCTAACTAGTGCTTGATAACTACGTCGCACATGGAAGTATGATTACAAGGAAAACGCACAAACACCAACAGTGGCATTTCTGTGTTGAATCTACACCTCTACTTCACATCTACTGCAGTGTGACTAAGCTCTCCTTCTGGCAATTTCTATACTGAGCCTCCTTTCTGTTGGCAGCTACTACTATACCCCGTTCAAAGGCACTTAAATATTTTGTCTTTCCCATTCACCCTCTGAATTCCACAAATACACAATCCATGTCTCAATTGTCTCAAGGCTTTCTTTAACCTGTCTCCTCCACTTCATCTACAGTACACTGATTGAAGTGGATTTAAAACTAATTAGGGATAGGCGGGACGCAAATGTCTCAACTGGCCAATTGCCAGGGAAAATGCAGAGCGCCAGATTCAAATAAAATACTATAAAATTCAAACTTATTCATTCATTAAATCACACATGTAAGATACTCAATTAAAGCTACACCCGTTGTGAATCCAGCCAACATGTCAGATTTTAAAAATGCTTTTCGGCGAAAGCATAAGAAGCTATTATCTGATAGCCTGCACCATCTGCACCTCAGGGAACAGAGAGAGGCAAAAAAAAAAGAATCTGAACAGTTAGTCCTCTAGGTTTTGCCTGATACATACGTTAAGTTATACTCACAGACATGATTCAAACAGTTTTAGAAACTTCAGAGTGTTTTCTATCCAAATCTATGAATAATATGCATATCTTATATTCTTGGCATGAGTAGCAGGAAGTTGAAATTGGGCACGCTATTTATCCAAAAGTGAAAATTCTGCCCCCTAGCCCCAAGAGGTTCCTCTTGGAACTACCCATCCCAGATCCGGGAGAATTGTCATCAACTACACTAATTAGTATAGCGCGACGGTCAAAAAATATTACTAGAAAATATTCATATTCATGAAATCACAAGTGAAATATAGTGTAACACAGCTTTTGTTAATCACCCTATCATCTCAGATTTTGAAATTATGCTTTACAGCCAAAGCAAGACAAGCGTTTGTTTAAGTTTATCAATAGCCCAGCATAGCATTATGTCCAGCTAGCAGCAGGAAGCTTGGTCACGAAAATCAGAAAAGCAATTAAATTAACCGTTTACCTTTGATCTTCGGATGTTTTCACTGACGAGACTCCCAGTTAGACAGCAAATGTTCCTTTTGTTCCATAAAGATTATTTTTTTATACCCAAAATACCTCCTTTTGTTGGTCACTCTATGTTGAGAAATCCACTGGAAATCGCGGTCACGACGACACCGAAAATGTTTCCAAATGATGTCCATAATATCGACAGAAACATGGCAAATGTTTTTTATAATCAATCCTCAAGGTGTTTTTCAAATATCTATTCGATAATATATCAACCGGGACAATTGGCTTTTCAGTAGGAGCGAGAGGAAAAATGACTACCTCTGTCTTTTACGCAAGAATCACTCTGAGAGCCCTCAGCTGGCCACTGACGCAATGTAGTCGTTTACGCTCATTCTTCAAAATAAAGACCTGAAACTACGTCTAAAGGCTGTAGACACATTAGGGAAGCCACAGAAAAAGAAATCTGGTTGATATCCCTTTCAATGGGCAATACGGATGTATAGAAAGACAGGGGTTTCAAAATAAGTCACTTCCTGATTGGATTTTTCTCAGGATTTTGCCTGCAATATCAGTTCTGTTATACGCACAGACAATATTTTTTACAGTTTTGGAAACTTTAGAGTGTTTTCTATCCTAAGCTGTCAATTATATGCATATTCTAGCATCTGGTCCTGAGAAATAGGCGGTTTACTTTGGGAATGTTATTTTTCCAAGAAATAAAAATAGTGCCCCCTAGTTTCAAGAGGTTTTAACAAGTGACATCAATAAGGGATCATAGCTTTCAACTGGTCAGTCTGTCATGGAAAGAGCAGGTGTACCTAATGTTTTATACAGTCAGTGTATATGTGTCCATAACTTTATGCAGAAATGTGGTGGAAATGTGCCCCTTACATTACTGTTCCATAGGCTTGGGCGATACCCTGGTATACGATACCCTTGCATAATAAGTAATGGTAGCCTTAGTATTGTGTACCATACATCCCATTCAAAAAGGTAGAGCTGTATTGTACCATTTTCAACATTCTAAGTACAGGAAAATCCAAATGGCAGCCATTTGATTAAAATGACCACCCTTGTTGACTGACACCCAGACTGCCTCCGATCTTTAAAATGTTCCTTAAGTGGGCGGCAGGTAGCCTAGCGGTTAAGAGGTGAAAAATCTGTCTACGTGCCCATGAGCAAGGCACTGAACCATAATTGCTCCTGTAAGTCGGTCTGGATAAGAGCATCTGCTAAATTACTAAAATGTCAAATGCAAAATGTAACGGTATCTAGTATTAATGTACCATTTTATCATAAAATATACAATTTTGGGTATATTTGGTTCTTATCCAAGTGGTTCAGCAGTGGGGGATGGTCATGGTTACTCCTGTTTGCTGAGCCTGCTGCCAGTACCTGTTAGAGTGATGGCTGGACTACAGTGCAAGCTCTGAGGGAGCTTACATTCCCGGAAGATCTCTCGCACAGGACCCCTTTACCCCCTAAGCTGCTTACTTTGAGACCCGCTATTGAAAAGTCTGCCTAAGTCCTACAAGTGCCTCCAACAGAAAGGAGGCTCAGTATAGAAATTGCCCGAAGGAGAGCTTATTGTCACATTTTGCAGTAGATGTGAAGTAGAGGTGTAGATTCAACACAGAAATGCCACTGTTGGTGTTTGTGCGTTTTCCTTGTAATCATACTTCCATGTGCGACGTAGTTATCAAGCACTAGTTAGCACTTTCATTAGCTAGCATCAACACACATGTATTTAGCCTTGGCTGCATATTTTTTCACTTGCTGAATTAGCTTGCTGTCTATAAGCGCTAAACGTCATGCATTCACCATTTGAAAGTGCTGTGTTGATAGCTAATACTAATCAAATTAGATGAAAAGGCGAGTACATCTAGCTTTCTACAGTGATTACCAATAGTGTTAATTGACTAGCAACAGTAGTTACTAACCGAGATACAGAGACAACTGATCATTATTAGGACTTAGCCTAAAGGCCATGATTGAATTATTGTGAATATCTAGATTATAGAATGTATTTCTTCTTGCGCATACCCTCACCTTTAAAAAACAACAACATTTTTATACATGCACTGACTATACCAAACATTAGGAACACCTTCCTAATATTGAGTTACACCCCCTTTTACTCTCAGAACAGACTCATTTTGTCAGGGCATGGGACTCTAAAAGGTGTTGAAAGCATTCCACAGGGATGCTGGCCCATGTTGACTCCAATGCTTCCCACAGTGTGTCAAGTTGGCTGGATGTCTTTTGGGTGGTGAACCAGGGAATGGAGGGTTGGGGAGTGAAGTGGTTCGGGGGGGGGGGGGGTTATTAACACTAAAGATAACAATTACATCATTAATAATATATATATTTTTTAAAACAATGGTAATGCTAGCTATTCTCTCTTGGAATCTGAAAGGCTTAAACTGTCCTATGAAATGTTCCAGCTGTCTTGATGTCCTAGCAAGAAACCATGTTGATATAGCAATGCTCCAAGAAATACACCTGGTTCAAAAGGACTCGCATAGAATAGAGAACCATTTGTATTAACTGGCTGCTTTTTCATCACCCCCAAACAAAACTAAAAGTGTAATCATAATGATGCATAAAGGCTAACTAACTGAAAGGTTGGTCACATAAAAGAGACAACTGATCGTAGATTCTTAAGATATTTGCCCGGAGTGGACATGTTTCCAATGGTAATTGTCCGCACTGTCTGAGGTGGGGTGGGAATCAAATCAAATGTATTTTTATAACCCTTCGTACATCAGCTGATATCTCAATGTGCTGTACAGAAACCCAGCCTAAAACCCCAAACAGCAAGCAATGCAGGTGTAGAAGCACGGTGGCTAGGAAAAACTCCATAGAAAGGCCAAAACCTAGGAAGAAACCTAGAGAGGAACCAGGCTATGTGGGGTGGCCAGTCCTCTTCTGGCTGTGTCGGGTGGAGATTATAACAGAACATGGCCAAGATGTTCAAATGTTCATAAATGACCAGCATGGTCAAATAATAATAATCACAGGCAGAACAGTTGAAAGTGGAGCAGCAGCACGGCCAGGTGGACTAGGGACAGCAAGGAGTCATCATGTCAAGTAGTCCTGAGGCATGGTCCTAGGGCTCAGGTCCTCCGAGAGAGAGAAAGAAAGAGAGAATTGGAGAGAGCATACTTAAATTCACACAGGACACCGGATAGGACAGGAGAAGTACTCCAGATATAACAAACTGACCCTAGCCCCCCGACACATAAACTACTGCAGCATAAATACAGGAGGGGTCAGGAGACACTGTGGCCCCATCCGATGACACCCCCGGACAGGGCTAAACAGGAAGGATATAACCCCACCCACTTTGCCAAAGCACAGCCCCCACACCACTAGAGGGATATCTTCAACCACCAGCTTACCATCCTGAGACAAGGCCGAGTATAGCCCATAAATATCTCTGCCACGGTACAACCCAGGGGGGGGCGCCAACCCAGACAGGAAGATCACATCAGTGACTCAACCCACTCAAGTGACGCACCCCTCCTAGGGACGGTATGAAAGAGCCCTAGTAAGCCAGTTACTCAGCCCCTGTAATAGGGTTAGAGGCAGAGAATCCCAGTGGAAAGAGGGGAACCGGCTAGGCAGAGACAGCAAGGACGGTTCGTTGCTCCAGAGCCTTTCCGTTCACCTTCACACTCCTGGGAACTCTCCTTTCTGTAGAGTCCGTAAAACTGTGCATGTGCACGGCACACACTACCTCAAATTAGTACTTCTTTAACAAAGTTGTTCAAGCTTGTCATAGCAGTATTAGCTAGACAAGCTTGAATTACAAAACAGTGTTAAACAAATAAGCCTTGTGGGGTTAGCTGCTTTTTCAATTTAACAACACTTTTTTTTTTAGGCAATAGATTTCCATTAAAAAAATGTACAATTACCCTAGCTACTTTAGCCTTGTTCACACAGCAGGCCTTAATGCTCAAATCCGTTTTGAAATACTGACTTTTAAAACAGTAAGTTACAATTGATCAAACTGCATTTGTGTGTATTCAGACCGCGGTCATTTGCTGACATGGCTATGCTAGTTTTCATAGTAACGACGGGTGTGCGAGCAGTGGTGTAGGTTGATTGGCGGTGCTCGTGCTTTCTATCAAAACGAGTCTTTTTAGGCTGACCACAGCAGTCAACTAGCTATCTAGGTAGTTTTTCAGCTTTCTAGCACTTTCTCTAATTTGTTTGGTAACAATTAACAAGCTAGTTAGCTACCGCATGTTCTCGTCAAACTGTCAACAGAGTAGCTAGAAAGCAACAAAATATGCCAAATAACAGTCTTAAAACTCGAGAGAAAATAAATCGCATGGCCAGGAATCAGATTTGTATGTGGCTTGAAATATCCCATTCCATGTGCTTTTGGGCTGTTCAGACTGCAGGAGTTTTTCATATTTTTTTTCTCTCTCTATTGTGTTATTGACTGTACGTTTGTTTATGCCATGTGTAACTCTGTGTCGTTGCTTGTGTCGCATTGCTTTGCTTTCTTGGCCAGGTCCCAGTTGTAAATGAGAAGTCGTTCTCAACTGGCCTACCTGGTTAAATAAAGGTGAAATAAAATAAAAAAGACTGCAGGAAAGATGTGTATGCCAAATAATTGGAGTTGAGTCACTTCAAACTGCCAGTGTGAACAAGGTTTTAGTGACCGAATAAAGCTGAAAACCATAAAACCATAACCGTAGACGTAACACACTACATTTTCTTGTTTTACAGGTTTCTCCATTCTTTTCTCAGATGTCCACAATGACCACTAAGGTCCTGCATGCTCCTCCCACACCTAGCCCTGCCTCTTCGTGATTGAACAGCTGCTGACTGACCAGAGAGGTGATATAGGTCTGTGTGGCCATGACTTAAAGACGTCATCAATCAAAGATGGAGAAAAAGAAAATGTGCCCCCGTCTGCTGGACTACCTGGTGGTGGTCGGAGCCAGGTGAGGACTTCGTAGGGATGGTTGGGAGATAACAGTCCAATCCCAAACTGATTCCTACTACCTCACATTATATTGTTAGGCCTTTGTTTTTGTGATTTTTGCATATTTTTTTAATACAATACTGTTTCTATGCCAATTCTCCCTCCATCGTACCTTCCAGGCAGCCCAGCACTGATACCGGGTCCCAGACCCCCCAGCTCCTTCGTCGCTACCCGCTGGAGGACCACCCGGACTTCCCCCTGTCCCCGGATGTGGTTTTCTTCTGTCAGCCTGAAGGATGCCAGAGCATCCGGCAGCGCCGGGTCAGCCTGCGTGACGACGCCTCCTTCGTCTTCGCACTCACTGATAAAGACTCGGGCATCACGCGCTACGGCATCTGCGTCAACTTCTACCGCTCCTTCCAGCGTGGGGGGCACCGCCGTGACAAGGCAGGTAGTGGTGGAACGGCGGCACAGACAGCGGAAGCGACCAGCGAGGGTTCCGATGGCAGCGGTGGCTGCCCCACTGCCTCCACGTTGCCGACACCTGCCAGTGCCGACACAACAGCCACGTCCACGCCAGGCACGGAGCCGGGACCGCCCGGTGGTGAGCCAAATGCCGGCAGGTCCCCTCGGCACAAACGCAGCACTGCCAAAATGGTCAATCGGAACCGCGACAGCACGCTGACCTCGCTGTGCATGATCAGCCACTACCCCTTCTTCTCCACCTTTAGGGAGTGCCTGTACATCCTCAAGAGAATGGTGGACTGCTGCAGCCACAGGTTGACCCAGCGCGCCGGCCTGCCACGCGGAACTCAGAGGTTAGACCTATGCATAGTGCCAGGCTTATCAAACAATGCATCCCCCTGGTTTCCATAATTTCTTTCAGGAGATTCAGTTGAGTAAAATCACAACGTTGCTAAAACTATCCTAAAACTACCAAGACTAGAACACTTCCAACCTTAGGCCTATCCCTACCAAAAAGGTGATTCAAAGGTATGTCAATAGTAGGTCAATAGTTTTTTATTTAGGCTGTTTGTATTTTAAACCACCCAGCTCAGTTGCAACCCCAAGTGGTTGTCCACCTCTATTTGAAAGCAAGAAAAGATGAGTTTAGTATTAGTCGTAAGCACTTATTTTGGAAGATTTGTTTGCAAAACCTTCTAAATTCCTATGTTTATAAATCCAGAGCTGATATTTGGGATCTGGTCACAGTATGATACATTTTAAATCCATATCAACATCCAGGTCAACAGATTCAGTCTGATCGGGTTGTAATATACACTTTTATTTGAGTATTTGACTTGAGTATTTGAAATATTTAAAAAAACAGTCAACCAAATTGTATTTGGAAGTATTCATTAAAACAATTATTATGCGTGGGAATGTATTTGTGTTTTTTCAAATACATTCTAATACGCTACTACTTGTTTTTCAAAATAAAAGTTATTGTTTTGAAATCCAGGAATTAGTTTAAATTGAGTTAATGAATTGGGAATAAAAACCTATTGAAAATACGGTAATGGACAATGTACCAATTTCTTATAGCCTTTCAACCCCACTCATGACATTTAATGGACTAGATGGAATTGCCTCACTCATTACATTTTTAAACAACACCATGGTCTCCCTTCAATTCTTGGAGGGAGTGTCAGTGAGTCAGCATGGCCTTGCCTTGTCCCCTATTGTGGGGTCTCCTAACAAAAGCTGTAGGAAATGCATGGTTCCCCTGCTCTCGAAGACACACATACACACTGGCACATGGCCTATCATGCTGCTGTCAGCTGGTGTTCATGCAAGGCAATTGATGAAAACCCGAGAACATTGTGTGCGTGCACCTTTACGCACACAGGATATGAGACATTCCCATGCAAAAGCATTTAGTTTTACATGCAATAAGCAAAATGTTAATGTTATTATAGAACACAAGTTCTATTATGTTTCCTTAGAGATTATATTGAAAATAAGGCTGCAATTGGAACTTATTATTTTAATAATTTAAACTTATTTATTTGCTCTAGGCAGCCTGTCTTGTTTGAGCAGTGTGGAGAAGAGCGTTGCGGTGAAACTATTAGACATTTATTTATTTTAGATTTTCTTTTAGTTCCACTGGTGCTCCCATAATAAAACCCCAGGTAGTACTGCAAAATATTAAGTCGTATATGCGTCCAAATTGGTGAGCACTTTAGAGCCCTGGCTGTGCTGCCTTACATAACACTGTGTCAGTCTACTGCGTTGCAGGTTGCTGCTGCAACACACACACACAAATACACACAGGCGCACAGACAGACACACACGCACATACAAACGCTCACACAGTCACCCTTCCACACTCCCTATAAGTCTATGACATGCACCAATACACCACACACACACACACACACACACACACACACACACACACACACACACACAGCGCTCGGCTGACAGATTGAGGTCTCTGACTGCCTTCAGGGAGTAGCTGCAGTGGGCGGTGGCCCAGGGCGAGCTCTGACGAGCTAATGATTAATCTCCCTCCTTCGCCAACAGATGCCAGGCAACTGCAAAGAGGGTTTAATGCCGCCAGGTTGTGTGTAAGGGTGTGTACGTTCAGAGTGGAGGACTGTCGACATATCGGCGGCCTATATCGGCATGTTGTTTGCTCATTACACAATGACAACTTACAGTAGCATGCACAGGGAATGGTGCTTTGTCTGTGTAAATGTAGTTATAAGGTTTTGATGATGTAGCGCTTGCCCAATATTAGAATAATTTATGTAAACAGGTGGAGTTGTGGTACGGTTTGATTGGGTGGATTATCTCCCAGGATGTGCTTGCTTTTATCACCTGTTGAGAAATATGATTGTGATATGATTTGTTGACTGTCTCCTGTCAGGGACACCATTTCCCTCTCCATGTGTATCTAAAAAGTATGTTGTTAGTTTGTTGACTGACTTGTCATTCTCCCTTCAGGGACACCATGTGGCGCGTGTTCACAGGGGCCCTGTTGGTTGAGGAGAAGGGCAGCCAGCTGCTGGCTGACCTGCGGGAGATCGAGTCCTGGGTCTACCGCCTCCTGCGCTCTCCGGTGCCCGTGGCGGGCCAACGGCGCGTAGATGTGGAGGTGCTGCCCCACGAGATGCAGCCGTCACTCACCTTTGCCCTGCCCGACAATTCTCGCTTCTCCATGGTGGACTTTCCCCTGCACCTGCCCCTGGAGTTGCTGGGTGTGGATGCCTGCCTCATGGTGCTCAGCTGCATCCTGCTGGAGCACAAGGTTAGGGGAAAGGGCTGACGTTTTGAATGGAGTTTACCCTGAGAACTACTTTGTAGCCGTGTTTGAGAGCTTCAAATCTGCAACTGAGCAGACTGATCTACAAATCATAATAAGTAGTTATTTAGGATACAAAGTGATTTGTCGATCAGTCAGTTGGTGCAGTCGGTGATCAGCGACTCAGAATAATTTATTTTCTCAAACAGCTCTGGGCGTGTTCCACATTGCAGCCGACTTTAAAGGCAAGTCAAGACTGACTGATCTACAAATGACCTTGCATCATAAATAACTACTCAATATTATTTGTAGATCAGTCAGTCACAATTAACCCATGATATATCAAGGTTTTGATACTCTCGAACACGGCCTCTGTCGTCTGTTTTTCGAGTTTATTTGATTTTAAAGAGCATATTAAGCACAAGATGCTTTATGAAGAAAAGTTCAATGAAAAGAACAACAAAATGTATAAAATCCGACATATGAACAAATGTCACATTTGAACGTTCGAGGCATAATTCATCATCACCGTTAAAATGCATCACAACTCGTCACCAAATGTCATTCAGTGGTTGTTTTTTAACATCCAAACCCACTAACCCCAATTTGAATCCCTAATCATACCTCATCATGTTGAAAATCCCTGCATATCATAGTTTGTTGATATGCTTTGAATCAGAATCAGTGCAGTATTTGTGTGTGATACACTTGGCCCTATCCCAGAGTGTGCGTGTGATTGATTTAAGATAGACCTGTGTGTTGACAGAGCCAAAAATCTGATATGGCAACATGCCATTTGAGTGAAAAGATATGGGTAAAGGTGAATTTTCATAGGTTCTATTGTTTTGAGGATTAAAGCAGTCCTCAGCTCTCCAAAACAGTAACAAACAAATGGTAGCTGGTAGGTCCTTGCAGTCCCGCACAGAGAATGGGTTAGTATGCACTGAGGGTATATAACATTAGGTACACCTTCCTAATATTGAGTTGCACCCCCTTTTGCCCAGTCACAAATCAAATATGGGAAGAAAGTTGGCGCGGCCAAATGCAAGCTACTGTGCAACTCTATTCAGGTAGGATGCAATTATGAACGGTTTTTTATTTTTTGTATTTATAATACTTTTTTTTAACATTATCATTACTGTATATCATTGTTATTGTAATGCATATTTATCTAAACTAGGTCTTTAAATATGCAAAACGTGTTTTTTTTTTTTATTCTGTTGAGACATTTTCGTTGGCTGAATTAAGTTCGATCTGTCTTTTTAATTGTGTGCTCTGTATTTCGTTTAAGATGCGTTCAAAGTAGGCCTATTGTAAAATAAATATAGTTAGCCTATTGCTGTCATTTGTTGGGTACGGTAGGCACTAGCCTTTCTTGGTGAATGCAGCAATACAGGCTGTTCAAAACTTATGAGATTTGTTTCATTCTGAGTAATTCTTTTGGCCAAATTTAAATTCCAACTGTAATGTTTGCTCCAATATACTATCCTGCTCGTATTTTCCATATAAAAGTTTGACTTACTTTTGATACTGTATTGCACTAATGAAGTTTAGGAACTTTTATGAAGGTTTGTTGTGGCTATTAGCCTGCTATACTGCAGGCCAATGATATGAAGGCCGTGCGCACCGATGCTCTAATTGACTCCAACAGTTGAACTTGATGTGAGGAAGAATGTTTTAGGCCTACCAGAGTTACTCCTATAATCTTACAATACAATGCTTATCTTTATAAAAAAAAAAATTGTATTGTAATAGAAAATTAACGAATTAGCCACATACCTTTTGAATCACATTTTTGGAAGGGATAGTCCTGCTGAATCACATTTTTGGTAGGGATAGGCCTGCTGAATCACATTTTTGGTGGGGAAAAGGCCTGCTGAATCACATTTTTGGTAGGGATAGGCCTGCTGAATCACATTTTTGGTAGGGATAGGCCTGCTGAATCACATTTTTGGTGAGGATAGGCTTGCTGAATCACATTTTTGGTAGGGATAGGCCTGCCGTTTGAAGTGTTCTGGTCTGGGTAGTTTTAGGATAGTTTTAGCAACGTTGTGATTTTACTCAACTGAATCTCTTAGGCAAATGCAGCTACAAGCAAGGAATAAGAGCGGATCATTTAGAATGAGTGACTGGGTCGGGTCCATAGATATAGAACAAAAAGACTTAGCGACTGGGTTGTGTCTCGGATAACCTAACCGATAGATTGAAAGGCCAGCTGGCCGTAGATGTCTATACTAGGCCTATATTTTCGCTGAGGGATGAAATAGTAGCCTATGAATACCTTTATCAAAATAAAGTTTTTTAAAATTTAATCAGTAACCCGTTATAGAGAAGCAATTGTGCACTCTCGAGGTTGTGCAAAATGACTCTTTTTAGCACGGCTGTGCTGATCTACGGTACTCTGATCCGCCTCATATGTATGGCCGCAGCACAGCCGTGTAAACAAGAGGGTGTGCTAAACAGCTTTTTTTTACAATTTCTTTAATCTCGATCTCTCGCTGGGGATAGGCCTAAGCTTCTCTTACTTTGTTATAAAATCCAAAGTTTGGACACCTACGCAGTCAAGGGTTTTTATTTTGACTATTTTCTACATTGTAGAATAATAGTGGTCATAAACTATGAAATAACACATGGAATCACATTGTAGAATAATAGTGAAGACATCACAACTATGAAATAATTTTGAACCAGCTTCACTTGGAATGCTTTTCCAAATGTCTTGAAGGAGTTCCCACAAATACTGAGCACTTGTTTGCTGCTTTTCCTTCACTCTGCGGTCCAACTCATCCCAAACCATCTCAATTGGGTTGAGGTCGGGTGATTGTGGAGGCCAGGTCATCTGATGCAGCACTCATCACACTCCTTCTTGGTTAAATAGCCCTTACACAGCCTGGAGATGTGTTGGATTGTTGTCCTGTTGAAAAACAAATGATAGTCCCACTAAGTGTATTTCTGCAGAATGCTGTGGTAGCCATGCTGGTTAAGAGTGCCTTGATTTCTAAATAAATCATTGACAGTGTCACCAGCAAAGCACCCTCACACCACATCACATGCTTCACTGTGGGAACTACACATGTGGAGATCACCCGTTTACGTACTCTGCATCTCTTCTTCCTATTGATGACCTTTTAGTAGTGGTTTCTTTGCAGCAATTCGACCATGAAGGCCTGATTCCACTCTCCTCTGAACAGTTGATGTTGAGATGTCTGTTACTTGAACTCTGTGAAGCATTTATTTGGGTCAATTTCCGCAACGTCTAGGAGCGTTGAAGCGCGAGGCTAAACGTCTCTGCTGTCTTGTATCGTGCTCATCTCATCTGCTTATTGTAAGGTAATCTCGCTAAGTCTCCCTTAAAGTGAATTCTTCCTATTAGGCAAAACATAGATCTACAGTACCAGTCAAACGTTTGGACACACCAACTCATTCCAGGGTTTTTCTTTATTTTTACTATTTTCTACTTTGTAGAATAATAGTGAAGACATCAAAACTATGAAATAACACACATGGAATCATGTAGTAGCCAAAAAACTGTTTAACAAATTAAAAAAACTCTTGGCATTCTCAACCAGCTTCATGAGGTAGTCACCTGGAATGCATTTCAATTAACAGGTGTGTCTTGATAAGTAATATATATTTTGATTTATCATTTTTGGTTACTATGTGATTCCATATCTACAGTTGATGTCGGAAGTTTACATATACCTTAGCCAAATACATTTAAACTCAGTTTTTCACAATTCTTGACATTTGATCCTAGTAAAAATTGTCTTCGGTCAGTTAGGATCACCACTTTATTTAAAAAATGTGAAATGTCAGCATAATAGTAGAGAATGATTTATTTCAGCTTTTATTTCTTGCATCACATTCCCAGTGGGTCAGAAGTTTACATACACTCAATTAGTATTTGGTAGCATTGCCTCTAAATTGTTTATCTTGGGTCAAACGTTTCGGGTAACCTTCCACAAGCTTCCCACAATAAGTTGGGTGAATTTTGGCCCATTTCTCCTGACAGAGCTGGTGTAACTTGAGTCAGGTTTGTAAGGCCTCCTTGCTCGCACACACTTTTTCAGTTCTGCCCACACATTTTCTATGGGATTGAGGTCAGGGCTTTGTGGAGGGCACTCCAATACCTTGACTTTGTTGTCCTTAAGCCATTTTGCCACAAGTATGCTTGGGGTCATTGTCCATTTGGAAGATCCATTTGCGAACAAGTTTTAACTTCCTGAGTGATGTCTTGAGATGTTGCTTCAATATATCCACATAATTTTCCTAGCTCATGATGCCATCTATTTTGTGAAGTGCACCAAGCCCCTCCTGCAGCAAAGCACCCCCACAACACGATGCTGGCACCCCCGTGCTTCACGGTCGGGATGGTGTTCTTCAGCTTGCAAGCCTCCCCCTTTTTCCTCCAAACATAACGATGGTCATTATGGCCAAACAGTTGTATTTTTGTCTAATCAGACGAGGACATTTCTCCACAAAGTATGATCTTTGTCCCCATATGCAGTTGCAAACCGTAGTCTGGGTTTTTTATGGCGGTTTTGGAGCAGTGGCTTCTTCCTTGCTGAGCGGCCTTTCAGGTTAAGTCGATATAGGACTCGTTTTACAGTTGATATAGCTACTTTTGTACCGGTTTCGTCCAGCATCTTCACAAGGTCCTTTGCTGTTGTTCTGGGATTGATTTGCACTTATCGCACCAAAGTACACTCATCTCTAGGAGACAACGCGTCTCCTTGAGCGGTATTGCGGCTGTGTGGGCCCATGGTGTTTATACTTGCAAACTATTGTTTGTACAGATGAACGTGGTACCTTCAGGCGTTTTTTAAATTGCTCCCAAGGATGAACCAGACTTGTGGAGGTCTACAATTTTTTTTCTGAGGTCTTGGGTGATTTCTTTTGTTTTCCCGTGATGTCAAGCAAAGAGGCACTGAGTTTGAAGGTAGGCCTTAAAATACATCCACAGGTTCACCTCCAATTGACTCAAATGATGTTAATTAGCCTATTAGAAGCTTCTGTAAACTTCTGACTTAAACTGTATGTATGTATAAATATCATACAGTGGAAGCTTTGGCCTATTCATGCAAGGCCCTGGTGCATTTAGTGCTCAAATTTGAATCTTCAGGGTCACTTGTCCGGCGGAATATTTTCCCAACGGACCGCAGTCAAATACCCTTGAAAACGTCTCGGCTACGGCATGTTTGTTTGTCTGTAAGGGTACACTATGGAACTGTCAATCAAATAATCTTAAACTGCCTGCGTGCTGCCTGCCTGCAATCTGTGCGCAAACCACTTTCCTAAAAAAGTATTTTTTGTTTGTTTGTTAAATAATGTGAATTGCCAAGACATTTAGTAGAAAGAGAACACATTTTCATCTAGGAATCGACTCCTAAGATCCAGTATCCTTGGAATGAAGGGGGCTGATTAGTTGGTGTAGTTTCAAGAACACAAACACTTGCATCTTTCATAGTTAGCTAGAGAGGGACAGAGAGGGACAGAGAGAGAGAGAGAGGAGGGGCACATTAGGCAGGTCGGCTACCAACCAGACTGTCAGATCTGTGCACTAGGCCTGTCTATCATCAGTCAATGCTGTATCTCGCTATGGAACGCTGTATTTCGTAATTTCTTGGCTTGCAATGTCTCGCAACTTCAGTGAAGCAGGGCCTATCATTAATGAATAGGCTAGGATATTCTACATGCAACAGACTGAACACACACTCGCATCATTAACGAAATAGCAGGCGAGCCAGCTGCACTGTGATTTGAATTTTGTAGAAAAAATAAATAAAAATATAAATAATATTGCCGTTAGGGTTTTTTCTTTACGTTAAGGATCCCAAAATCGTTTAAATATTTAAACGTTCTCACCCCTATTATATGTCCAACTCTTGATATTGATTTAAATGGCCAACTCAAAAATGTTGTTCACAATCTCACTGGATTATTGAAGACCTAGTCCCACACTACCCATACACTGATTTTATATATAGCAGGCGTATTTTATTTTATTATTATTTTTTACCTTTATTTAACTAGGCAAGTCAGTTAAGAACAAATTCTTATTTTCAATGACGGCCTAGGGACAGTGGGTTAACTGCCTGTTCAGGGGCAGAACGACAGATTTGTACCTTGTCAGCTCGGATTCAACTCTTACCCTACAAGGTGCGGAGCCTGCTGTTTTTTTCTGTTCTACCTGATATTTAATTGCAGCCACCTTGTGTCCCAGGTCTAAATCAGTGTCTGATTAGAGGGGAACAATGGGGGGAAAAAAGCAGTGGAACTGGCTTCGAGGTCCAGGATATATTGTATACTACTCTATACTCTAAACTGTGTCAGGTTACCCTTGAAGCACCTCCTTTTGCTGTTCAAGCTTTAACATGTCACTGTTGTATATTGAAAACAGCATATTTTGGTCTGTATGTGGCTGTTGAATCAACTAGTCAATGCTACATCTCTTATTGTGAAGGAATAAAACTAGGATGGTCATTGAATGTAATTGAGTGTCTTGTATGGAACAAGCTGCATGTGATCACCTATGGCCAACAGTCTTATGAAGTATCAATTTACAATTGAGATGTTTAAATGCACTTCAAATAGTTTGTTTTGATTTGTGTCTTCCAGGTGGTCCTCCAGTCGCGGGACTACAATGCCCTGACCATGAGTGTCATGGCGTTTGTAGCCATGATCTACCCCCTGGAGTACATGTTCCCTGTCATTCCCCTACTGCCCACCTGCATGGCCTCCGCTGAACAGGTACGTCAATCGAACCAATGACTGCAGTACTGGTAGTTGTAGTACTATTAGGGAGAACAAATAGAGGGCTTTTTAATAGCTGGAACCAGAGTTAAAAACTTTTTTTTTTAAGGGATAGACTTTGGGGGGGAATTCCTGCACCCTAATTGATTGCCTTTGAACGTTTCACTATTTTTATATGATTAGATTTGCCAATTTTATCATCCATTGCTTTTTTTGTGATTTGTGATTGTAGCTGTTGAAGAAGAGATTAGTCCCTGTACTATGTTGGGAGTTTTTACCTGGGATTTGAATGCATGCCTAGTGGAGTTCTAAGCCCACTAGCTTTAGTCTATGGTGTGAGGCTCCTCCTATTGGAGCTATTCTTGCTTGTGTGCTGATTTAGATTTTGTCTGATCGTGACGTCATACAATGTTCTTTCTACTCTCCTTTGTAGCTTCTCCTTGCCCCCACCCCTTACATCATAGGTGTGCCTGCCAGCTTCTTCCTCTACAAATCCGATTTCAAAATGCCCGACGACATTTGGCTTGTGGACCTGGACTGTAACAAGGTAAGTGCCCCAAAATGGAGGTGCGCTTCAGCATCCCTGCCACGGTCTCTGCAGATTTCGTTCGCAGGTCTATGCTATTCGTTCGCAGGTCTATGCTATTCGTTCGCAGGTCTATGCTATTCGTTCGCAGGTCTATGCTATTTGTTTGCAGGTCTATTTGAGTTCCATACGGCATTCTCTCTGATTGGGAGACGAGTCTAGACACTTGCTTGAGACGTATTTATTTTCACTGCTAAATCCCATTTGGGGTTCAGTTCTCTTATTGCGACCGTTATTGTGTTAGGCTAGATATCGACTTTATGCGGGAGAGAAAAAAACCTAGCTCTTGTCATCCTCATTTCAAACCTGTGCAGAAACTGACTTCAACATAAAAGTCCTCCCACTCTGCGAGACAGAGAGCATCCAGTGCTAAAACACACACCCACAGCCCAGACTGTTTTTCTAGGGGCAAACTCCTTCCCTTTCATCTACTCTTTAGTAGGTAACGGTGACTGATGTATGCTTTGAACATTTTGAAGGGGTATTTGTGTACACTTGTGAGTGTGTAGTGTACATGGTTGTTTTGCAGAAATGTTACAATTTGAAGCATGCTTTGTTGCTCATCAGGTCAAAGCACCCACCAATGCAGAGCACCTACCCCCTCTTCCCGAGCCGGAATCCACAGAACTCAAGAAACACCTGAAACAGGTAAATATAGCCTGTCGCAACATACCCGATAGCACTATTTTCAGTGGTCGTTCACCACGCGTGTATGTTAGCACTGCCGACCGTTAACTCTGTTTATTTCAACCCTCTTGTATCGTTTTATTACATCACATAAGAAAACCTGCCATATTACCATATGTGTTAACTATTTGTTTTCAAGTGATCAACTTCTCTTCTTTCAGTTTTTTTGATACGTTTCAAAAGAGGTTTGATGAATTGCTCCAGGCACATCGGTGTCCTTGTTCTCTCACCGTGTTGTATGTACTAACTATGCATATAGCGTGGGAGCATTGTTGAGTTAAGCGTTGCAATGTCCTAACGAAAACAAGTGTTTTTTTTGTTTGTTTGTTTTTCTCTCTCTTTTCTTTGCATGCGCTAGCTCTTGGAGGTAAAAGCAGATACTGAGGTCTTACTCCCTGAGACCTCAGTAACAGCTGTAGCAGTAGAACTAACCAAATCCTCTAAGCCCAAATAACAATATGTAGATTAGAAGCTGGTTCTGATTCATAAACCTCTCTTTCACATGTTGTGAAATGCCAATCAAACATTCCACTGTAGTACCACGTCAGTTTAGCATTGTAACTAAAACCACCTTGAATTATCAGTGAACATCTAGCAACCCCCGCCTATCATTAGCATATTTTGCCAGTAACTATTCCTACCCAACATTGTTGTCGTCTGGTTTTTCGAGTTTATTTGATTTTAAAGAGCATATTAAGCACCAGATGCTTTATGAAGAAAAGTTAAATGAAAAGAACAACAAAATGTATCAAATCCGCCATATGAACAAATGTCACATTTGAACTTTCGAGGCATAATTCATCACCACCGTTAAAATGCATCACAACTCGGCACCAAATGTCATTCAGTGGTTGTTTTTTAACATCCAAACCCACTAACACCAATTTGAATCCCTAATCATACCTCATCATGTTGAAAATCCCTGCATATCATAGTTGTGGATATGCTTTGAATCAGAATCAGTGCAGTATTTGTGTGTGATACACTTGGCCCTATCCCAGAGTGTGCGTGTGATTGATTTAAGATAGACCTGTGTGTTGCCATATCAGATTTTTGGCCAACATGCCATTTGAGTGAAAAGATATGGGTAAAGGTGAATTTTCATAGGTTCTATTGTTTTGAGGATTAAAGCAGTCCTCAGCTCTCCAAAACAGTAACAAACAAGTGGTAGCTGGTAGGTCCTTGCAGTCCCGCACAGAGAATGGGTTAGTATGCACTGAGTGTATAGAACATTAGGTACACCTCCCTAATATTGAGTTGCACCCCTTTTTGCCCTCAGAACAGCTTCGATTCATTGGGGCATGGACTCTACAAGGTGTCGAAAGCGTTCCACGGGGATGCTGGGCCATGTTGACTCCAATGCTTCCCACAGTTGTGTCAGGTTGGCTGGATGTCGTTTGGGTGGTGGACCATTTGTGGAAAAACCCAGTAGCTTTACAGCTCTTGACACACAAACCTGTGCGCATGGCACCTACTACCATACCCTGTTCAAAGACTCTTAAATCTTTTATCTCACCCATTCACCCTCTGAATGGCACACATACACAATCCATGTCTCAATTGTCTCAATGCTTAAAAAGCCTTCTTTAACCTGTTTCCTCCCCTTCATCTACACTGATTTCAAGTGGATTTAACAAGTGACATCAATAAAGGATCATAGTTTTCACCTGGATTCACCTGGTCAGTCCACATTTGAAGTTGGAAGTTTACATACACTTAGGTTGGTGTCATTAAAACTCGTTTTTCAACCACTCCACACATTTCTTGTTAACAAACTATAGTTTTGGCAAGTCGGTTAGGACATCTACTTTGTGCATGACACAAGTATTTTTTCCAACAATTATTTACTGACAGATTATTTCACTTATAATTAACTGTATCACAATTCCAGTGGGTCAGAAGTTTACATATATTAAGTTGACTGTGCCTTTAAACAGATTGGAAAATGATGCCATGGCTTCTGATAGGCTAATTGACATAATTTGAGTCAATTGGAGGTGTACCTGTGGATGTATTTCAAGGCTTACCTTCAAATTCAGTGCCTCTTTGCTTGACATCACAGAGAAATCAAAAGAAATCAGACAAGACCTCAGAAAAAATATTGTAGACTGTACAAACAATAGTACGCAAGTATAAACACCATGGGACCATGCAGCAGTCATACCGCTCAGGAAGGAGGCGTTCTGTCTCTTAGTGATGAACGTACTTTAGTGCGATAAGTGCAAATCAATCCTAGAACAACAGCAAAGGACCTTGTGAAGATGCTGGATGAAACCGGTACAAAAGTATCTATATCCATAGTAAAACAAGTTCTATATCGACATAACCTGAAAGGATGCTAAGCAATGAAGAAGCCACTGCTCCAAAACCGCCATTGTCCCCATGTGCAAAATGTCCTCTGGTCTGATGAAACAAAAATAGAACTGTTTGGCCATAATGACCATTGTTTTCTTGGAGGAAGAAGAGGGAGGCTTGCAAGCCGACGAACACCATCCCAACCGTGAAGCACAGGGGTGGCCGTATCATGTTATCGGGGTGCTTGGCTGCAGGAGGGACTGGTGCACTTCACAAAGTAGATGGCATCATGAGGGAGGGAAAATAATGTGGATATATTGAAGCAACATCTCAAGACATCACTCAGGAAGTTAAAGCTTGGTTGCAAATGGGTCTACCAAATGGACAATGATCTCAAGCAAGCATACTTCGAAAGTTGTGGCAAAATGGCTTAAGGACAACAAAGTCAAGGTGTTGGACTCACAAAGCTCTGACCTCAATCCTATGGAAAATTTGTGGGCAGAACTGAAAAAGCATATGCGAGCAAGGAGGCCTACAAACCTGACTCAGTTACGCCAGCTCTGTCAGGAGGAATGGGCCAAAATTCACCCAACTTTTTGTAGGAAGCTTATGGAAGGCTATCCGAAACGTTTGACCCAAGTTAAACAATTTAAAGTCAATGCTACCAAATACTCATTGAGTGTATGTAAGCTTCTGAACCACTGGGAATGTGATGAAAGACATAAAAGCTGAAATAAATAATAATCTCTGCTATTATTCTGACATTTCACATTCTTAAAATAAAGTGGTGATCCTAACTGACCTAAAACAGGGAGTTTTTACTATGATTAAATGTCAGTAATTGTGAAAAACTGAGTTTAAATGTAGTTGGCTAAGGTGTATGTAAACTTCTGACTTCAACTGTATGTCATGGAAAGAGCAGGTGTTTGTAATATTTTTTACACTCATTGTATGTCAGCATCTCACAGGTTAAGAGAGGGGATCATTTGAGTTGGGGGGTGTATGGACAGTAAACAAAGAGCCAAAAGGTTTTCAATTATTTTTCGTTATTGTCAAGAGATCTGCTCCCTTCTGTGTCTAAGTATCACCTCTCCATTGTAGCCACCGGTTATCCTCCCAGTTGGTAACCATTGATAGCCTCTTTAGGCTAACCGTGGCTAACTTGTGTTGGGTGTGGTATGGTGCATTACGGTTCCTTTTTGTGTGTTGTCTCACTCATGTTTGTTTGTGTGTCTCTGTCATGGTTTGATCTCTGTAAATGTGTTTGTTCTCTTTCTCTCATGTACCACCTCTTCTCTCTCTACTTTTCTACTTCATTTTTTCTCTTGTTCTTTGGCTATGTCCCAATTCTTTAAATCGGCACCTTTCCTTTTCTCCTTTCTTTGGCAACCATTTAGCTGAAAGGACTGTATGTGAAAGCAACATGGAGGCATCTCCTTCTCCCCACTAGCCCACTTATTGGCTAGTCCAGGTTTCCACGTTGCTTTCCAGCACCCCGTCCTTTCAGCAGTTTTGTAGTCAGGCTTGAGAGGAGATTAGGAAAGGAATCAATTTAAAGGGAATTGGACACACAGCCTCCAATCTTCACCTTTTTTGTCATCTGTCGTTTCAATTCTGCTCAGCAATTGGTCAGCTCAGCCTTTTCATGTGATCCTCTTCCTGGCATCTCTCTTGTCCCCCTCCCTCCTCCCCTTCCCTAGTGTCTGGTTAGGTTGACCGTGATCACCCAAAAGCAGATCTTCTCCTCTGACAATAAGGTTCCTAATTTCTCCTTCTGCGGAATGTGCCATGCTCCTTGCACGGATATTCTTCCTCACCAAACTTCAATATTTTTGTTGTTGCTTGTTATTATTTTTTCTGAAGTGTCATACACTATTGTTGAGATGTTGTAACAGACTGGTGGCATAGAGAGATTTCGTGATGGGTCATTTTTGAAGACCCACTACTGGCTGCTTAGTTTTGGCTTGAGCATGTCGGAATGTATGCACATCTATCTTTTCATCAGTGAGTGTTCTTGTAAGCAAACACAGTGGATATGCATATTTTTGCTCTAACACATAGGTTGTGTCCAGGACTGACCTAGCCATCAAACGATCCACTGTGCTAAGATCGTGCAAAACCCTGAATGAGTCTGCAGAAATCCCAGAGTGCTAGTGAATTCCCCCTGCTGTTACTTCTTCCCCCGACCTCTCCCAAATGACGCTCCCATTTCAGGCATCTGCAGAAACATGCACTCTTTAGATTCATTTGCTGGGAAACGGGCTTCCTCATTTTGTCCCGCACTCTCACCTGTCAGCTTATAACGGTCACATTGTGAGTCCTCCTAGTTTAGTCCTTGTGTTTTATGAATGATTTATTCTCAAATGAGAACTTACATCAATCAGACAACAAATAATGAAGCAGCACTACATAAAAAATACAAAAAAATACTAAATTAAAAAGTATTAACAAATAAAGGAGTAACCAAAAATAATAAATTATAATAGTTGGGACTCATTTTTATCAAATTTTGAGGTCTCCGAACCCCTGTACTACTCTCTTGCACCGTTTTGAACCCCAAACAGACTGTTCCACACTGGTCCTAGTGAGACCATTCTGTTGCCCCACCCTTCAGCTGATGCCTGAGGTGAGAGTGCACCCTAGTGGGGCCGAGTGACCCCGTCATCTCTCCATGACAGTGTGTTGATTAAAACCTTCCTCACCTCTACCCGCTCCAGGCCCTGGCCAGCATGAGTCTCAACACCCAACCCATTCTGAACCTGGAGAAGTTCCAGGAGGGCCAGGAGTTACCCCTGCTCCCCCCCGGCCAGAACAAGGCGTCGCCCTCCTCCACCGAGTTCAACCCCCTCATCTACGGCAACGACGTGGACTCTGTGGATGTGGCCACCAGGCAAGGCTTAACAAATTTCTCTATCCTTTTTTAAGTAGATCTCATATTATCCATGCAAGGCAATGTGTGGGGTTGGTTGAATTTCAATTCTTACACTCCATTTGATTTAGTCCCTGAACACTGTAGATATTTTATAGATATGAAGAGCTATTTGCATATGCACAATTTATGGATTGACCCCTGTTCCCACTTGAATTCTTAAAATCTGAAGTGCGTGCAGGGTCCTGCAAAATTAAGGCAGTTATACATTTGAAAAACGTTACAGTATATTCAGAACAGATTTCATAACATTGTGTGCCCTCAGGCCTCTACTCTACTACCCCATATCTATAACACAACATCAATGTGTACATGTGTGTATAGTGCCTATGCGTGTGTCTATGTTTGTGTTGCTTCACAGTCCCCGCTGTTCCATAAGGTGTATTTTATCTGTTTTTAAATCAAATTTTACTGCTTCCATGAGTTACTTGATGTGGATTAGAGTTCCATGTAAGTCCTGGTTGCCTCCCATAGTCTGTTCTGGACATGGGGACTGTGAAGAGACCTCTGGTGGCATATGTATGAATGTCTGAGCTGTGTGCCAGTAGTTCAAACAGACAGTTCGGTGCATTCAACATGTGTTGAACATAGTGATGAAGCCAATCTCTCCTCCACATTGACCCAGGAGAGATTGACATGCATATTATTGTTAGCTCTCTGTATACATCCAAGGGCCAGCCGTGCTGCCCTGTTCTGAGCCAATTGCAATTTTCCTAAGTACCTCTTTGTGGCACCTGACCACATGACTGAACAGTAGGCCAGGTGCCTTTTGATAGTGCTGCTAAGAATGCAAAGCAGCGCTTTATTCTCCCGATCCGAGCAACTGTTGTATCAATGTTGTATATGACTCAACAGTCATAATGTCATGTGAAACAATGTGTTTCATTTGAGCCTCATACCAATAACACATGTCTCTCGTACGTAAATTTGATTAAACAAGAAAGATTTTTGAGTTTAAACACAACTATTTGAAGCGTTAACACACCCAACTTTCCTTCTTTCTCCAACAGGGTTGCCATGGTGCGGTTCTTCAACTCCCCCAACGTGCTCCAGGGTTTCCAGATGCACACACGCACGTTGCGCCTTTTTCCCCGGCCTGTGGTGGCTTTCCAGGCCACGTCCTTCCTGGCCTCGCGGCCCCGCCGCTCAGGCTTCGCTGAGAAGCTGTCACACACCCAGGCCGTGGAGTACTACGGCGAGTGGGCTCTCAACCCCACCAACCTGGCCTTTCAGAGGATCCACAACAGTAAGTCCCTTACCCTAGCCTACACACCTGCTGTACTGCATATACCATGCACTGACTGACAATTGGTGTGTTTGTGTTTGGAGGTGACACGAACCATACTCCTGCTAGCTTGGGATATTTATAGTGTGAAGTGAAGTGTAGCCCTTTACACTCGTACCAATATACGAGTTGAAAACGGCAGATTTGTGCACTAATTGTCTAAATTGGAACATAGTGGCTGTGCAGTAATATGCTATACATGAAGTTAGAGCTCTGGCTCTGCGCTTCACAGCGTTGTATGGGTTTTGACTGACAGACGTTCTGAACTTGAGCACCAAGCGACTAGAAGTTGCCCCCATCCCTCCTGGTAATTGGGCAACTTTAGCACATTTTTGGTTGTCTGAGTGAGGGAGATGGTGTAAATTTAAGATGACTCGATGTATTTTGGAAGATGAGACATTGAGGATTATAATAAATCTCGCTTTGATGTCATAAAAGTAAGCCAAACAGTCCAAATGTGCACTTAACATTTCCAAATTCTAAAACTTATCATCTACGGTGTCAATGTTTATGGTCACTATGTTTGATGCACAGTTACACGATTACATGGCGTCATACCCTGGGTTGTTTCTGATCAGAATGAGCCTATGTTTGTTTATTGTGAAGAAAATTTGCCGCAGCACACGCACCTGAATGTACTAATGACTCCTTTCTATGCGCACCAAAAATTCTTAATCTGTCTCTTGTGAAAGCCTAACACGGTAAGATAATATTTTATAACTTAGCTTGTCATGTTGGCAATAGAACAAGCTTTCAAATAATGCACATCTGACCCAGATTGCGATTTGTAATGGACCATTTTGGACTAGGTAAACAACAACAGTAATTTGTGTGACTGCACGGTTGTGTTCCAGGCGATACGACTACAAGTATTCTTGCTACAGTTCCTCGATCGTCACAGCAGGAGAGCTCAAAAAAAGTACCTTTTTTATAGTTGAAGACTCTTCTTTGAGTCATAAAAGTGCTTTGAAATTGCTTAGGAACTGTGCAACCTTTAGAAAGGTGTGTGTGGCCACTTAGTTCTCTCACTCAAACCCTTTTCAATGTTTGTTTGTAAATGGGAAAAAATGCACATGAAATCAACAGTGTAATGTTTGGATTCAGTCTTGTCAGGTGAACTGTTGTGTACTCACCTTTGGTCTAATACTTGTACAATTATCTCCGAACTGTTCAATTGTTATGTATATGCGTTTCATATTTCTTCTCTAAGAAACATTTCAATTTAGCCCTATCCATATAGGCCCATTTCCACGTGTGTAAAGGGTTAAGTAAAACGTTAATTATGCTGTCAATGATTGCACTTTCCTTAGGTCAAATGGGAATATACACTCAGTTGTACAAAACATTAGGAACACCTGCCTAATATTGAGTTGCACTCCCTTTTGCCCTCAGAACAACCTCAATTCGTTGGGGCATGGGCTCTACAAGGTGTTCAAGCGTTCCACAGGGATGCTGGCCCATGTTGACTCGAATGCTTCCCACAGTTGTTGGGTGGTGGACCATTCTTGATACACACAGGAAACTATTGAGCATCAAAAACCCAGCAGCTTTGCAGTTGTTGACACAAACCGGTGTGCCTGCCACCTACTACCATGCCCCGTTCAAAGGCAAATATTTTGTCTTGTCCGCTCGCTCTCTGAATGGCACACATACACGATCCATGTCTCAATTGTCTCAAGGCTTAAAAATCCTTCTTTAACCTGTCTCCTCCACTTCATCTACACTGATTTGAAGTGGATTTAACAGGTGACATCTATAAGGGATCATAGCTTTCACCTGGATTCAACTGGTCCGTCTGTCATGGAAAGAACAGGTGTTCCTAATGTTTTGTGCACTCTGGTATATTTCTCTGAGCAATACAGGAAGTTTGAAGGTTTCGTAGTGTTTCTGAGCGTACCTCTGTGTTCTGCAGACGTGTATGACCCATCTTTGATCGGAGACAAGGGCAAGTGGTACGCCCACCAGCTGCAGCCGGTGTTCTACCGCGTGTACGACAGCAGCTCCCAGCTGGCAGAGGCCATGAGCGGACCCCTAGAGGATGAGGCTAATGACTCGGACCCCACAGACGACAGGTAAAAAAAAAAACACTGACCCCCCTCCACGTTTGGAAGGCATAACGATTCGTTGATTACTACTGTGATAACATAATTGACAAAATGTTAAATGAAAGATTGTTTCAGTGCCAGGTACTGCCAAAGGTCTAAAAGCAATTTTGCAATGTGGAAAGCATGTTAGTGAGCCATTTAGCATATAAAAACTAGATCTGAAGGGAGGTCCTTTCCTGTGTCTGATCTGTGAGTTCTCTGTGTGTGTGCAAGTGCGGCCGACGGAGACAATGCAGCGGCATGGCGCAGGCTATAGAATGTTGATAGACAACACATTAGCCAATAGATGGCGAACTCTAAACATTAACTGGTAGATTCTCTAGTTGGCTCAATAGTTAGCTTGCTAGACATGATGTATAATATCAGTTGAGGTTCATTTGAGTCTGAGATAAAGGTTTAGCTAGCGTTTTTTTGGTTAGCCTTCTGTAGACGTGTAAGGTGTCACCAAGATGGCGTCCAGGGTAATGCCACTCTGTTTTGTTTCTGTGGCAGCGACAGCGAGGCTGGCTACGACGACTCCAGCTCTTCCTACTCGTCACTTGGAGACTTGGTGAACGAAATGATCAAATGTGACATCCAAGGGGACACGCCAAGTAAGTTTCTGTGCTATTTCACCAAGGCTGCATTTACACAGGAAACCCAATTCTGATATTTTGCCTAATTATTGGCAGAAGAGCTGATCTGAATCAGTGAAATTCATGAACAAAAGATCAGAATTGATCTGCCTGTGTAATTGCAGCCCAAGAACCACCCAGCTTACACATATTTACTGTTATGACAAAATAAACGGTCAATTCCCCCTTATTATAATAACTGACAGTTGTTTTCATCTTGGAAAAATGGCAACCTAAAATGACCATTTCCTTTCAGATAGCCACTAGCTAAACATTTTATTTTGTGACCCTTTGGCCATCAATAGCAACTAATATCTGTCTTCTGGTGTCGTAGACCTGGATCCCCCTACCCACGCTGCCCTGGGAGATGCCAGTGAAGTGGAGTTCCAGGACTTCCAGGAGTTCAAGGGAGAGGGTCCCCTCCCTCAAGAGAAGGCACTGCCCGAGGGGGGCGATGGACCTCCTGAACCTCCTGATGGACAAGCCCTCCGCTCGAGCTCCAGCACAACCGCCAGCTCCAGCCCCAGCACAATCATCCAGGGAGTCAACAATGTCAGTGAACCGCTCAATTTACACCAGTATAAAATTATGCAGTTAACACTGTTTTTAACAACTGACATTTTTGGCGAGTGACGTTTGAATTCGTTCATAACTCTTGACCATGAGAACACAATAATGATATATTTGCTTGAGTTGTTTTCCTTCCTTTATAAAGTGGCAATTTAAGTGTATTTAGTATCAACCATTAGTAACCATTTGATATTCATTGTGTCCAGGAGCAGGCAGAACCAGTGGAAATGGAGGCGTTGGCCAGTGCAGCTCTACAGAACCCTGTCCCGGGATTGGGCGTTCCTCCCTTCTCCAGACCTCCTCCAGACGCTGCCCCTGTGGGACCAGCCAATAAGAAGGGAGAGTACGACAACCCCTACTTTGAGCCTCAGTATGGCTTCCCTGCTGAGGAGGACCCTGAGGCAGAAGACCAAGAGGAGACGTACACGCCCCGGTTCAACCAGAACCTCAACGGCAACAAGTATGTTACAACACACCTACGCCATAACACTGTACACACAAACAAGCATCATAAGCCACTCATTCTGAAAACCATAGTTAAAAAAAAAAAAAAACAGTGATGTATACATCTCTTAACCTTTCTGATCTCCCCATCCCGGATCCGGGTTCGTGAATACAGACTCAAGCTCATTACCATAACGCAACGTTAACTATTCATGAAAATCGCAAATGAAATGAAATAAATATGCTAGCTCTCAAGCTTAGCCTTTTGTTAACAACACTGTCATCTCAGATTTTCAAAATATGCTTCTCAACCATTGCAAAACAAGCATTTGTGTAACAGTATTGATGGCTAACGTAGCATTTAGCATTAGCATTCAGCTGGCAACATTTACACAAAAAAACAGAAAAGCATTCAAAAAAATCATTTACCTTTGAAGAACTTCAGATGTTTTCAATGAGGAGACTCTCAGATAGCAAATGTTCAGTTTTTCCTGAAAGATTATTTGTTTAGGACAAATCGCTCCATTTTCTGCGTCACGTTTAGCTATGAAAAAAACCCCTGTATCCAGGATAGTGTAAATCTATCAGCAAGCTCATTAGCATAACACAACGTTAACTATTTATGAAAATCGCAAATGAAATGAAATAAATATGCCATCTCTCAAGCTTAGCCTTTTGTAAACAACACTGTCATCTCAGATTTTCAAAATATGCTTCTCAACCATAGGAAAACAATAATTTGTGTAAAAGTAGCTAGCTAGAGTTAGCATTTCGCGTTAGCATTTAGCGTTAGCATCCAGCACGCAACATTAACAAAAACATAAAAGCCTTCAAAAAAATCATTTACCTTTGAAGAACTTCTGATGTTTTCAATGAGGATACTCTCAGTTAGATAGCAGATGCTCAGTTTTTCCAAAAAGATTCCTTGTGTATTAGAAATAGCTCCGTTTTATACATCACATTTGGCTACCAAAAAAAATCCATAAATTCAGTCCTCAAAACGCAAACTTTTTTCCAAATTAACTCCATAATATCGACTGAAAACATGGCAAACGTTGTTTAGAATCAATCATCAAGGTGTTTTTCACATATCTCTTCATTGATACATCGTTCTTGGACACATGCTTTCTCCCCTGAATCAAATGGTAAAGTAGAAGCAGCTGGCAATTGCGCACCGAATTCGACGCAGGACACCAGGCGGACACTTGGAAAATGTAGTCTCTTATGGTCAATCTTCCAATGATATGCCTACAAATACGTCACAATGCTGCTAAGACCTTGGGCGAACGACAGAAAGTGTAGGCTCATTCGTTGCGCAATCACAGCCATATAAGGAGAGAATGGAAAACAGAGCTTCAGAAATTCTGCTAATTCCTGGGTGATGCATCATCTTGGTTTCGCCTGTAGAATGAGTTCTGGGGCACTTACAGACAAAATCTTTGCAGATTCTGAAACTTCAGAGTGTTTTCTTTCCAAAACTGTCAAGAATATGCATAGTCGAGCATCTTTTCGTGACAAAATATCGCGCTTAAAACGGGAACGTTTTTTATCCAAAAATGAAATAGCGCCCCTAGAGCTCTAACAGGTTAAACATACACACCTAATTAAGTCTCTCAGCTTCTGAATTCTGCATCTGAAATGCCTCTGGTATAGCAGTCGAAAAACTACGCTAACAAAACGTGACACTCCCTCCGGACCGCTAACACATGTTCTGCTCCACAGAGCCCAACGCCTCCTGAGGCCCAGCAGCCTAAAGCTGCCCGGAGAGTCGGACGGAGAGGGCGACTCCCGCAACAGTTCTCCAAATTCCACCATCTCCAACAACAGCAGCGATGGCTTTGGGGGCCTCATGTCCTTTGCTAGTGAGTCTCCTCAACCAGGGCCTATTTTAATTGTATGATTATCACAGACCTGAAAGGGCTGGATTGGTGACAGATACACTTTGTCCTCCAAAACACTGAAGGGGGAAATGTGTAAGGGTTACTCAGCGGGTAATACTGGTTGCTGGTCTTCTCAACCAGGAAGACAACCAGAAATGTACAGTTTACAACCAGAAATGTACAATATTTGCTAGGTAGGGATTGAAGTGGAACTTGACGTTAAGCTGCAAGTCATCATGGGTATACTATAGGATGGTGAGACATGGTCAAATGTTGGTTTCTTTGTGAGACTTCATCGGTCATCAGCGACTCTCTCTCCATCACTGCAGGTAATCTGTACAAGAACCACGGCACCAGCTTCAGCCTCTCCAACTTGTCTGTACCCAATAAGGGGGGGCTGAGGGAGAAGGCCGCTGGGGCTGGGCCCTTCCCCAATCTCAAAGGTACATTACTAAATGGAGCCCGTTTCCCTGTTTTGTCCAACTTTCATGTTATCTTCACTCACCCTTTTTTTGACCTTTTATCCATCTCATCTCCTTCTCAATTTCACTCTTTGTGGCTGTGTTCCCCTCTTATCTGTTTTCTGTACAATTGTTGTGCCCTACAGCAGATTGCGGTCAAGTTTGTCAGTTGAAGGCAGTAGAGGCAGGCTGTCTACTAAAACCATGCCCTTTCAAAGTTCAAATGATTGTCATACAGCTCTTGCAGTGGTTACAAAGTATAAATGTTTTCGTTTTGTCATGGGCATTAAAAATAATAATATTTGGAGTGCAAATATCACCAGAGTGCACATTTCTACAATATTGTATACACCGTATCATGACAAGACACATTGAGCATAAGCTATTCCCATGTGAAGTCATCTTAATCATTTAAAGTAACTGTCCAGTGTTTCCAGATTTCTTTGAAATATGACCTATAATTAATTACAATGTGAGGAAATATTTTTTAATTCCAATTTTCTATTTAAGTATGTTCAAAAGAAGCTTTTCTGTGTTTGAATTATGTGGGCATACCCCAACAACAGAATGGTGTCAGCATATACCAGTCATTGGCCAGCTCAGCCTATGAGCCAACATGATGTCATATTCTATGAGGAAATGGCAAGCATTTTTGAAAAACTAAGTGTTTTTTTTCCTCCAATTTATGCTTTGGCCACAAATACAAGTATGGGATTAGTTAACATTATTTGGTTATGAGTTAACAGCATATATTTTATTTTAAAAGTAAGATTTTCTACTATTAATGTTTAGGCCTACTTTCAATGGTGTGGAGAAGGAAGGAGAGTAGAGATGACCATAATGTGTAACTCTCACTGACATGTTGAACTTCTTTAATTTCTTCTTCAGAAGCTGCTGCTTTGTTTGCACTAAGTAGAGTAGCCAGGAGTAGTATTGACAGTATATCAAGTAAGCATTCAGTGCTCATGCTGAAATGTCTGGCAAGCCAGTTTAGGCTACACAGTATGGCATTTATGCAACTTTATATTGTAGATTTTTACCTTCTTTCCTTTTGCCTTTTCCCCTCTAATTCTTTCATTTTTATTTTACAAAAATATAGAATATTTTAATTTTGACGTAGAGGTCGACATTGAGGAAGGTTTGTAGAAATCTTTATTTTTATTAAATATTTGTATTTTTTTTTTTTTTAGAATGAATAGACTTTCATTCTAAATGTGTATTTGTCCCCCTCTGGACTGCCATGTTGATTTATGGCATTAGGTGGATATTGAGGACCTGACAAAAGTTAGAATTTTCTCTCAAGTACCCCGTTTTCTATGTTCCCAATCCCACATGGTTGCCTGATTTTGTTATGAGAACATTTGTGAGAGAAAATAAGAAATGCATGTGTTAAACTCAATAGCCCCACACTGTGTGTGACAGCTGCCATAGCAAACCAACGTTTGTTTCTTTTTTCCTTTGATGGTGATTTGTTTTGAATTGACTGTTCAGATGACAGCCCGACTAGTAGCCCTGGCCCAGACAGTCCGGGTATGTTATTGTCTGGTGTGGTAGTTTGTTTTGCCCTACAACTAGCTCCAACTTTGACCCTTATTCGATCCTCCCTACCGGAGTCCATATTACTCAGGTTGCATACTAGGAGATATACCTGTATTTTCATTCATGTATATCCATATCCTTCCCTCTGTTTCCTTGTTATTCCTCTCTGTTTGGTGGGAGTCTGATGCGCGATGATGCACACATTTATAGACGACAGATCTCTTAATTTGCATACATATTATCCCCTTTATGTGGCATTTTTCCCTGGAATTTGGTGTTTTTCTCTTGGTTTCCCAGCAGGGTTGGGGTCAAGTCTGATTTCAAGTCCACTCAATATTTGAAGATGAATTCAGTTCCTGAGTGGCAAATTACCCATCGCTTTCGATGAGGATTTTTCATTTCATCGATTGAAGTACAATTGATTACCCAAGTGGACTGGAATTGAAATTAAACTGACATGATCTCCTTGCAGTCTGTTGCCTTGCTTGCTGGCCTGTTCAGTGGCTCTCCATCATTCTTGTGTGTTCTCCGTCTGAGTTCTCTATGGTCAGAGAGCCCATAAACTCGCGCTCCTCTGGACATAGACCCTTAAAAATGCACAAAAGCTTTCTCTCACCCCTAAATATGTCGGGATTCTAACAGAAGTAACCTAAATCTGATTGGTCATGACATTTAATGGCTATAACCTTTTTAGGTTATGTCACGCATTTTTTTTATTTAATTTTTTTATAAATGTGCTGCCCCCTTCCTTGGTCTGTCTCCCTCTCTCTTTCCTGCTTTCTTTGTGTATTCTGTCAGTGTGTTGCGGTGCATGTGTGTTGTGGGTTGATGTTCAGACTGGTCCGGTCCGGTGTCCCTCTCTGTCCCTCTTTCCACTTCTCTGCACTAATTCTGGGTTTTGTGTCCAGTATTTGGACTAAATTCTCTAATGGAGATAATTACAGAGGCCGGCCCGGGGAGCGGAGAAGGTGGGTTCCGCCCTTTAAAAACTGTGTGGGCTGCATGCTTCTCCTAGCCAGTCAACTACGTCTCCCAGCATCCTCCTCACTCACCCCCTCAATCCTCTGTCACCTGACATGCACCATCAAGAGATCATTCATCGTCATACATCATCGAGTCTGTTCTGTTGTCTTTCACCATCCACAGTGACTGTTGCCCCAATCACTAACCTTTGCAGAGTCACTCCATCCATCTACACGTCTTTGTATTAGTTTGGGTTGGGCCCTCACAATCTTAGCTTGTTAGAAGATGTGCATCCCATTTTAACAATTGCGAAGATGATGCCATTCATTTTTTTTGTGCCAATCTAAGTCTGCATTCCACAGTATTGTATGGGACCTGACAAGATGTTGATTCGAGTTGGTCAACATCAGCTTTCCCATTATTCTCCAAGCCAAACAAGAAGTTATATTTGCATGTTTGGCCACCTCTTTGGTCTCTCACATACACACCTAGACCTCCCATCACCTTGCCAGTGAAGGCAGACCTTAGCCAATCAAAACTGCCACCCTGTAGGTAAGGCATGACATCATTCTTCCAATGCTGTGAGTTAGTTTTAATCAGTGTTTATTCGAATTAAGCGGTGCAGTTTCGCAGCACCAAGAGTGCTGTTCTGTCTTACTTCCTGAACTCATAGTCACCGGTTTTGATTGGAGTTGTCATTGGACACTTAGTTGGCTTTGTGGTTAATGAGCATCTGTACCAGTACCACAGTGATCAAATGGAATGGAATTATTTGAAGTCCTGTGATGCATGTTGTACAACTTATGGACGATACTTCGGAAAATGTGGGGCGAAATGTCATCATTGTCAGGTGAGGTCTTTGGTAACATGCGGTCATAAAGCCTACAATAATGCATAAGTAATGCCATGACAAAATCGGATATACCGGTAACAGTCATCTGTTTATGACAAGGAACCAATACATTTTTGGTGGGTGTTTTTTATTTGTATCCTCACTTTCAAGGCATTACCTTTAGCCTAATGTTCAGTGTCAAGACGTTGAACTGAGGTCTGCCTAGTGGGTAAGCTATGTAGGCGCAACAATATTATAATCAGTTTGATAATAATATTGTTCACAGGCCCAATCTCTGCAAGTGATCCACCATACCTTTGTATAACATGGCACTGTGCGTTCATGTGAGTGTGTGTCTGTCTAACTGTACAAGGTGACTAACAGTGTGAACGCTACAATATGTATCTTCCCGTTAGCCCTGTGTGTGATTGTTGACCCATCTTTATTTTTAGTTATTTTTCTGCATGACACAACTTGTCGGTCTTGTTGCCATGCAGATTCCGCTCCAATCTGACATCTGCTAATGTGTGATGCCCAAACACAGCGCCATTTTGACTCCTCCTTGATCTGTCCCTCATTTTTTAGTGTCTGAATATGAAACCTGTAGCTCAGCTAGTCATTAGCTAGTGTCCCTGCCCCTGAAAATGTGTGTGTCCTTTCATATATGCAGGATGTGTCCCATCTTCTTTGTCTATTAGTCTTTGATGTGGTTATCTAATTAGTACATCGTAGTTGTATTTGGGGGCTTTGTAGTGAAGTGTATAAGCTCATCCTGTATCAAGTCAGCTAGTTTTTCTGTTTGTATGTCTCTGACTTGTCATTTGTTATGGTTTTGTGCTTTCTATGGTATTTACTAGATACCTCACTGTTCTATATGGCTCCTGCAGGAGGCGCCCGCGGTCCCCCCAGGGCCCTCGTTGACCAGAAGTCGTCGGTCATTAAGCACAGTCCCACGGTCAAGAGAGAGTCCCCCTCTCCCCAGGGTCGTGCCAACAATACCAGGTAACAGACCACTATGAGACTGTACTACCAGGACATTGCTGACTGACTAATGCTGACTGACATTTATTTAAATTAGTTTACCACCTTCATGGCATAAAGTCTTCATGGTATAATGTTGGCCATCAAAAACAAAAGTTGGTTGTCATATAATGTCAAATTACAGACCTGGATAGGTAATATATCAATCCCCTTTAGGAGAAGGGTTGACTAACTTAACTCTTGGAACTACCCATCCCGGATCCGGGAGAATTGTCATCAACTACACTAATTAGCATAGCGCAACGGCTAAAAAATATTACTAGAAAATATTCATATTCATGAAATCACAAGTGAAATATAGTGAAACACATCTTAGCCTTTTGTTAATCACCCTGTCATCTCAGATTTTGAAATTATGCTGTACAGCCAAAGCAAGACAAGCGTTTGTGTAAGTTTATCGATAGCCTAGCATAGCATTATGTCCAGCTAGCAGCAGGAAGCTTGGTCACGAAAATCAGAAATGCAATCAAATGATTCGTTTACCGTTGATGAGCTTCGGATGTTTTCACTGACGAGACTCCCAGTTAGACAGCAAATGTTCCTTTTGTTCTGTAAAGATAATTTTTATACCCAAAATATCTCCGTTGGTCACGTTATGTTGAGAAATCCACCGGAAATCGCGGTCACGACAACGCCGAAAAGAATTCCAAATTATGTCCATAATATCGACAGAAACATGGCAAACGTTTTTTATAATCAATCCTCAAGGTGTTTTTCAAATATCTATTTGATAATATATCAACCGGGACAATTGGCTTTTCAGTTGGAGCGAGAGGAAAAATTACTACCTCTGTCTTTTACGCAAGAATCTCTCTGAGAGCCCTCAGCTGGCCACTGACGCAATGTAGTCGTTTACGCTCATTCTTCAACATAAAGGCGCAAAACTAGGTCAAAATGCTGTGGACACCTTAGGGAATACGTAGAAAAAGGAATCTGGTTGATATCCCTTTCAATGGCCAATAGGGGTGCATAGGAACAAAACGGTTTCAAAATAATAGTCACTTCCTGATTGGATTGTCCTCAGGGTTTCGCCTGCAATATCAGTTCTGTTATACTCACAGACAATATTTTTACAGTTTTGGAAACTTTAGAGTGTTTTCTATCCTAAGCTGTCAATTATATGCATATTCTAGCATTTGGTCCTGAGAAATAGGCGGTTTACTTTGGGAACGTTATTTTTCTAAAAATAAAAATTGTGCCCCGTAGTTGCAAGAGTTAAGAGCCAATGGTGACGTACAAAAAGGGGGAGTGTGAACGGAGTGACTGAACCAGAGCTGTGTGTGTCCCAGTGAGAACCAGCAGTTCCTGAAGGAGGTGGTGCAGAGCGTGTTGGAGGGCCAAGGCGTGGGCTGGCTCAACATGAAGAAGGTGCGCCGCCTGCTGGAGAACGAGCAGCTACGCGTCTTCGTGCTGAGCAAGCTGAACCGGGCCGTCCAGTCAGAGGAGGATGTCAGGCAGGAGGTCATCCGTGATGTGGTGAGTGGCTCCACCCACCCAGGTGGGGAGAAAGGAATGGAGCAAGAGAGGGGGAGAAATAACATTTTAATTAAATAATACCTTACAATTAAACTGTGTGTGTGTTCTACTCTTCAGGAGATTAGCAGGAAGGTGTACAAGGGCATGTTAGACATACTGAAGTGCACCGTTTCTAGTCTGGAACACTCGTACACCAATGCCGGGCTTGGAGGCATGGCCAGCGTCTTCGTTCTACTGGAAATAGCACGCACCCACTACCAAACCAAAGGTAACGTTCAGAAAACCTATACTCGACTGAAAGTGTCAACATTTTCTCTCAAAGGACACATTCAGTCAGCATGTCATGCCCCCCTCCCAAAACTATGACTTAACTATTTCCTCTGAAAAAATGAAAGGTACTGATGCTTGATTCTTGTTTGAAAGTGCTTATCAGCGTTTCATATACTCCACTTATTTAAAGGCAACGTAAGTATTGGATAGGAAAAAGGAGTACAATCTGGAGAATTTCTTCTAGCAACTCATTTGAAAAGTAAGCAATATGTTTTTACAGCAGTGAGTTCTGGTTTAATCTCTCTGAGTCAGTACCGCCAACACATGCCTCATTTTTAGGTGACTTTTGCAGTTTGTTTAAGCATTCACCGAGCAAATTTGGGTCATGAGAGCAGAAGCCAAAACGACTAGGGATATGACAAACGATAACATTTAATAGAATTCCACTCAAATTCACAGTGCAGCTTCGCTGCTGCCAGCAACGGGTTGGGTCTCAGTGCGTCCCTTGTTTAAGCATTGCACCTCATCCACCATTACTGTACCTCCCACCTTGCAAAGTTTACATTTCCTTCCTCATCTAACTTCTTAAAGTATTGCAATACAGGACTTCGCTGCTGTTTCTTGCCTTTCTCTGCCTTTTTTCCAACTGTTAACGACGATGGCGTAGTGGTGGAGTCGAATACAAAATAATTGATTCCTCGACTCCATGCATGTCGAGTCACATTTCTTAGTGTTAAGATTCGACTCCTAAGATTCAGTATTTTTGGAATGGAAGTAACTGATTAGTTGCCGTACTTCCGAGAACACAAACACTCGCATCTTTCATCGATAGCTAGCAAGGGATGGAGAGAGAGGGGAGGGGCACAGTATAGGCAGGTCGGTCACCAGGCAGATAGGTCTAGTGCTATCAGCAATCAAAAGCTGTATTTCTTGGCTTACAAAGTCTCGCAACTTCAAAAAGCAGGGCCTATCAACAATAAATAAGCTAGGATATTCTACACGCAACAGACCGAAGACTGAACACACTCGCATCACTAGCGACGAGAAAGAGCAAAGGCGTGTGTAATCATTAGTCCAAATAGTTACAGGCGAGCCAGCGTGATGGAGAGCGAGGAGGGGGCAGGCAGAAAAACAAATGTGTTCAACTATGGGGCAAAACAGACTGGGTTGGCTTAGATTGTTGACTTAAACTATAGTATCCAATGTTTATTGAAAACATAATTACATTTGCACAATGAGCACTTGTTGTCTCTCAAATACATCTTTGCAGTTGACGATTAGCTAGATAGTGCATTTTTTTTTGCCATATTTGCATTGACATGAAATCAGTCAAAATACCTCAGAACAAGAACTAGCTGAAATGAGTTACTTACAATTCCACACATGGCAGTTTCTTGTCACAACTCACGGACGTATGCGCATCGTTTTCGTGTCAGCTAACCCATCTATATGTCTTGGTAATCTGTTTTGCATGCCTCGCAAATTCACCAATGTAGACTAAAGTTATATTTAAATTAAATTATACAACTTTTCTAGTTAGGCTATAAAATAATATGTTTTGTGATCACTGCACTGCTATTTTAATTATGTGGGTAGGGGGGGGGAACAGCAAAACACGTTTTTTTTCGGTTTGGGATTTTTCTAAATGTTAAGGACCCAATTTCATTTTAGCGTTTAAACGTTCACACCCCTACAAACAACTGCCTATTCTAACCTTCAAACCTCCCACTGCAACTATATACTTTTTCTTTTCTCGTTACTATCTCTTCCCCTTCTTCCCTATTCTTCTCCCTTTTTCCTTCTTGGTGGCCCCAGTAGACCCAGAGAAGCGCAAGCGGAGCCCCAGTGACTCTGCAAGCAGCCCGGGCAGCAAGGGGAGCCCGTCTCCCCGCATGGAGGGCACCAAGCCCCCGGGGCTCCTTCCGGTTCCCCGTCTCCAACTGCCGCACCCCACCTCCGGGGGCAAAGGCACCCGCCACTTTGACACCCGGAGTCTGAACGAGGAGAATTTTATTGCCTCCATTGGTGTGTAACCCACCCCATCCCCCCTTGCATGCACTCTGAGAGCACCCCTTGTCCCCCCTGCTCACCAGTCTAAACCCTGCCCTACCCCTTGACCCACCTCTCTCCAACCAGGCAACAAGGGGCATGTTGTTCCCTTCCTTAGAAAAAGAGCTCCTTATGATATTCCATTCACTTTGACCCACACCAGTGATGTGCGCCCAATGGTCAGCATTTAAAGCTGTAAAACTCTGAAATATATTTAGAACGTAAATACAGTATGCTGTTTTGCCATAATATTTGGACACAGGTTGCATATTTGCACATCATGCAACTCTAATTCAATTTGACAAATAACCACATTTGAATTCCAGATCTGGCCTTGGATAATATGTTGCTATGTGTGCGAGATTGGAACAGCCTTGAGCGGTGTAGGCGTGTGTGAAATATTGCATTGAGCCCACCACCCACGGCCTGGATGTGTTGTGTCCCTCCCCACCCTTCTCTGAATGTTGAGTGCCCCTGTTTGCTGCCACCTCTCGTGGATTCCTCCTTTGTTTGCCTTCTAGCACCTTGACTGCATGTCTTCGTTTTCCGTTGTCTTCTCGAAACTCCAAATCTGCAGTACTGTGCTAAGGAGTCTGAAGACCTGTCTCTGCCTTTACTGCAGGTTTCCTTAAAGCCCTCTGTACAAGTAGCAGCTCTCTCAGCTCTAGCATGGAGGGTGGAGCGTCACTCCCCAGTAAACAGGCCCAAGGAAGAGACAAATTTCATGCTCACCGTTAGCAAGCCACGGTTGGAGTTTAGCTTAGGGATAGGGCTAATTAACACTGAACATCGTGGAAAAGGAGCGCCGCATTGCTTCTCCTTTCGACCACCTTTCTACCTCAAATGTTACTTTGGGTCTGTATACAGGGGACAGATTCACCCAACTCCCTCAATCTCCCAACCTAAGCTCACTTCACCAGACCCTTTTTTCTCTTTGGGAAGATGCAGCTTCAATTCTACGGAATGTCTTTTTAAGACTAGCACCCCTGCTTCTGCAACAGCCCCATTCAACCTGCTGGCTAGCTGGCTGGCCACTCCACCCCCATCCCATGCCCTTCACAAAGCCCTGCTGCCTCTGTCACCCTGGTTCTGGAGAGCCACACACTGCTAGCCAATAAGTTAGCGCCTCGGTCACAGAACATTTTAAAGGAACCCCAGTATTCCACCTTGTGCGGTTCTCCAGGACCATGGTCCAGGAGTGTTGGGTGTGTTGTAATGTTACACCTCAGTAGCAGTAACTGGCAATGGATCAAACTTTGCATACATATAATTATGTCATAGTGTTCCATATTGCCAAGCTGAAATGTGACTACTCTCAGACATTACAAAACATCCTCTATTGTTAAAATAACATAATTTTTTTAATGCCTAATTTTGATTTATGTTATGGTTTATCTAATGCTCATCCTCCATACCTGCCTACTCAACCAGCTCTCTGACACTCTCTCTGTCTTTCTCTCCTTGCTTGCAATGCATCTTGGGTAGAATTGTGGAGCAGGCACCATGAAAAGGATAAGCAAAAAGCTATGGAAAAACAACAGAGTAAGATATTTTTCACACACAAAACAGACTGGGGTATTGCATAACTGCCAGCTCTTAACATTTCCACGCCCTTCTCTCCACCTTTCCCCAACTTATGTTTATTAGTCACAAATTATTTAAATAGTTAATATAAGTGATCATGTTGACATGGATAATGATTCTAGGACTAGGTCTATAATCTTGATTTGAGGTGTGTTCGTAATGTTTTTTTTTTTTGTAAATTTTGGGTGAATCAAGTCTTGATAACGGTGGAATAACTGAGTTACACTTGCATATCTCAAATCAGGAGTCAGAACATAGTGAGTCTCTTACTCTCCATAGAGATACTCTGTCATACGTTTGCCAACAACTTGTTCCATTCCTATTTCCTGAGTTGTGAAGAAGTCATTGGAAACGTAGTCTGTCAGACACATACCCAATCGTTCCCTGTTTTTCATGGGCTCTTGAGGTTCTATCAAGGTTGAGACAGTTGTGGCATTTCATTTAGCAAATGTCCTTTTCTGGAAAATAACTACGCGGCCAGAAGGTAAATTGTACATAGTACTTAAAAAATATATATCTGATAACTGAGCCATGAATGAATACACAATAGAGTACAAACATTGCTTGCAGGTTTGTTGGCTGCATGACCAAATGTATCACAGAAGTCATGGTTACATTTGCATTGAACTATTATAATTGACTGTACTTTCTTCCAATGTCAAGGTTTGATATCCTGGAGTCTTCGAAATGTACAGATTGCAGGCCAGCATTTGTTTCATTGTAGTAAAATGTTCCTAGAGGTGCATTATGTGAGTCATAACAAGGTGTTTCTGCAACAACTGACTGATAGATTAACAACAGCGCTGTTGTTCAATGCTTGTCTAAAAGCAAACTTGTGCAGAAAATGGTCCCCTATTTTGACTGTCCCTCAGTTTGTCTGCATGCCTAACTGCCTGAGTCTGTATGTCAACTTTGACCTCTTTTTATATTGGTATCTGCCTTTGTCAATTACAGTTTGATCTACATCAATCAATATGTCTACTAATTTTGCACTCTCCACTTGCCTCTAAATAGTCACATGCTTGGTCCTTTGAAAGCTGACCACTGGATCATGTTCATTAGGGCACACGTACCAATGTTTTGCAACCGAAAACAAATGAGATAGTATCTCTCTGTTTTGGGCTATTTACTTCTGTTTTGGCCTACTGAACATGAGCTATTGTTATTTATTTATTTATTTATTTATTTATTTATTTTATTGATCTTTTTTTTATGCTTCCTGAATTAAAAAAACAACAACATAGCTGTTGTTCATTGAATTCCACAAAAAAAAAAGAAAGACAAGATCCTCCGGCTGAATGGAAGTGTCCCTATTTTAGTGCCAGTATTTCCGGTCAATCCCAAAGTTATGGTGTTCGAGGTCAGACACACACCAATAGCGTTTGCTGGCAGAGAGTACCTTGCACCTCTGAACGTAATTTGCAAACCGAGTGCGCACCAATTTCACATGGAGAATCGTGTGAAAAGTGTTGTCAGTCAGATCGAAAGACGAACGCTAAATCCACATTCAGTGCGACGTGTGCGAGCCTTTCAATAGCAGTTAGGTCACCACCCCCCCCCACCTCTCTGCCAGTTGCCAATCATGTGACACTTAGTAAGGGGGCAGTGTGGAAGTGCGCATGGCACCCGTGCTGACCTCAACATGTATCCTGCAGGAGCGGAGGGGGCTAAGAAACAGCACCCTGAGCTGACCGACATGGAGGAGAAGAAGTCCCAGATCAGTGCTGACAGTGGCCTCAGCATCACCTCCGGATCCCAGGTCTGTTCTTATCCAAAGCCAGCTCTTGTAACTAAAGAAACAACAAGTGGAATCTGACATTTTTCACGTCGGTTATCTCCCAACTCTGGCGCTTGGGGGCCACAATGTCTGCTGGTTCTCATTCTTGCCTTTTAATCTGAGTCTGATATAGACCTGGGCAACCAGGGTTGTAGACTGAGTGTTTGGATTTTGATGACATGGGTTCATGAATTAGTATTAAGGAGATGACAAAAAACAGGAGTCACTACGGCCCTTGAGAAGTAGTTAATTTCCAATGTTTCTATATGCCTCTGTCTGCTCACCTCTCTCTTTCTCAGTCTTTCTCGGTCTTGCTTTGCAGAAGAGTGACACAGAGTCTGTGACCAGCACTGAACCGCCAGTCCTTACCCGAAGCACCAGCCAGGACTCAGAGGCCAGCACAGTGGTAGGGCATAGCCAACACAGATAAACAATCTCACCCCAATCCTAAACCCCTCTCAACCTTACCTCCGTGTGACTCATCCCAAGGACCGCTTACTCCCAAAGTGTGATTTTTATCCTTAGTCTAGTCTTACAAGGTTTACACTCAAGCTCAAGCCATACATCCCCAGTAACACTCATCGCAAACCAGGTTGCTTCCCAATCTTACTATATTCTGAGCTTGATTAATTTCTAGTCTTTGCTAACTTTGGTCCTACTCATCTCTTGTCTTGCTTTGTCTCAGCCTGGCACAATGGCTCTTGCCAAAACCGTACGTGTCACACTAATCTACCTCATCCCCAGTGTTTCTTAGCCTTAGTGTAACTCAGTGATCCTCAAAAAAAACCTGTAGTACTGCAGCTCTCCAAGAGCAGGGTTGAGGAGTACTGATCTAACTCTTGTCTCTTTTGGCCTCTGTCGAACACATCCTGTGTGTCTTTTAGCCTTAGCCTTACTCAGTGTGAGTTCTCTGTCTCAGTATGCCTGATATTCACTAGTCTCCTGACACGTTGACCCCTGACCCTTCCAGATAAGTAACAGCTCAGGGGAGACGCTGGGAGCTGACAGTGACTTGAGTAGCACCGCTGGAGAGGGCTTGGGTGGCAGGCAAGCCCCCCACCTCAACCTTTCCAGGGGAACACTGTCCGACAGCGAGATTGAGACCAACCCGGCCACCAGCTCAGTGTTTGTGAGTGGAAAATCCTTCCTGGCTGCTTGATTCACCAGTTAATATTAGTGCAATTGTTTTGTTTTTTGGGGCGTTTTCTAGATGTGCAAATGCATTCCCTGCAGGACATGAAGTCTGCCTGTGGATGTCAAACTTGTAAATGCAGGATTGAGGGGTGATTCCAATTTTTGAATGTCTTTCGCAAGATGAAATTACCCCATGATATATGTTTTATGGTGTTTGCCCAGGGTAAGACCCAAAAGATGAAGCCTGGTGTGAAGGAGGCGAACTCTAAACTTGTGCCTGTCCTGGCTAAGGGGCCTCCCGCCCAGCCCTTGGAGGACATAAGCATGAGGATTTACCTGTGTGATGGCCTGCTGGGTATGTTCCAAGATGGCTAATGTTTTAGAAAGGCTGTGGTTTAATATCTACTCGTGTCTTCTTTAGTCTCCCTCTGTTCAACTTTGTGGTAAAAAGTTACAGTAAATATGTAGTAGACTCAGCAAGATGTTGCATGCACAAAGAAACAAAATATTAGGTCAATTTCCACATCTAAGAGCGTTGAAGCGCGAGGCTAAACGTCTCTGCTGTCTTGCATCGTGCTCATCTCATATCTAAATCAAATCAAATCAAATTTATTTATATAGCCCTTCGTACATCAGCTGATATCTCAAAGTGCTGTACAGAAACCCAGCCTAAAACCCCAAACAGCAAGCAATGCAGGTGTAGAAGCACGGTGCTGCTCGTTGTAACGTCATCTCGCGAAGTCTACCTTTTTTAAAAGTGAATCCTTCCTATAAGGCAAAACACAGATATACACAACCAGTCAAAAGTTTGGACACGCCTACTCATTCCAGGATTTTTCTTTATTTTTACTATTTTATACATTGTAGAATAATAGTGAAGACATCAAAACTATGAAGTAACACATGGAATCATGTAGTAACCAAAAAGGTGTTAAACAAATCAAAATACTCTTGGCATTCTCAACCAGCTTTTCAATTAATGCATTTCAATTAACAGTTGTGTCTTATTAAAAGTTAAATATATTTTGATTTGTTTAACACTTTTTTGGGGTTGGTACGTGATTCCATATGTGTTATTTATAGTGTTGATGTCTTCACTATTATTCTACAATGTAGAAAATAGTAAAAATAAAGAAAAATGACTTGTTACTTTTATTTCTTATTAGCAGTATTTTTAAGCATTTCACTGCAACACCTGTTATATTCGGCGTATGTGACTAATACAATTTGAATGAGTAGGTGAGTCCAAACTTTTTGACTGGTAGTGTGTGTGTGTGTGTGCGCGTGTGTGCGCGTATACACTACCTTTCAAAGGTTGGGGGTCACTTAGAAATGTTCTTGTTTTTGAAATAAAACCACATTTTGTTGATTTTTAAATTAACATACACTGTATTTTTTTTATACATTTTATGTTATAAATTACTATTGTAACTGGAAACGGCTGATTTTTAATGGAATATCTACATAGGCGTACAGAGGCCCATTATCAGCAACCATCACTCCTGTGTACCAATGGCATGTTGTGTTAGCTAATCCAAGTTTATCATTTTAAACGGAAAACACCAGTCTCAACGTCAACAGTGAAGAGGGGACTCCGGGATGCTGGCCTTCTAGGCAGAGTTGCAAAGAAAAAGCCATATCTCAGATTGGCCAATAAAATTAAAATATTAAGATGGGCAAAAGAATACAGACACTGGACAGAGGAACTCAGCCAGCATCCCAGAGTCGCATATTCGCTGTTGACGTTGAGACTGGTGTTTTGTGGGTACTATTTAATGAAGCTGCCAGTTGAGAGACTTGTGAGGAGTCTGTTTCTCAAACTACTGTTGACACTCTAATGTACTTGTCCTCTTGCTCAGTTGTGCATCGGGGGCCTCCCACTCTTTCTATTCTGGTTTGGAGCCATTTTGTCCTGTTCTGTGAAGGGAGTAGTACACAGAGTTGTATGAGATCTTCAGTTTCTTGGCAATTTCTCGCATGGAATAGCCTTCATTTCTCAGAACAAGAATAGACTGACGAGTTTCAGAAGAAATGTATTTGTTTCTGGCCATTTTAAGCCTGTAACCCACAAATGCTGTTGCTCCAGATACTCAACTAGTCTAAAGAAGGCCAGTGTTATTGCTTCTTTAATCAGGACAACAGTTTTCCGCTGTGCTAACATAATTGCAAAAGGGTTTTCTAATGATCAATTAGCCTTTTAAAATGATAAACTTGGTTTAGCTAACACAACGTGCCATTGGAACACAGGAGTGATGGTTGCTGATAATGGGCCTCTGTACGCATATGTAGATATTCTATAAATCTGCCGTTTCCAGCTACATACTGTATATATGTATATGTGTGTGTGATTTGTCAAACTCTTTATCCAAAACTCTTTCTCACTATTTGACTAACACTGCATGAACTGTACTATAAAGCGTGAAGGTAGGTCTGAAGTGAATGAGGTTGGGTCAATTTATTTGTCCTTTCACCCCTTCTCTCTCTGCTTTTGGCTTGCCATTAACCCACTCAGCTCTGAGCTTAACCCTCTTTGCTCTGCTGCTCCTCTTCCTCCCTGCTGCGTGTCCCGGGAACACCTTGCAGGGCGCGACAAGAGCTCCATGTGGGACCAGCTGGAGGATGCTGCCATGGAAACCTTCTCTCTGAGTAGGGCTGACATCTTTCATCTTTTGACCTTCTATGTTTATGCTTGGATGCAATGCCCACCTGGGTTCTGGTGCTCACTTGTGTATTGTCTGGTGCTTTGATGTGGTGCTTTGATCTTTACTGCCACTGGATTGCCCATCACACTGAGGGGTTTGTATTGTAAACAGTGTCGCAAAACTCCTATGAATAAGTAAACAAGAGGAAATGTCTCTTGGTTGAAAAAAAAAAACTTTTCAACAATCACATGGTCAGGTGTGTGTGTTCGTATGGATGTGTGTTTGTATGGGTGTTCGTTCGTTCGTTTGTGTGTGTGTGTGTGCAGTCATGTAAGGTTCTGTGGGATCATGTGTCTGTTAATGTATGTCTACTGGCGAGTGTGGGGTGACATGTCGTTGTCAGTGTGAAGGTGATTTTGATCTAGTGATGATTTTGTACAGTAACACTAGTTTTGTGTTTTTGTGTGCCCTTGTGATTGTGGTCATGATGTGTGTGACCTTTGGACACAGATAAGCCAATGTGTGTTATATTTGTGTAGGTAAGGAGCGCTCTACACTGTGGGACCAGGTCCAGTTCTGGGAGGATGCTTACTTGGATGCTGTCATGTTGGAAAGGGAGGGGATGGGTATGGACCAGGGACCTCAAGAGATGATTGACAGGTACAGGTTGCCTATTAGAGTGGATCTGTATTTTTGAAATGTCAGCCATCCTTGTATAGCTGTGTTTCCTGTTTCGAGTCTGATGGTTACCACTGTTTACACAGATACTTGTCACTCGGGGACCACGACCGTAAGCGCCTGGAGGACGACGAGGACAGGTTGCTAGCTACTCTACTGCACAATATGATCGCCTACATGCTAATGGTTAAGGTTGGTCTATCACACACAATGTTTGACTCCGTAACCCCCGTATGTCAACTGCAGCAACTACAAATGTTAAGATAGGTAGGCATCATATATTTTCCAATGTGTCTTGCTAAATTTGTTTGTCTGTCTGTTTCTGTCTGTCCAGGTGAGCAAGAATGACATCAGGAAGAAGGTGAGGCGTCTGATGGGGAAGTCCCACATCGGCCTCAGCCACAGCCAGGAGATCAATGAGTGTCTGGACAAACTGGCTAATTTGGTAAGAACGAACCAAGGGTTCTCTCTCTTCAATAAAATAGGAGCCACTAAGGCGGGTCAACTGTTCTACCAAGTGGCATATAGATTAAAATATTTATATGGTCCTTCAAGCCAGATCATTTTATGCAACACATGTTTTTAGTGTATGTGAGATTATCAGTGTTGCTGGCTGATACAGTATCTCTGTTTAACCCGCTAGAGTCTAAGCCCTGTCTAAGCCAGGAATGAAACATTTGATTTGGCATTACTTTTATTACTCATAGAAAAGCATTGAATAACAGATTCACTACATGGAACAACAATCCCCTAGAAAAATCTGAAGGAAGTGTTTTCTTATATCTGAGAGATATAAGAAAGATCAGGAAATGTGTATTATAATTTGACATGTATTTAACCCCATTTTAGTCCCTAAACAGTCTCCATATATACTTCCATAAATGTATTTTAAAACTGGTACTGGGGACCTTCAGATGAGGCTTGTGGGCTTCCTAGAGCAAAACAACCGACATGTACAGTACCAGTCAACTTTGGACACACCTACTCATTCAAGGGTTTTCTTTATTTGAACTATTTTCTACATTGTAGAATAGTAGTGAAGAAATCAAAACGATGAAATAACACATATGGAATCATGTAGTAACCAAAAATGTGTTAAAAAAAAATCTAAATAAATGTTATATTTGAGAAGCCACCCTTTGCCTTGATGACAGCTTTGCACACTTGGCTTTCTCTTCTCTTTTTCAAAAATAAAGAAAAACCCTGGAATGAGTAGGTGTGTCCAAACTTTTGACGTGTTCGTGAGAGACTCACCTTTCTACAGAGGGGTCATATTACTGTGTAGCTCAAACTGTTTGGATGCTACAGACAGAAGTTGGCAGATGGGTCTGTTACAACTTCGTAGAGCAAAACGGAGAACACCATCGGGTTTGTGAGAGTCATATTTCCACAGAGGGGTCATAATAGTCTTATAGGCTAAACTGTTCAGACGCTACAAACGTTTTTGTGAGAAGACCAATTTTCTGGGTATCTCATAGTCTGACAAACACCGTTCTTCTAATTCTGCCACCTTTCACCACAGATGTGGTAGGGCGATCTCGGCGGATGCGGTGGATTGAGATGCAGCCCATGCAACAACAAAAAACATATCTCTAGCTTAAACAGATGTATTTTGACTCAGATTTATTTATGTTAATTATATTTCCATGGGGCCTCAAAAACTGTAGGAGAAGGGTTAGAGTCTTGTTCACTCACATTTCAGAATGGCCGCGAGCTGTCCATCAGACCTAGCGGAAGCCGTCACATCAAGAAGCAGACCTTTGTGGTGCATGCTGGGACAGACACCACGGGGGACATCTTCTTCATGGAGGTATGAGATTCACTTTCCCGGACCTTCCTTGTACTTAGGCCTTGTTCATGTTTTTTTTATTGTGCCCAAGAGATGCATGAAAGCCAGACAAGAGTATCTGAATAGATCAAATTTACCAATCATTGTCAAGAACTGTCAAAATGCTGCAATTTGTAGTTTCAGTAGATCAAGCGTTTAGCTCTACAGTAGATATCAAATAATTGCATCCTTTTCCTCTGTCCTTTTCCCCCATTCAGGTGTGTGACGACTGCATAGTCCTGCGCAGCAACATCGGCACAGTGTATGAGCGCTGGTGGTACGAGAAACTCATTAACATGACCTACTGTCCCAAGACCAAGGTGCTGTGTCTGTGGAGACGCAATGGCCAGGAAACTCAACTCAACAAGTTCTACACCAAGAAGGTGAGCCTCTACCGTCCGCTCGCGTACTGAAATGCGGCAAGCAATTATGAACACCATGATATCTGTGTTAGTGGAACCTCTGATTAAGGTGACTGTAAATGTGGTGACTTTCGTGTCAGACTTTGTATAGACACTTTTCCTATTCCATAGTGCATAATCTGAATTCAAATGTTTTCTTGTCTAGTGTCGTGAATTGTATTACTGTGTGAAGGACAGCATGGAAAGGGCTGCTGCGCGACAGCAGAGCATTAAACCAGGTATGTGTGCATGTTGGCTAGACCCTTTGAGGCAGCACCAATGTATGATTGCTCTGCGTTTTGAAAATGTATAGCCCTAGGGCAATGGTATTCAAAGTCTGGGTCGGGACCCCTAGTGGAGTTGCAGAGGAATAGCAGTGGGATTGCCTAAATATATTTTTAAAATATATAAAAAATTGGGAGATTTTTTTTGTTTGTTGAGAGTACAGATTATTGTATGGGACAATATACAAACGTTTATGAGAAAGATCATTTTAAAAATGAATGCACTGGATTCTTTTCATTTTGATCATGTAAAAAAAAAAATGTAATGAATTGAAGGTTATTTGTTCATGTAAAAATTGACATTTTCCAGTTTTAAGATTGGGTCATTGCATTTGTCCAAAAAAAATGGTGCCCCCAGAAATGCTGGCAAACAAAATGGGGTCCCCAATGAAAAGGTTTGTATACCACTGCCCTAAGGGCTAATAGCAGTTAGTAATAGTTCATAGTCTATGGAAAAGTATAACTTTAGGGTGTAGGAATAACTCTGAGTAAAGGTGAGCTCTAGATTACTGCTTTATCATCCAATAAATTCTATAACCTTTTGAGTCAATCAGCTCAGTTGGCCAAGTAAAGAGTTTAATATCTGTCATCACTAACACTTTTCAAAAGAGATGTACAGCAGAATGGATAGGGGAGGGATCCTTTGGTTTAAGCGATCTGCCCCTCTCTCCATAGGTCCAGAGCTGGGTGGAGAGTTCCCTGTGCAGGACATGAAGACGGGCGAGGGAGGACTGCTGCAAGTCACCCTGGAAGGCATCAACCTCAAATTCATGCACAGCCAGGTAGGAGGCCTGTATTACCACATACACACATATACAATATATACACACACGCACACATACACACACGCAAAACCACTTAACCTCTTTCCACCCACCTCAATTGTTCTCTTTTTCTATTTTCTTTCTTTCTTTCTCTCTCTCACACACACACACACACAACTGTGGCTCACTTCCTCTAAGGTCCCTTTAAAAAAAAGAGAGAGAATAGACGGCATTTAGGGTTGTTTATGATTGACATTGATAAGTATTTTATAGCCTACTGAATTGAGTGCAAAAGCAGAGTATATTTTGAAGGTACTTTCAGTCACTGTTTTGATCATGACCTTAGAGGAAGAATACATTTTTGTGCTTTGTCTTTCTATGATTTAAAAGATCTTATGTTTTATTTGTGCAGTCACTAAGATGTGTGTTTAAAGAAGAAAACGCATATCCACTTAAACATTTCTGTTAAAGGCCTCCCGAGTGGCGCAGTGCTAGAGGCGTCATCACAGATTCTGGTTCAATCCCGGGCTGTGTCGCAGCTGGCTGTAACCGGGAGACCCATGTGACGGCGCACAATTGGCCCAGCGTCGTCCGGGTTAGGGGAGAGTTTGCCCGGCTGGGATGTCCTTGTCCCCATCGCGCCCTAGCGACTCCTTGTGGCATCCGGGGTCATGCACGCTGACTTCAGGTCGCCAGCTGTATGACATAGGTGCGGCTGGCTTCCGAGTTAAGCGAGCAGTGTGTCAAGAAGCAGTGCGGCTTGGCAGGTCGTGTTTTGGAAGATGCATGGCTCTCGACCTTCGCCTCTTTCGAGTCCGTACGAGAGTTGCAGTGATGGGACAAGACTGTAACTACCAATTGGATATCACGAAATTGGGGAGGAAAAAAGGCGTTAAAAAATATAATAATTGGACATTTCAAAAATATATATAAAATACAAAAATATTATGTTAATACTTAGCATTCTTACTTGTGGTGCCCAAACCTTGTCGTCTGTTCGTGTGTGTGGGAGGAAGGCGAGTGTTCTGTTTGTGTTAGAGAGATTTCAGAGGTCAGAGATGAGACGGATGACCTTGTGCAAAGACTTTTCATTAATAATTGCCATTTTATTTTACTGTTCTTTTAAAGTTTTGTCCCCTTAAATTCCCTTGACCTGCATATGAAAGTTAAATGAAAAATACCTCTTCAAGTAATTCACATCTTTTGGGGGTAGGGCAATTCCATTTCCTTAATCAACTTGAGTAAGAATATAATTGATCTCAGTCCTCACCACTGTCACAAGTAGATATTTTTGGACTGAAAGGAAATGCTTGGATCTGAAATAACAATTACACAATTGCTCCGCCAATGATTGAGGGTCATAGGAGTGGGCACTCATTTTAATATAAGCAAAGTGACGAAACACACTGGACATATCACACTGTAGGATTGGGGCAAAAACGCATTGAATCAACACAGAATGCCTACTCATAAGGTAATACTCAATTGTAGTAGAATAGAAAAGAATGTTTCTGACCACTACATTCTTTATGAAAGGTCCTATCTCTTTGAACTGCTTTCTTGATTTCTTTAGATCACACAGCGCACCTAATTGAAAGTTGAGGCTAGACATTGCAGCGGCCAATCGAGAGTGTATTTGATTGTGCCTTCTTTTTGATGCAACACTTCAACACGTTGGTCTAATTTGAGCCACCTAACAGGTTAGAACACGTTGCTATGGTTGACGAACAGTTACATCATTGTCATCATCATATAGAATTTAACAAGGGTACAAGAGTCATAAGTTTGTAAAAAACCCTTTCCCTACTACAGACACCTAACTTGCCTTTTAAGGAACAACACATACGTTTGTGGCCACCCAGTTTGTGCCACCTCATTGTACGATAATGGTCATGGCTCTCATTGAGATGCTGCTTGGCAAATTCAAACCACCTCTTTTTCCACCGTCAGCTCTGCAGGAGCTTAAACACCAGTAGTAAATGTCATATTCATAGACATCATTCACGCAATAACAAACACTTAACAATCTTGTTGTAAAGAACTTTTTCATATAATAGTTAACGCCAACCCATTACATTTTCCCAGTGCAGGCCCACCCAAGCTTCCAGTGTCCGACATGGGTCAACGTAGGGTTAAATACGTTGGCATGTTACAGAGGGGTGAGGTTGTTATAGGTGACAGCCTGTTTTGTTGGGGAGGCGATGTGGCAGAGTGCCCTCTTGTACCTGTGCTACTGAGCTGTTGGTGCCAGCCCTTGTTGCTGGAGGAGGGGGCATGGAGGGCATTGGGGGTGGGAGTGGGTTCCCAGCCATCAAAACGGGTTGAAATAATGTAATTACATCGTGTATTATTATTGGTTTTGGTAAGCTGGTAGTAACTGTCATTTTCTGGGTTAGGCCCAGGAACAAACCAAAACAAAGGACCAGCTGTTAAAAGTATAGACTCGACCAACTTTCAGTAGTTATTATTTTTCCACCTTTCGTAGTTTAGCACTTTATCATTCCAGTAGAAATGTCTGTGATGGGTATATTATATTGGCATTGATAGCTGTTAATACGTCAAGTCCTGTCCATTAGGTTGATTGTTTTTTTGGGGGGGATAGTGCAGCGCCCTCTTTGAGCGCCGTCCAGTGTTTGTGCTCTTCTGTCCGATAATAATTCAATCCGTTTCTCTTCCATGCTCTCTCCCCCTGCAAGGAGCGGAAGGTACACAACCTCTGCTGTGTTTATTTGTTAGCGGGTATGCCATTTTTTGGGGTTGGGTTATTTTTCCACAATTGTTTTTAGCTGTGTGTGGCAAACTTTATTTTATGTGTTCTCATCTCTGTTTTCATATGGAATTTCCATGTATTCTAAGCATTACATGGGCCACAGTGCATTTGCATTAGTCGGGAAAACCAGATTTAATAGCAGTCACCATTGCTTCACTGTTGCTTCACAATGGCTTTGCTGATGCACACGAAGGCACTATAAGTGCGAACAAATTGCCATAATATAGTTTCATTCAGCAAGTAATCATTAATAGCACTCACTTCATCATAGACCTTCCCACAATGCATTTCTACTCACCTAACCCCAGCCCATGTAAGCGTTCAATCATGGAAACTTCTGTTTTGTGCTTTCCTATTTCTTTTTGGTAGTGTTTAAAAGCTTGCAAATGCCATCCATTTTTCCCTTTTAGTATTGACTAGATGAGAATTTAACGTTGTTCATTTTCTATCTGAAATGTTTAATTTCAGCCTGTTGTCATTGAGTTGCTAATGTTCTGTCTTGCTGTTTTTGTTTGTTTTTTGTTTTAGGTTTTCATAGAGCTGAATCACATTAAAAAGTGCAATACTGTGAAGGGAGTCTTTGTCCTGGAGGAATTTGGTAATTACCCCATCTATTGATTCTAGGTCTGTACTCGACACGGCAGTAACTCAGCTTCACGACAAACGCAACGCTGACACACAGAGATAGCAACTGTAACGACTCGAGGTTCAGTGGATTCACAACAGCTCTTGCTTACCTCGGGGCAAATATAGTCCGTGTTAGAATTAGCTAGTTTCATTTGGCAATTGAGAAGACCAGCCCTCACAAATAGGAATGTTTGCTAATTTCATATTTATTGCTGATTTTATAAAATAAGACAAAACAACCCTATTTGTGAGATTTCAGATTTTATTTGCTGTCATTGCATTTTGTGCATCAAGTCTTCCATCATAATACGACAGATCTGACTCCTAAGATCTCATGATTAAAAACGAAAACTATTTTTTGTTTTTAACCATGAGATCTTAGGAGTCAGATCTGTCGTATTATGATGGAAGACTTGATGCACAGCTTGTTTCTGCATCAGACTTTCGTAAGGATCAAATGTTGGAAATTAGTGCTTTAGGGTAGGAAATCGTTTTAGGGTTCACTCGACCAAATAAGATGGTATGTGCATGAGAGGGAAATTCATCAAAGCCTAGAGCAAAGGGAAGCAGGAGCCCCAGATCTTGTTTTAACGGTTTTAAAAACGCTCATTAAGAATAAAGGACACCTACGTTGATTTTATGTTCTCAGCTCTCAGTTGAAGCTGAATTATCTTGAAAAATTGTTTCAATTTAGATTCCTAGGGGGTACTTGATCTGCTTGCTTGATCTTCAGGATAGAAGGATGCTAACTTGTTGGAAATGGCCACATCTGGGTTGCGTTGAGGTGGCACAAAAGAAAAAACATTAAGAAAAGGAAAATTTGCTTTTTTTAGGCATGTTCAGGTAGTATCTCAGCCATTTCAAATATTTTTGCTCAATGGTGCCTACTAAATGCGATTAGTGATTCCTTTCTAAGACCAGGGCTACTATTTAGATATTTAGAGCATTTCCTTCTTGATGTGTACAGTAGATAGTTTGTCATGGCTTATTATACTGCCATACTTGAAATCGATAACCAGTGACCAGTGAGATTATTAAGAGAGGCCTAGATCTGTGAGGTGATAGCCCCCATCTCTGTCAGCGCTGGACTGGGTTACTGCCGTGTCTCTGTGCTGCTTTTGTAATACGTTACCCTCATCTTTGCCGCTATGAAAACCTTCATTCTCCAGCAGGTAAAGTGCTGTCAAATTTCTCTTCTCCTTTCCTCACTTAAGAGCATTCCTCCTCTCCGTTCCCACCTTCTCTCATGCCCCTCATTCTTTATGCCGAATCCCCCTTGTTCCTTTCTTGTACCCTTGCCTGAGTTTCTGCCTGTCCTTCTGACAGTTTATGAAACTTTATGCTCCTCTCCCATCACTTGAAAAAAGCAAACCCCTCTAGCGTTGTTTTTCCCTCAATGTTTTGGGGTTTTGAGACGAAGAAACCTGGCGACTTGACAATGTGGGGAGCTGAGGGTTTTGAACTGCCCCCTTCCCCTCCCCATTTTTTCCGACCCCTACATCTCTTTCGTAGGTTCAGTTACTAATGAAAAGTCTGTCCTCCGACACTGGCTTTGAACTTGGTCTAGGGAGTTGGGCCTCATTAAAAGGACACTTCGGGATTTTAGCAATCTACTTCCCCAGTCAGATAAACTCATGGATACCATTTTTATGTCTCTATGTCTAGTATAAAGTTAGATGTAGTTTCGTGAGCCCATAAACGCCGTCATTACGCTAACGCTAGTTAGCAATTGTTTTAGTTAGCAACTTCCTTCAAACTGCACGCAGAGACATAAAAATAGTATCCATGAGTTAATCTGACAATGGGGAAGTAGATAAAGGGCCTCAATGCCAAAATGCCAAAGTATACCTTTAACAGCTTATGTGTTTGTGACATCTTTAAGTGTTCAGTTTCTTGGTTAACACACTTTGTTTTTCCCCTATAATGTCCTGCTTAGTTTCTTTCCCATTCTCCACATTGTTTTACATTGTTATTGTTGTTGCTGTACACATTTGTTCGCACTGTGACTCATGCACAGTCTCAGATTTTTTTGTATTTTCAAGCCATTCGTGTGAGTTCTTTCCTTTTCCGTGGGCCATGTATGTCCTCCTTTACACAATCATTTTGATGCCTGTATTCAAATGGTTTGCTGCTACAAACAGTTGAATCTATTCACCAAAACAAATCTAGGAACAGTGAGTAAGGGGGGCAGGAAAAAAACACTTTTTTTTAGGAAACAACCAAACTATATATTTTTTTTATCAGGTGAGAAACTGAGCCAACTCATTCAGGTATAGTGTTTGACATGTACCACAAGGAAAAAGCTGGCGGCAAGCTAGAAGCGAGGTTGAAGTTTGGGTGGTTCTCGCAAACGAAGCAAAAATAAACAAACTAGCCAGCTTTTTGTCAGAGCTGTTTGCCACTCGCTGTGGACTGAGCAGATGAAATTCTCTAACTTTGTGAACTCATCTCTAGTGAACTATGCAGACAGTCATCAAGATGGTAGTCCGGTATGCAGACATGGTGGAAACATAACCAAACTGTCCCCAAGTTTTATTCACACACAAGCAGTTTTCCATAGTTAGCTTTAAAGATGATAGCTAGCTACGTAACTTAGCTGTGGTTGTTTGCCAGTCAGCATAGCTTGTAGAAAACTATGCTTTTTGCCCTGGGATAGTGCGACGCTAGCCCCTGTGTCTTTGGTCAAAAAGACCTGCAAGCCGTTGATTCACTGTGAACACCTCAATTCCACAGCGACCAGAATAATGGTGAATATGTAGCAGTAAAGATGTGTGGTTTCTACTAGAGAAAATGAATAATAATACAATATTAGTAATGTATATGCATTCACTAGAAAAGACATTGACATAAGTATAGAATAGGTAATATGCATAAACAGAAAATAATATGCATAAATAGTCAAAAGGAATGTATACATAACATAATGGCAATAATACCTAAGAAATAGACATACATAATAAGTGGCACACGTAAACAATATGCATATATTGGTTGCAATAATAAACTGCCACTAGGCTGCAGACGAGCCCTGTAATAGCTCTAATTGCAAAGGCTGACTGACATCCGGGAAGATTCCGGAAAGGGCGGCGCTAGAGAACGACAACTCTTAACGGCTGCGTTTCAAACTCAAAGTAGACCTAGGCCCTAAACCCTCAGGCCTTGAATTACATTTTTCATTGTCACATCCAAGTGTTCTTTTAAATGTCCCTCGCCCAAGCGAGAGTGATGATTGGAGAGGCAACGTCCTTGGTGGAAATCTTGAAGTTGAGCTTAAAAACAACCAACCTAAAGCTATTCATGTTTTATTACATTTTTATTTAATCAGTGTCTGTAGTAATGCCTGTAGCACTGAGATGCAGTGCCTTAGACCTCTGTGCCACTCGAGAGCACAATGTACCTAGTAAGATAACGTAGCTAGCTAGCACTCCTGTCAGGTAGCTAGCTACATTTACCCATAGCTGGCTAGCTAGTTTTATAGTTTGGTAACTTACTCTAATGCATTTCTGAATTCCAAAACATATGTTTATGACTCTAGCTACGTTTTATAGGCTCCTCACTACGAGACTACGCCAATTTTCCAATGCTAAAATCAATGTTGTTTATATATTTTTTAGCAAGCTAGGTTCATAATGTTTTCTAACATGCCGAAAATGCAGCCTTGTTGATTTAAATGTAAAACTTTGTGGCCACCAGAGTTTGACATGTGACTACAGATTGAATTGTGGGTGATATCCTGATACCCTGCAAGTGAACCCTGCGAGTTCTTCAATCGCTCAGATGGCAATCAAACTGCATCCAGTTTCACTGGGGATTCCCAGAGGGAAAATTGCTAGACCAAGGGCTGAGTGGGTAGAAATAACGTGTTTGGACTGCAGCCTAGTGGGTGCTGTATTTCCCCATAGAGAATAACAGGCATAAATGGCGAACTGCCTAAATGGCCTGCAGTTACATACAACACTGTAGAATAGGAATTTACAGGTACAAATAACATGCAGGGCAGTAAGCATACATGGTAACAAAATGGATATAAGTAAGATTATATGGAATATAAACCTGTACAAGATACTGTTCTGACCACGGCTTACCGCTACAGTGAATAGACCAGTTAGAGAAACCTTAATGGAAGCCTACATAATATACAGTTTAACAAGGAACGTGAACTATACGTCATAACCCAATACTGATATATTCATTTGTAATAGACAATATATAAAAATGAGTAGCAAGGCTACATTAACTGGGAACTAGCATAGGCTAACCAGGATAAGTTAGCAAGGCAAGATGGCAATGATGCAGTAGAATGTTACAGGAGTTATAACTTGGTTTATCTGTGGCGATTATACAACAGTCATAGCAAAAATGTTGTAATCAGATTACAGGCACGCGTTTAAGTTTGTTCCACCTGAGTGAGTCTGACCACAAGTCAGAGACCACTATAATGATGCACCAAATGCGTTTGGATACTTTTTGTCTTCTACTCTGTAGCGGTGCATGGGTAATATCACTGGGGAAGCCAAGCCAGGAAAAAAAGCCATATTACAACCTATGTGTTGTGATATTTGCATTGTTTGCTCTGTAACCCCCCCCCACACACACACACACACACATTCTGAAATAGCATTTTTGTCCCACCCACTTTTATCATTGGAATGTGAAACAAAACGAGGCAACTGGGTGCTTTAGAACCAAGTGGATGCCTCCGAACGGTCGGGTAGGCTGTTTGGATTATTTATACGAATGGATTAAAAATGTGTCCCCTTCACTTCTAAAACCAAAGTTGCGCCCCTGAATTCAACCACTTTTGTTTCATCACAAAACCGGAGAGTCACCTCGGTCTGTTGAAGTCCACAAAGCATACTGCATGTAACAAACAGTCACATGACCTACAGCATGGTCAAGCAAGTTGATGTTTACAACATTTTCGGACTACTAAACAACTATTGATTAAGAACAAAGGAGCGTTACCACAAGTTGCAAAGAAAACGGGAGCTGCCTCCACTATTCCAACACCATTTCAACATTATCAAATGACCTATGCTTAGTCTAATACAGTGACAACTAAAAGATACCAAAAACAATTTAGTCCAATCAACGTAAGCTAAATATGATGTGGCTGTCCATGGTTTTATTTGTGTGTGTGAGAATGCAGAAAAAAACATGTTGACTCACCCTACTACAAGCATTTCACTACACCCGCAATAACAACTGATAAATATGTGTATGTGACCAATACAATTTGAAACGTCATAGACATCCTCTCATGTGGAAAAAACAGTCTGACTGTCATACAATATACGCTTTTATTTGTTCTTATCCTAGGCTACCTAGCTAAAATGCTTGCTCGCTAGCCTAACTTCCTTTCGTGGGAAACGTTAGCTAGTTAACATTAGCCTTCTCCGTATAGCTACATAGCTATTGAACTATCATCCTCTCAGTCCAGGGTAACAATGTATGAATTTATGGTTGGATCAGAATTGCCTTTATAATTATTGCCTAGTACGGAGAATTAAATAAAAAACAAAGTCCAAATCCCTATCTCCATCCATGACAAGGAAAGGGCAAATTTTAGCAAGCTAGCCACTGGAGGACAACAACTCGAGATGCAACAATTCAAATCATCACATTTTATTTGTCACGAATACAGTGAAATGCTTATTTACAAGCCCTTAACCAAAAATGCAGTTAAGAAAAAAAGTGTTGAAGTATTGACTAAAATAAACTGCATTTAAAAAATAACAAATAATTAAGGAGCAACAATAAAATAACAGTGAGGCTATATACAGGGGGTACCGGTACAGAGTCGATGTGCCGGGCACCAGTTAATTGAGGAATGTAGGTAGAGGTAAAGTGACTATGCGTGGATAATACACAGAGAGTAGCAGCAGTGTAAAAATGGGGGGTGGGGACAATGCAAATAGTCTGGGTAGCCATTTGATTAGCTGTTCATGAGTCTTATGGCTTGGGAATAGAAGCTGTTAAGAAGCCTTTTGGACCTGGACTTGTCTCTCCGGTGTCTTTGGCAATTTGTTGGGCCTTCCTCTGATACCGCTTAGTATAGAGGTCCTGGATGGCAGGAAGGTTGGCGCCAGTGATGTACTGGGCCGTACACACTACCCTCTAGTGCCTTGTGGTTGGAGGCCCAGCAGTTGCCATACCAGGCGGTGACGCAACCATTCATGATGCTCTCGATGGTGCAGCTGTAGAACAATTTTTTTTCTATTTTTTTCCTGAGGACCCATGCCAAATCTTTTCAGTCTCCTGAGGGGGAATAGGTGTTGTCGTGCCCCCTTCACAACTGTCTTGGTGTGTTTGGACCATGATATTTTGTTGATGTGGACACCAAGGAACTCAACCTGCTCCACTACAGCCTTGTCGATGAGAATGGGGGTGTTTTCGGTCCTCCTTTTTCTGTTGTCCACAAACATCTCCTTTGTCTTGATCATGTTTAGGGAGAGGTTGTTATCCTGGCACCACACTGCCAGGTCTCTGACCACCTCCCTATAGGCTTTCTCATCGTTGTCGGTGATCAGGCCTACCACTGTTGTGTCGTCGGCAAACTTAATGATGGTGTTGGAGTCCTGCTTGGCCGTGCAGTCATGGGTGAACAGTTAGTACAGGAGGGGACTGAGCACGCACCCCTGGGGGGCCCCCGTGTTGAGGATCAGCGTGATGGATGTGGTGTTACCTACCCTTACCAACAGGGGGTGGCCCGTCAGGAAATCCAGGATCCAGTTGCAGAGGGAGTTGTTGAGTCCCAGGGTCCTTAGCTTAGTGTTGAGCTTTGAGTGCACTATGGTGTTGAACGCTGAGCTGTAGTCAATGAATAGCATTCTCACATAGGTGTTCCTTTTCTCCAGATGGGAAAAGACAGTGTGGAATGTAATAGAGATTGCATCATCTGTGGATCTGTTGGGGCGGTATGCAAATTGGAGTGGGTCTAGGGTTTCTGGGATAATGGTGTTGATGTGAGCCTTTGAAAGCACTACATGGCTACAGATGTGAGTGCTATGGGTCGGTAGTCGTTTAGGCAGGTTACCTTGGTGTTCTTGGGCACAGAGATTATGGTGGTCTGCTTGAAACATGTCAGGGAGAGGTTTAAAATGTCAGTGAAGACATTTTCCAGTTGGTCAGCGTATGCTCGGAGTACACGTCCTGGTAATCCATCTGGCCCTGTGGTCTTTTGAATGTTGACCTGTTTAAAACTTCTTAACGCTACCCATCCCTTAAGCGGGATAATTGTCATCAGCAACCGCTGAATAGCATAGCGCCTCAGTCAAATAATATTACTAAAAATATTCATATTCACGAAATCACAAGTGCAATATTGCAAAACACAGTTTAGCCTTTTGTTAATCCATCTGTCGTCTCTGATTTTGAAATGATGCTTTACAGGGAAAGCAATCCAAGCGTTTGTGTAAGTTTATCGATCGCATGACAAAACATTAAGTACACTTAGCATCAGGTAGCTCGGTCACGAAAATCATCAAAGGTAAACGATTCATTTGATTGCTTTTCTGATCTTCGGATGTTTTCACTCACCAGACTCCCAGTTACACAACAAATGTTCCTTTTGTTCCATAAAGATTATTTTTATATCCAAAATACCTCCATTTGTTTGGCGCATTATGTTCAGAAATCCACAGGAAAGAGCGGTCACGACAACGCAGACAAATTCAAAATAATATCCGTAATGTCCACAGAAACATGTCAAATGTTTTTTATAATCAATCCTCAGGTTGTTTTTAAAATATATAATCGATAATATATCAACCGCAAATGTCTTTCACAGTAGGAGAGGAAAAAACAATAGCTGTCCAAATTCTGTTGCGTGAGCAAAACTCATGTGACCACTTGACGCGATGTTATCGTTCTGGCTAATTTTTCTAAATAAAAGCCTAAACTATGTCTGCAACTATGTCTGAAGACTGTTGACACTTTGATGAAGCGATAGGAAAAGGAATCTAGTTGATATCTCTTTAAATGGAGCAATGGAAGGTTTTCAAAATAGAAGCCACTTCCTGGTTTGATTTGTCTCATGGTTTCGCCTGCAATATCAGTTCTGTTATACTCACAGACAATACAGATTTGGAAACGTTAGAGTGTTTTCTAGCCTAATATGTTAATTATATGCATATTCTAGCATCTGGTCCTGAGAAATAGGCAGTTTACTTTGGGAACGTTATTTTTCCAAACATAAAAATAGTGCCCCCTAGCTTCAAGAGGTTTAAGGCTATGGAGAGTGTGATCACACAGTCGTCCGGAACAGCTGAAGCTCTCATGCATGCTTCAGTGTTGCTTGTCTCGTAGCAAGCATGGAAGTTATTTAGCTTGTCTGGTTGGCTCGTGTCACTGGGCAGCTCGCGGCTGTGCTCCCCTTTGTAGTCTGTAATAGTTTACAAGCCCTGCTACATCCAACGAGCGACGGAGCTGGTTTAGTACGATTCAATCTTAGTCCTCTATTGATGCTTTGCCTGTTTGATATTTCGTCGGAGGGCATAGATTGTTTTCCTATAAGCGTCCAGGTTAAAGTCCCTCTCCTTGAAAGCGGCAGCTCTACCATTTAGCTCAGTGTGGATGTTGCCTGTAATCCATGGCTTCTGGTTGGGGTATGTATGTACAGTCACTGTGGGGACGACGTCATCGATGCACTTTTGCTTGATGAAGCTAGTGACTGATGTGGTGTACTCCTCAATGCCATCGGAAGAATCCCGGAACATATTCCAGTCTGTGCTAGCAAAACAGTTCTATAGTTTAGCATCTGCATCATCTGACCACTTCCTTATTGAGTAAGTCACTGGTACTTCCTGCTATCGTTTTTGCTTATAAGCAGGAATCAGGAGGATAGAGTAATGGTCAGATTTGCCAAATGGAGGGCGAGGGAGAGCATGTACACGTCTCTGTGTGTGGAGTAAAAGTGGTCTAGAGCTGGGGTTTTTTTCTCTCTGGTTGCACATTTAATATGCTGGTAGAAATTATGTAAAACTGATTTAAGTTTTCCTGCATTAAAGTCCCTGGCCACTAGAAGCGCCGCCTCTGGATGATCATTTTTTTGTTTGCTTATGGCCTTATGCAGCTCTTTGAGTCCTGCCTTAGTGCCAGCATCGGTTTGTGGTGGTAAATAGACAGCTATGAAATATATAGATGATTAACACTCAAATAGTCTTGTCTACAGCTTATCATGAGATGCTCTACCTCAGGCAAGCAAAACCTTGAGACTTCCTTAATATTAGATTTTGTGCACCAGCTGTTATTTACAAATAGACACAGACCGCCACCCCTTGTCTTGCCAGAGGCAGCTGTTCTATCTTGCCGATGGACTGAAAGCCCCGCCAGCTGTATGTTATCCATGTCGTCTTTCAGCCACAACTCGGTGAAACATAAGATATTACAGTTTTTAATGTCCCGTTAGTAGGATAGTCTTGATCTGAGCTCATCTATTTTGTAATTCAATGATTGCACGTTGGCTAATAGCACTGATGGTAGAGGGGGATTACTCACTCGCTGTCGGATCCTAACAAGGCACCCCGACATCTGTCTCTTCTTCATGCAAATTCCGGGGATTTGGGCCTTGTCGGGTGTCTGACGAAAATCCTTTGCGTCCGACTAGTTAAAGAAAAAATCTTCATCCAGTACGAGGTGAGTAATCGCAGTCCTGATATCCAGAAGCTCTTTTCCATCATAAGAGACGGTGGCAGAAACATTACGTACAAAATAAGTTACAAATAACGCAAAAAAACACAATTGGTTAGGACCCCGTAAAAACGGCAGCCATCTCCTCTGGCGCCATCTCTACATCAATTCAAGTTGTTTCTATCAATTATGTAATTTTCTTGATGTGATAGGAGTGAAGCCACATCCAAATTGGCTTCCCTTGACACTTTCGTGATTCGCCCAGGAGCTTTCAAAGTTGAGCTCACTCAGTTCAGCGCCACGCTGATTGGCTATTATTTTATTTACAAAATAACAAGGGAGGTTAAATGCTCGCTGGCTTCCCTTGCATTCAATGCTACGGGTGGCAACAATGTCATACTCTAAGACCAGACAGCATCAGATACATTGGGGAGAACAAGTATTTGATACACTACCGATTTTGCAGGTTTTCCTACTTACAAAGCATGTAGAGATCTGTAATTTTTATCATAAGTACACTTCAACTGTGAGATATGGAATCTAAAACAAAAATCCAGAAAATCACATTGTATGATTTTTAAGTAATTCATTTGCATTTTATTGCATGACATAAGTATTTGATACATCAGAAAAGCAGAACTTAATATTTAGTACAGTAACCTTTGTTTGCAATTACAGAGATCATACGTTTCCTGTAGTTCTTGACCAGGTTTGCACACACTGCAGCAGGGATTTTGGCCCACTCCTCCATACAGACCTTCTCCAGATCCTTCAGGTTTTGGGGCTGTCGCTGGGCAATACGGACTTTCAGCTCCCTCCAAAGATTTTCTATTGGGTTCAGGTCTGGAGACTGGCTAGGCCACTCCAGGACCGTGAGATGCTTCTTACGGAGCCACTCCTTAGTTGCCCTGGCTGTGTGTTTCGGGTCGTTGTCATGCTGGAAGACCCAGCCACGACCCACCTTCAATGCTCTTACTGAGGGAAGGAGGTTGTTGGCCAAGATCTCATGATACATGGCCCCATCCATCCTCCCCTCAATACGGTGCAGTCATCCTGTCCCCTTTGCAGAAAAGCATCCTCCAAAGAATGATGTCTCCACCTCCATGCTTCACGGTTGGGATGGTGTTCTTGGGGTTGGACTCATCCTTCTTCTTCCTCCAAACACGGCAAGTGGAGTTTAGACCAAAAAGCTCTATTTTTGTCTCATCAGACCACATGACCTTCTCCCATTCCTCCTGTGGATCATCCAGATGGTCATTGGCAAACTTCAGACGGGCCTGGACATGCGCTGGCTTGACCAGGGGGACCTTGCGTGAGCTGCAGGATTTTAATCCATGACGGCGTAGTGTGTTACTAATGGTTTTCTTTGAGACTGTGGTCCCAGCTCTCTTCAGGTCATTGACCAGGTCCTGCCGTGTAGTTCTGGGCTGATCCCACACCTTCCTCATGATCATTGATGCCCCACGAGGTGAGATCTTGCATGGAGCCCCAGACCAAGGGTGATTGACCGTCATCTTGAACTTAATAAATAAAATAAAATGCAAATTAATTACTTAAATCATACAATGTGATTTTCTGGATTTTTGTTTTAGTTTTCGTCTCTCACAGTTGAAGTTGTACCTATGATAAAAATTACAGACCTCTACATGCTTTGTAAGTAGGAAAACCTGCAAAATCGGCAGTGTGTCAAATACTTGTTCTCCCCACTGTAGATGTCCTTCACATACAGAGACAGAGGGGCACTGTGTTGCTCTCTCGGGTGCTTTCTACATTCAGCCTCTTGCAAATTGATGGAAAATTATGAAAAGACTAAAGATAGATATATTTTTGGTCAATTTTTCAGGGAAGCCTGGCTTCCCTTGGCATCCATGAATACACACCACTGCTTCAAATGCCCCACAAGGGGTAAGTAATCCAAAAGTAACTGAAAGTAATCAGATTATGTTACTGAGTTTGGGTAATCCAAAAGTTACTTTATGGATTACAGTTTTGGACCTGTAGTAATTGTAGCGGATTACATTTACAAAGTAACCTATCCAATCCTGCTCGTGACTGAGGTAGAAGGGGATTCTTCACCTAGCTAGCTAGCTTATTAGCTGGCTAGCTACCTACAGTTCTTAGCGCATTATTGAACTTCGCTTCGCTAACACTATAATTTGAGAGGGTTTACGAAGAACATATTTTATGTCTGCAAGAACCACCCAAAGATGCAATTCGATTCTACTGTCCCTCCCCCTTAAATATCAAATATATTTGCTAGACCTAGCAGTGGCAGAAATGTAATGTTGACAATACCACACTTTTTCAGATAGTATATGAGAGTATCCACCGTCCACCGGTTTTTATCATGCCCAAGTAAAGCGTGTCTGTGTTTTGATTTGGTCCAATCTAGCATATACCCAAAGCAAATTGGGTAGCATCATTTTCGAGATAAGTGTCAACTCTGAACCAGTTCAGTACTTGTGGACTCTCTTGGCCCACAGCCTCTTTTGCCCACCCTCTCATAGTCTGAAAACATTGGTCACATGCTACACCCCCTGCTACCCCCAGCTCTCACTTTTTCTTAAAGGGAGGTTTCAACCTCTTGAATCCTTTGTTTTGTCTCTTGCACCTGCACTTGTAGTTCCTGAAACTAAAGAAGTGGTGATCCACAAGTACAAGACACCCATGGTGAGTTGAACTCTTCCGCTGTCGTAGCTAACGCCATACTCTTGCCATTCAATAGCCACCAGATCTGTTTTAACAGTACTGCATTGCATGTATGTCCTGACACAATTTTGAAGAGTAATACCTATTAATTTCTAAAATGCATGTAATATTTTTTTTCAAATAATATAATCCCCTTTTTGTTCATAACACGATTAGTGTAAGTTCTACAGAGCCATGACACCAAATAATAAAGAGTATGGAGGCACAAGTAGTATGACTACGCCACAAGTAGCTATGTCAAAGCTACACTTCCCTCATGCTCTCGCTCTCTTTTTTTTCTTGCTCTCAAACAGGCACACCAAATCTGTTACTCCGTCCTCTGCCTTTTCTCCTACGTGGCTGCGGTGAAGGGGAAGGAAGCAGAAGGCAAGTCCAAGCTCCTATCTCCAAGACCCCTGCCCAGCTAGTCTACGACCCATCCAATCTACCCCCCCACCCCTCCCCCTCCCACACACACACAAAACTCCCTGTGCCTCTCACTCTGCAACAAAGTGGAATCTCGGTCCTACTATGACATTGAGTTCTGACAATCCTTGACCTACTTAAGCACACACCTCTACTCCTCTTTGCACCCTGTAACTACATCTCCAAGAAATACCCTCTACTCTTTGTGCATGGCCATGTAAGTAAAATGTGTGTGTGTGTGTGTGTGTGTGTGTGTGTGTGTGTGTGTGTGTGTGTGTGTACATAAACTAAGCAAAAAAAGAAACGTCCTCTCACTGTCAACTGCGTTGATTTTCAGCAAACTTAACGTGTAAATATTTGTATGAACTTAACAAGATTCATCAACTGAGACATAAACTGAACAAGTTCCACAGACATTTGAATAACAGAAGTGGAAGTGTCCCTGCACAAAGGGGGGGGTCAAAATCAAAAGTAACAGTCAGTATCTGGTGTGGTCCCCAGCTGCATTAAGTACTGCAGTGCATCTCCTCCTCATGGACTGAGCCAGATTTGCCAGTTCTTGCTGTGAGATGTTACCCCACTATTCCACCAAGGCACCCGCATGTTCCCAGACATTTCTGGGGGGAATGGCCCTAGCCCTCACCCTCTGATCCAACAGGTCCCAGACATGCTCAATGGGATTGAGATCCTGGCTCTTCGCTGGCTTTGGCAGAACACCGACATTCCTGTCTTGCAGGAAATCACGCACAGTATGAGCAGTATGGCTGGTGGCATTGTCATGCTGGAGGGTCATGTCAGGATGAGCCTGCTGGAAGGGGGTACCACATGAGGGAGAAGGATGTCTTCCCTGTAACGCACAGCGTTGAGATTGCCTGCAATGACAACAAGCTCAGTCCGATGATGCTGTGACACACCGCCCCAGACCATGACGGACCCCCCACCTCCAAATCGATCCTAGTCCAGAGTACAGGTCTCCGTGTAACGCTCAATCCTTCGACGATAAATGTGAATCCGACCATCACCCCTGGTGAGACAAATCTGCGACTCGTCAGTGAAGAGCACTTTTTCCCAGTCCTGTCTGGTCCAGCGACGGTGGGTTTGTGCCCATAGGCGACGTTGTTGCCGGTGATGTGTGGTGAAGACCTGCCTTACAACAGGCCTACAAGCCCTCAGTCCAGCCTCTCTCAGCCTATTGCGGACAGTCTGAGCACTGATGGAGGGATTGTGCGTTCCTGGTGTAACTCGTGCAGTTGTTGCCATCCTATACCTGTCCCGCAGGTGTGATGTTCAGATGTACCGATCCTGTGTAGGTGTTGTTACACGTGGTCTGCCACTGCAAGGACAATCAGCTGTGTGTCTTCACTCCCTGTAGCGCTGTCTTAGGCGTCTCACAGTACAGACATTGCCATTTATTGCCCTGGCCACATCTGCAGTCCTCATGCCTCCTTGCAGCATGCCTAAGGCACATTCACTCAGATAAGCAGGGACCCTGGGCATCTTTCTTTTGGTGTTTTTCAGAGTCCGTAGAAAGGCCTCTTTTGTGTCCTAAGTTTTCAGAACTGTGACCTTAATTGCCCACCGTCTGTAAGCTGTTAGTGTCTTAACGACCGTTCCACAGGTGCATGTTTATTGTTTATGGTTCATTGAACAAGCATGGGAAACAGTGTTTAACCCTTTACAATGAAGATCTGTGAAGTTATTTGGATATTTACGAATTATCTTTGAAAGACAGGGTCCTGAAAAAGGGACGTTTCTCTTTTTGCTGAGTTTATATATGCATGTATGTATGTATATGTGAACCCTGGTCTGTGGCATCGTGCGTAAAATTTCCCAACCCAGGTCACGTCCTCTAGACTCCTCCCATACAGGCCCAGCCTGAGGCCTTGGCCGTAAACGTGCTTGTTCTTCAAGGGGAGACTTGGTCCGTCCGTCCGTCCCCCATCTCTGTCCCCTCTTTGTGACTGTCCTCTCGTCCTGGCCTGCTGCCAAGGTCTCATTGGTTGTTTTTAATGGGATGGAGACAGCGAGGGGGAGGGATATGTGAGGCACAGCCCTGCAAGTCGATAAGAAAGCAACCAAACCTCCCTGTCCACTCTGCGACTGTGTGATGAATATTCTATGTGCTACGTGGTATTACTGTAAAACTCCAGTCTGTCCCAAGTCCAAACCAGTGAAATGTTTAAAAAGCACTCTAGTACTGACGGGTGTCACTTTGTTAAATACTACTACTGTTAAATACTACTACTGTTAAATACTACTACTGTATGGTGCATCAAACACTGCATGTAAAAGCTTATTAAAGGTTTCATTCCTTTTGATCACAAAGTATATTGTGTGGTCCAAGATGCGCATATCTCTTTAGCTTGCCCAGTGAGGCGAAACTACTGTAGTTCTACTGTCAAATTTCTGGTCTGTGGTCCTCTTTATTGAATTGCATGTTACTATGGAGAAAAAAATATTTGAAGAGAAGCAGAATGCTGTACATTTCACCATAAAATGTTTTACAATGTGTGGTTTATTCACTAGATGTGCAATACTTTACATAGTTAGCCAGAGCCAGATCATTGTTCTGATAAAACATCTCAGCTATTCTGGCTTTCAAAGTGCAAAGAATGTAAAAAAAAGGACGTCTCTGTCTTACATATTTATTGAAGTGAATAAATGATGACCTCTTGTTTATAAGTGCAAAATCACTATTTGGAGATTCTAAACCTACTGCTGCGCTATCAAGCCCTGCTGTTATGGTTTTGTCCGTTAAGTCTTCATGTTGTGTCAGTACTGTGGTAAGAGAAATAAATACATTCTAGCCCCATTTCAGCCCAACTGTAAATCCCACAGTTTGAGTGTGTACATGCAGTGTATTGTTTTGCCAGATCAGCAATATATGAATAATACAGCTATGTGATCAGGATATTGTTTTTAATGTTTAAGTGGCTTTTATTTTTTAGAGAGGAAATGCTTGTGTAAGGAACATAGTTACAAATTCCACGAGGCAATTATTTAAGGCATTTCATGATTGACAATAAAAACACTGGTGTAAATATGAGGGTCTCAAAACAGTTTGAAGACTAGGTATAGTTTCTTAGACTAGTTACATATGAGAACCTTCAGAAACGGGAGTATTTGAAACCAACCAACCCTATTATTGTGGTAGCTAGCCTGCTGCTGTGGTGAAAGTGATGGAATAATTGAAATGGGTGTGAAAAAAAGTATTTATAGAACATGTACAGCTTTGGCAATATCAAAATAAAAGTTGTCAAAACTAAAGCCCCCCATTTTGTCTCAAGTCATTATTATGTCACAGTTCGGATGAACACAAATGATGTAGCACACCCAATGTGCATACATATATTTGGAAAACATATCAAGAATGAAATCTAGAGTAACATTTGTGAAGATTTAATGCAATACCCTTTTTTTATATTAACACATCACAAATTATTACAATGAGCGCTGTTAGCATGAACTATATACAGTGCCTTGCGAAAGTATTCGGCTCCCTTGAACTTTGCGACCTTTTGCCACATTTCAGGCTTCAAACATAAAGATATAAAACTGTATTTTTTCGTGAAGAATCAACAACAAGTGGGACACAATCATGAAGTGGAACGACATTTATTGGATATTTCAAACTTTTTTAACAAATCAAAAACGGAAAAATTGGGCGTGCAAAATTATTCAGCCCCCTTAAGTTAATACTTTGTAGCGCCACCTTTTGCTGCGATTACAGCTGTAAGTCGCTTGGGGTATGTCTCTATCAGTTTTGCACATCGAGAGACTGAATTTTTTTTATTTATTTTTGAACCATTCCATTGTAGATTTTGCTTTATGTTTTGGATCATTGTCTTGTTGGAAGACAAATCTCCGTCCCAGTCTCAGGTCTTTTGCAGACTCCATCAGGTTTTCTTCCAGAATGGTCCTGTATTTGGCTCCATCCATCTTCCCATCAATTTTAACCATCTTCCCTGTCCCTGCTGAAGAAAAGCAGGCCCAAACCATGATGCTGCCACCACCATGTTTGACAGTGGGGATGGTGTGTTCAGCTGTGTTTCTTTTACGCCAAACATAACGTTTTGCATTGTTGCCAAAAAGTTCAATTTTGGTTTCATCTGACCAGAGCACCTTCTTCCACATGTTTGGTGTGTCTCCCAGGTGGCTTGTGGCAAACTTTAAACAACACTTTTTATGGATATCTTTAAGAAATGGCTTTCTTCTTGCCACTTCCATAAAGGCCAGATTTGTGCAATATACGACTGATTGTTGTCCTATGGACAGAGTCTCCCACCTCAGCTGTAGATCTCTGCAGTTCATCCAGAGTGATCATGGGCCTCTTGGCTGCATCTCTGATCAGTCTTCTCCTTGTATGAGCTGAAAGTTTAGAGGGACGGCCAGGTCTTGGTAGATTTGCAGTGGTCTGATACTCCTTCCATTTCAATATTATTGCTTGCGCAGTGCTCCTTGGAATGTTTAAAGTTTGGGAAATCTTTTTGTATCCAAATCCGGCTTTAAACTTCTTCACAACAGTATCTCGGACCTGCCTGGTGTGTTCCTTGTTCTTCATGATGCTCTCTGCGCTTTTAACGGACCTCTGAGACTATCACAGTGCAGGTGCATTTATACGGAGACTTGATTACACACAGGTGGATTGTATTTATAATCATTAGTCATTTAGGTCAACATTGGATCATTCAGAGATCCTCACTGAACTTCTGCACTGAAAGTAAAGGGGCTGAATAATTTTGCACGCCCAATTTTTCAGTTTTTGATATGTTAAAAAAGTTGATAGAGACATACCCCAAGCGACTTACAGCTGTAATCGCAGCAAAAGGTGGCGCTACAAAGTATTAACTTAAGGGGGCTGAATAATTTTGCACGCCCAATTTTTCAGTTTTTGATTTGTTAAAAAAGTTTGAAATATCCAATAAATGTCGTTCCACTTCATGATTGTGTCCCACTTGTTGTTGATTATTCACAAAAAAAATACAGTTTTATATCTTTATGTTTGAAGCCTGAAATGTGGCAAAAGGTCGCAAAGTTCAAGGGGGCCGAATACTTTCGCAAGGCACTGTATGTAATATAGAATAGACAATTGACACCTATGATTGTAACGAACAATAACAAATATTTGTTGCTACTGGAACAATGCCAAGTTGCACAATATTTGTGGCTTTCAACATGCACATGTACTGTAGAGGACAAGTTGTCCTCCATTGAAGACAAATGGCAGATCTATTCATTGACAAAACAATGTCAATTAGATATGCCATTTAGGGAGTGAATGTTAATTACAATAAAGGTTACATGGAGAAAATCAAGCACCTTTGAAATGAAAATGGAGGGCCCTCTCTTCAGCAAAATATATTGTCCCTGAACATTAGATATGCAGTTTTAGAAACTGCATTACATGGCAACGCCGGAATTTTGATATTGCACTGGGCTGCGGGCCAGAAGCTTGTAGGTTTTCAGACCACCACGGACAAGAGTAACCTAGGGGTATAAATATCTCCTTTATATTAAAAGCATTGCATTAATCGAAATTCGTATTTGCAGGTTTTTAAAAAGCCTTTTATAAAAATGTCACGTCAATTCTATGTCATTTCACATATCAATATTTTTGAATACCACACAAATTACACAAATTACATTCTAAACATTGACAGAGAGTACATCCTATATTTATCCAATGCCAAATCAGTGTCTTGTTTGCAAGTAATTCAATCTGAGACGTCATTAGGAATCTAAACATGGTACTTCCAAAAGTGTTTCCCTACAAGCTGTCTAGGTTTAAACATATTGTTAGCCAACAGAAAGCGAATAGCGTAATCAATTTATAGTGACGGAATTAGATTTCTTCCCAAGCTAAGTTATTTTATGTCTTCTCAGCTGTAGAAGGTTTCATCTCAGCCTCTGAATGTCAAAGACATGAAACAATGGTATTCCCATATGCATTAAGTAACGTCTTTCCCGGGTATTTTACACCTTGCTTTATGCTTGTTTCTAGCATAAAGCATCGCAGGTCAAGGCGCTGCTTTCGATCACTTTATATAATCGGATCAGTTTTATTTTCATCCATATCTTAAGCGAACTAGAGGTAGATCTGCTTTTTGCCCTTTTCTTTAATAAAACGTAGGCCAATGGCATCCCCTTTCGTACCCCCACAATTCGAGTCTTGATTGTAACTTAACAGCCCGTCAGTGACATGGAGGTGGGCTATTTAAAGAGTGGGTAGAGGAATTGAGCGACACATCTATGGCTATAGCATTCTATAACCTAATTTCATCTGTCAAACAGGTAGGTCCACCTCTTATTTCTTAAACGGGAAGAAATCGGGTTCCAACACAACCTTCTTGTTGTTAGCAAAGTCTCATTCAAATGAAGACTACTGAAATGAATTATGCCTACTTTAAGCAACATGAGCTGTCCATCCAGCTGTCATGGTTCTACCCACTCTTTAAATAGCCCACCTCCATGAATCTGGATTCTTTGTGAGGTCAATAACTCTGATAAATACATAAATGGTCAAGAAACATTTGTTTTTAATTAAATCAATTATATTAGTAGCAAGCTATCAAAGCTGACCTCGGGTCCTCATCGTCCCGCGCTCTCCTCAAACTGAACAGAACATAGGCTAGTCCATGAGCAAGATTTTTTGAACTAGGCCTAATAAATAAAAAAAACAGTTGCAGAATCCTTTGACTCTCCTGAACTGCCACTGTAGACCTACACAGCACAGCCATTGGTTAGGCAGCACACAAAAAAAAACCCGTTTTTGATCAGCAAGAGCAGGCAGGAGCTCCGGTTTGGAATATCCATTGCAGTGTGTAATGCAGCCTAGTTGTATTTACACCATCAGCAGCCATCTTAGAAATACCACTTTGCTCTGTGCTTCTCCGAGCATGCACTTCGTAGCCTATAGGTTATGGATCATTTGATTGAGACCACACTTAATAGTCTATATGCCACTTGGTATTCCGCATCCAGCGGAGAATCAGAGATGAGGAGCGGCATCAAGCACATATCGATATCTTGCCTAATAAGCAACTAATTCTAAAACATTGATAAATATTGACATTTTATCAATTACATGACCCTCTCCTGGACTAGATTACAAAAAAAAAATACTAAACCCTCCCCTTGACTGAAATGGAAAAAGCATGACCCTCCCTCAATTTCCTCCAGGTACCCAATCTGTACATTTTGATTAATCCCTTGGCAGATTCTTTTATCCAAACTTTGCGTGTGCATACATTTTACGTATAGAGAGTTATTAAAAATGTATTGATTTGGGGGGCTAATACTATTGCTATGCACTTTTTTTCTTAAGGTTAGATGACTGGAACTGAACTAGACACAATATTATATTGTGACAGAGGTAGAAAATGTCACAAACTTAAGTCATTGAGAAGTATATGTAGTAAAGTGCTACCAAATTTTGACCAGCAGAACACAGGCCAATAGAAAAATAGATTAGAGCAAAGCGAAAGACAGCGAAAATATTTTCGCTTTCATAACCCTAGGAGCAAAGGCATTATAGTCTACCTGCTTCATACAGTAAATTACAGATTTTTCATAAGTATGCTACTCATATACAGTTTCTATGCCTCTGTTAGCACTTATGAAGAGGAGTGTTTATCATTTACGGAAGTGCTAAACCCTTTCCCCTCAAATTTTTCCCCATCTTCTTGCACTTTGCCCACTTGTCACTCTGTTCAAAAGACTGGCAGCCATCTTGACCCACACAGGGGTAGCCGTAGCCTACTAGAATATTAGCCTCTTTTCCCCGCTCATAAATCCTGTAGATCAGGACTCTCCAACCCTGTTCCTGGAGAGATACCCTCCTGTAGGTTTTAATTCCAACCCCAACTAATTATTAGAATCAGGTGCACTAGATTAGGGTTGGAGTGAAAACCTACAGTACAGTAACTCTCCCGGAACAGGGTTGGAGAGCCCTGCTGTAGATCGATGCTGTTCTATATAGTTGGAGGAGGCTTCACTCTGGGGGCTTGGTGGGTCTAGCTCTCTCCGTTGACAGACTTGCAGAGTATTCGCAGGCGAGACATGACTTCGTCCCAGTCCAGGTAGGCTCCCTCCAGGTGTCTCACCTGGTCTGGGTGGCTCAGATAGCTCTTCCGCCCATGGAGCAGGCGCCCGTTGTCAAAGGTGACCAGGTCGCCTGCAGGAGGAGGTGGAGGGATATGCCCACTCAGTACTCACCCATGATATACAGATATTTCAAGATGAAAGTTCAAACGAATAGGCTACCTCTCAAGTGCCTCTTCAGTATGCCATATAAAAGATAACCAATAGTCATAGACGGTAAGTCTACCACCTCTACAACATTTGTAACTACAATTCATGCAAAATCTTACAATACAATTCCTATTGCCAACTTTTATCCAGGGAAGCTTCAATTGAACTGCTAATCTTGAAGGGGCACACTCATGCACACACACACTAACCAGGCTCCATCTTGTAGGTGAGCATGTTTTCTGGTCGCGTCATCAGCTGGATGTAGGCCTTGAGGGAGCTGTAGAAGGCCTGGACCTGGTGCAGGGGGAGGTCCAGCACAGAGTCCCTGGTGGCATTGTTGTAGTTGATCCGTACCACCCGCCCATCACTGTCAACACTGCTCAGAGAGAGGAGGGGTGCCAATGTTAGTGTGTGTGTGTCAAACTTTAGAAACTATGAAAATGACTGCATGATGGACATCTAGGTCTTGTTGCATAATAAGTTGACAAGTGTCAGATGCTCATATCTGATACAATCATATAAGAATGATCAGTGTCCATAATTAGAAATTCCCACAGTGACCTTGGTTGCTCACTTAAAATCTCCTTCACACCCATCAGTTGAAGGCAATGTTCCCTCAAAAAAAATTAGGCACTGAGCAAAATTCTGTGCAACTTCCGGGGCACGTTTACTGTGAACACTGAGGCTTTAACGGTTTAAGTTAGTTTTAACAGTGGCCAAGTTGGTTACTGTGGGTATTTGATCATAATGTAGGCCTATTAGAGTGGCCTACCATCAAAAACCATGGAGACTTTTTTTATCCCATAACATTTTAACATGTAAATAGTTGGTCTCATCATTCAGCCTACAGTAGCAGCAAATGTGTGGTGTACAATGTAGGTCTACATTCCATGAGACTTTTGGAGAAAAAAAAACATGCTAGGCTTGACATTAACCTGTTTATCCACTTGTTCTTCAGACAAGGAGGTGACTGAAAATGTTGTGTGGTTTGATGCAAGAAACCAAAAATAAAATGTATTATTATTCCCATTCCACTTTACAGATAACCAGAAAAAGTATGCTACCCTCTACCTATTGGCTACTTAGCTTATTCAATACCATCTCAAAATATAACACTGCCCCTTTAAGACATAAACAAGCTCTTTACCTGACTTGCTTTTCAAAGATGCGAACATTTTGTGTTCTTGTATGAAGCAACCAGTCCCCCATTGCTGACAAAAAAAGTTGCTATAACTGGGATAATAACTCACTAACTAGCAAAGAATATGAACAAATGTGCACAAGTGGCTACATAAACTCTCGCTTTGATGTAAAAACAAGCACATCTACTTACGACTGCTCACGCTGTAAACACAGTCCAGTTCAAAGTAAATGGCACAGATCCATATGGCAATGTTTTTGCATATAGGCCTACTGCATCTCTGATTGTTTATGGTGCACTGGTCTATCTAGAGTATGGGCCTGTGTCGTGCCTGTCAATGCAATTGAATCCTACTCCAATGCGCTCTTCCTACAAGAAAATCTCTTGCACAGTTAGTTTAGCATATTAAGTCTTGCATAGTTTGTTTTGTTTCTGTATGTTACATTGAAAGTGGCTAATATTGGTTGATTCGAGCACAATTCCCACAGTAGAGTGAAATGTTGATAGTGTTAACTAAAGGGGAAAACTCTAGAAAGTTGTGTGAATTTCAATCCCGTGCTTCTCTGCAAGGGCTGATATTTATTCTGCGCACAGCTCCTTAGAGTGAACATTGGTTGCAGGTTGTGTATTATACATTGATTCTGCGGTTTACATTCTGAGCAGCAGATGGCGACAGATGCTCCTAAATCACATCCATGTAGCTTTGAGATACTATTGAGAATGTAAGTGAGTGAGTGTCCGTATCCGTGTGTATTTTGGTCAGTGTGCTTGCTACCTGGAGCAGTTCTAGACTGACCTCCTGTCAAGTCACATTAATATGTAAGCTGAATGATGGCTGTTATGTGTGCAAAAAACAGGCCAATGCATCCATGTCTTATGTATTTTAATGGTGTGGCGCTCACTCACTCTATGATGTGGTTCTTGGACTGCACCATGAAGTCACAGTAGTCAGACCCTGTGTCGGTGAAGTCCACCTGCAGGGAGGTGAGGGTCCTGAAAGCCTCTGGGTCTTCTCTTCTCAGTTTTTCTGCCATGTGGAAGCCGTCCACCGCTTCACTCTCCCCACCCTCGGCAGCCTGGCTCAGGCAATGCAGGAACTGCACCTGCAACCAGCCATACAGGATATTAGTACTGTTGCTAACAGCCATCCCATACAGAATACATACATCTTAAAATATGGGGGGTGGGGACTGTGTGCAGTAAACGGCTTAAATATATGCGTGTGCGTGAGTGTTTTATCCAGATGTGACTCAGCTGTCTGACTGATAGTGGGAAAGTAGAGGATTAATGTAGATTTCACGAAGATGACGGTGGATCCTGTCTACTCACTCCAGGTGGGTAGTGCAGTGCTGGATAGTCAGTGTGGAGACTGAGTTTGCCAGCGGTGTAGGCCACGTTGTTAGCTTGGGATTTGTCCTGCACCTGCCATGTGTGCCTGAGGAAGGAATGAGAAAAGTTAAGAAAGGTCTATTATTAATGATTGATAACTAATTATCTAATCACAAAAGGTGTTGAGAACTAAGGACCAAGGCATTGTCTTTGGAAACATTAAAAAGTTTCAAGAGCAACAGGACGTGGAAAAAGTTATTCATCGTCCTACATTTCTAGCATTTGTTAAATGGATGCTGTTAAAATAGTATGCCAATTATACTAGGTGTCTTCTTTGCTCTTGGCATGGAGTCGCTGTGCTCAAATATATGCAAATATGTGCCCTGGTTTTATGTTGTGTCTCTTGGGTTGTTGATTGCGGAAGAATTCTTTTTTTTTCTTTACAATAAATAAAAACTGCAGCTTCTTTAATGACATGTCTCTTGCTTTGGTTCGCAGCTGTTAGCTTCCTCTGACCTGGGCTAAACTGCTGGCTGTGGGATGCTTGTTGTTCCAACCTCAGCTTTATTGGTCCACGTGCAATCATTGGCAAACAAACTGGACGATTTACGAGTAAGACTATCCTACCAACGGGACATTAAAAACTGTAATCTCTTATGTTTCACCGAGACGTGGCTGAACGATGACACAGATAATATAGAGCTGGCTGGCTTCTCTGTGTATGGGTAGGACAGAGCAGCTACATCTGGTAAGACGAGGAGCGGAGTGTGTGCCTATTTGTCAATAACTGCTGGTGCACAATGTCTAATATTAAAGAAGTCTTGAGGTATTGCTCGTCTGAGGTAGAATACCTTATGATAAACTGTAGACCACACCATCTATATTATTCGTAGCCATCTATTTACCACCACAAACTGATGTTGGCACTAAGACCGCACTCATGAGCTGTATAAGGCCATAAGCAAACAAGAAAACGCTCATCCAGAAGCAGTGCTCCTAGTGGCTGGGGACTTTAATGCAGGCAACCTTAAATCCGTTCTACCAGCATGTCACATGATGGATGGAAAAAGAAACTCTAGACCACCTTTACTCCACACACAGAGACGCATACAAAGCTCTCCTTAGCCATCCATTTTACAAATCTGACCATAATTCTATTCTCCTGATTCCTGCTTATAAGCAAAAACTAAAGCAGGAAATACCAGTGACTACATCAATACGTAAGTGGTCAGATGATGTGGATTCTACGCTACAGGACTGTTTTGCTAGCACAGACTGGAATATGTTCCGGGATTCATCCAATTGTATTGAGGGATATACCACCTCAGTAACCGCTCTTACTACACCGGCTCTGACGCTCGTCGGATGTGGCAGGGCTCGAAAAATATTACAGACTACAAAGGGAAACCCAGCCACGAGCTGCCCAGTGACGCGAGCCTACCAGACGAGTTAAATGCCTTTTATGCTAGCTTCAAGGCAAGCAACACTGAAGCATGCATGAGAGCACCAGCTGTTTCCGGACGACTGTGTGATCACAGATCAACAAGACCTTTAAACAAGTCAACATTCACAAAGCTGCGGGGCCAGACGGATTACCAGGACGTGTACTCAAAGCATGCGCGGACCAACTGGTAAGTGTCTTTGCTGACATTTTCAAACTCTCCCTGACCAAGTCTGTTATACGTACATGTTTCAAACAGACCACCATAGTCCCTGTGCCCAAGAAAGTGAAGGTTATCTGCCAAAATGATTACCGCCCTGTAAGTCAGAATAGGGCATGACAACACCTTTTCCCCTTCAGGAGACTGAAAAGATTTGGCATGGGTCATCAAAATCCTCAAAAAGTTCTACAACTGCACCAATGAGAACATCGCGACCGATTGCATCAGCGTCAACTGCTTGGCATCTGACAGTAAGGCACTACAGAGGGTAGTGCGTACGGCCCAGTACATCACTGGGGCCAAGCTTCCTGACATCCAGGACCTATATACTAGGCGGTGTCAGAGGAAGGCCCAAAGAATTGCCAAAGACACCAGTCACCCAAGTCATAGACTGTTCTCTCCGTGCTACCGCACGGCAAGTGGTACCGGAGCGCCACGTCTAGGACCAAAAGGCTCATTAACAGCTACTACCCCCAAACAATAAGACTGCTGAACAATGAATCAAATGGCTACCCGGACTATTTACATTGACCACCTTTATTTTTACACTGCTGCTACTCGCTGTTTATTATAAATGTATAGTCACTTTACAAACTACCTCGACTAACCTGTACCCCTGCACACTGACTTGGTACCGGTACCTCCTGTATATAGCCTCGTTATTGTTATGTAAATCTTTTTTCATTTGATTAGATTTTTTTTTGTACTTTCGTTTATTTAGTAAATATTTTCTTAACTTTATTTCTTGAACTGCATTGTTGGTTAAGGGCTTGCAAAGAAACATTTCACGGTAAGGTTGTATTCGGCGCATGTGAATTTTTTTATTTGATTTGATTGAATGTATTGGGTAATACCTCGGGCTTAACATCCCCTGGATGAATTTTGGACTGAGGCCTACCTACCAAAACTCAATTAGGTTGCATGTCCATAAAACTTCTGGATAACCCAGACTGACGGCAACAATAGTGAGCGTAGCGTTCAGTCTGGTTTAACCACACTGTCCATGTTATCCTCAGTATACAAAAGGAGCGGATAGTTGAGAGTAGCAATGGGTTTCTAGAATTAGGATATTTAGGAAAATGAGACATGAATGCAAAGTTCAAACGCACCCTAGTGAATCTGCTGCAGTGGAAATATAAAGCTGTGTGGAAAATGCAGAGCTTTTAGAAATTGTATGCCCGTGGTTTGGCTTAAGATTGTATGAAGCTAATACAGTCAGAGGGCATGGTTTCTCACCCATAGAACGTCAGTCTTAGGTATCCGATCCTCTGGCTGAGGCGGGCCACCTGACCCTGCTCCACCGGCGCCCCCTTCAGGTAGACGATTCCCACGCGGCGTAGAGCCAGCAGCCAGGCCAGGGCGGCCTTGTCATCGTGGAGGACCTCCTCGAAGTTGGCCGTGGGGATCTGTAGCTCTGAGTCCCAGTACATACGCTCTGAGTGAACCAAGGAGATAGATGCACTTCATTAAAGTATTGTATCATCCTGTATAGTCTGTATCGTATAGTCTGTATTATACCGTCCTGTATCGTATCATTGTTTGTCAAAGTTCCCAGGTTTTTCAGACATTCCAGTTGGAGGTTCCCCAGAATCAGGAGGGAATGAGTAGGGAGGGAATCCTTCAACTGAAAATCCTTGAAGCAGGATTTCTGAAAAAAAATTACATTTTGCAAAACATCATTTCGGCCATTTTCTACCAATGCTTGTTTGCAGCTCAGGTTGTCACAACCATAAGGACACATGAACAGAAACCACAGCATGTCAATGGACAATGGACTCTAACGGGCAATATGTGTAATGCTCCTGGACACAGTCTGTACTGTCTGTACATAATGTGTCTGTGTCCATGAAACGTTTCCTCCAAGGGATAGGAGGGAGGGAGGGAAGCCAGCTCGCTACGGTTGGAATACTCTGTGAGGAAGAAGGGGAAGGGGAGAGAGGGGTGAGAAGAGTCTGCATGTCTCGACTGACAGCAGTGGAAAAAGCCTCCCACTGCTTCGCTTCGCACCCAGCTGGCTTCAGCCCTTTTTCCATAGAGGCTCTCTCCAGTGGCTCCTGCATTGCAGACACAGCTGCCGAGCACATTTAGTGTGTGTGTGTGTGTGGGGAGGGGGGGGGTACAAAGTTAGTGTTAATTAATTATTCAAAAACAAACCAAGGGGGTACAACAAACCTCTTCAGTGGCAATTCATCTGGATTAAGTGGAGTACAAATCCAAGTCAGATGTTAGAAAGCTTGACTTTGCATCAACTCAGTTGACGTAAATATTTGTGTGGCGTAGTCAATGGATTTTGCTCCGTGAGTACAGCTACGGTAACGCATGGAGTCTCTGTGTGTGTAGGGGCTTATGCAGGAAGAAGCTGCAGCTTGATTGCCACCCCTGGGGAATGATCCTGACCCTTTTCAGCTGAAACAATGAGTCATCGAGATACAATGATACCCTTCACTGATACTGATGACTTAACCCACAGCAGGTTTTTACATCTCCCTTCACGCTGTCATCTCCCCCAAAAAAACTGTAGCATAGGTCAAAAAGTAAAATAACTCTTTATTAAAGGCTGGCTGATGTTGAGGGTCACCGATGAAGAGAAGGTTGAAGTATGGGGACTTCTAGAATATAGGCTAGTTCCTTCCAATATTATATATAATGTTACAAGTACTCCCATGAAATCAGACTAGCCCATAGATACCATTTGACCAGCTAGTATGTATCCACACAAAGGAGGACATAAAGTTCTTGGCTAGAGGCAGAACGGTGATTCAGGGATAGCCCTGAGGTTTTAGATATCACACATGACGGAGTAAGCCATAACAGCGGAGGTAAAAGCATGTCATATCGAATTAGGAGTTTTGGCTGAACTTGCCTTCCCCCCCTGTAAGTGGACATTTTCTTGTCTGGTAAACGTGGCTAACATCACTGGTTATCTCCTGATTTGACTCAAGACCAGTACTCACTACCTTCACTGTTACGTTTTGAACAAATCGATTTTCAATCCTTAAGAGACAAGAAAAATGAAGAGAAGAGAGTAAGGAGAGAGGAAATGAGAGGAAGAGAGCGAGAGAAAGTGGAGAGTGGAAAGGAGCATAGAGAGAATCAGAGCAGAGAGAGCTAAACCCAGGTAGGCCCTTTAGTGGATGATGGATGGGGTAAGAGAGCGAGCGGCTGGCTGGGCAGTGGGCCCGGGCTGGGAGGGTTCAGATGGTGCAGGGCCCAGAGCGTTCTGCTCGGTTATTGCCGTGTAATGCTTGACACTCAAATTCTCACCAAGCGCAAAATCGCTGCTCTGATTTCCTGGAACGTGTAGCGTTGGTCCACCAAGCCAATTAGCGATTAGTCTCCCTGACTCTTGCATAGTTTCCAGCCAGGGTTAACTGAGATACACACACACACACACACACAGCCTGAGATTGTGTGTTTTGAGAGAGCTAGTTCCTGTGTCGGTCCTAGTATGTATGTGTATTAGAACCCAGGAGTTTTTATGTGACACTATTATGCTTGTGTACGTATTATGTGTTATCTTTCTGTTTTATGGAAGTGTGTGTATGGACACACGTTTATGTGAGTGTATTCATGTGTGCATAATGCCTTTCCTCCCTTCTGTTGGTCTTGGTCTGCTGCTGTGGCTTTTCCAGACGAGGAAACCTGAAGCTGCGGTTCCTGTTGCTGACGGCAGTCTCTCTCCCTCTTATTTTCTCTCTCTCCACATCTCCCCCACCACCCGCTCTCTCTCCTCCATCCCCCGCCCTCTCTCTGTCTGCTCTCCTCTCGAGCTGGAAGTTCTCTCAACGCTCTACTTGAGTCGTGGTTCTCCAAAAGGCTGTTTTGTGTGTAAGCAGGGTCTTTCACAATTCTAATCCACTAGATCAACTTCCTCAGAGGGTCAAATTGTGGAGTTCAGTCCTTCTGACGCCCCTCTGTTTCGACTGGAGGAATTAGACGCCGTATTGTATGTGTTGCAAAGGCCTTCACAAACATGGTGGAATTCATCAGTGCTTTCATTGCAAAGGGGGCTGAGGCCAGTGAGTGTGCCCACTATAATTATCAAGACAAGCTTGCAGCTGTACTGACATTTTAGATGAATGGAATTGTGTGGTATATCGGCCAGAGGAATGTTAACATCTAGTGGAATACTGGGGGTTTCCTCAAAACAACTACAATCCTGCATCCAATCATGTGAGAAGTGAAGTCACATAAACACACAGTCACACACACACACACACACACACACACACACACACACACACACACACACACACACACACACACACACACACACACACACGTCACCTGCAGTGTATCACATTGTAGCTGTTATAGTCCTATTTACAAAGAGTCTGTCTTAAACTGACGTGGCACAGCTAGTCCTTCTCTGGAGAACGCTTCCCACCCTCCGTCCAATACAACAAACTAACCCTTCTCTGTTTAATGAAGAGACCTGCACCACAGTGCCACCTCTGCCTTCTCAGCTTTAATAACACAGTGTATACAGTGTTCTTACTGGAACGCTCAAGGACTCTGATGACCAAATCCAAACCGACCCCTAATTCCTACCTCTGCCCCATGGTACTTTTTATAGATCTGGAAGACTTGGATAGGAGTCAGCAATAATAGCTTGCCCCTCTGATTATAACTTGACCTAGCCCTCAGGTGGGCTGGATGGAATTTCCCCATGTTGCTTACACCTATTCAGTCCTTCCAGATCTTTAATATCATTTTCACTCTCCTGAGCAGTAAAGCTGAACTGAGCTGAGCTGTACTGTGCTGTGCTGGCCTGGTTACACATCCACTTTAGGATACCACACGCATCCAACTGTGTGTGTGTGTGTGTGTGTGTGTGTGTGTGTGTGTGTGTGTGTGTGTGTGTGTGTGTGTGTGTGTGTGTGCGAGCGAGCGCGAGCGCGAGCGCATGTGCTCAGTGGGGAGATTCATCTTCTTGATAGACAATCAGTGTGTGTGTATATGGAAATGGTGAGGTTTGGGGAAAGATGCGTGTTTTTCCATTGATGCACCACTACAGCTATGTTTTCAGGGGCCTTGTTTTTTTTTAAACTGATGTGTTCTCACGCATCGCCACAAGAGCACACAGGTCCAGATGGATTCTACATTCATGAGTCAAGGAAGATCCAGACTCCCATTATGTCAAAGGAAAGACATATCAGCTGCTGTTTGGATGAGGAGGAACCAATCAAGTCCCATTAGGACTAACTGAGGCCCAGTCGTGCAGATTATCATCACATTCAGACAGTTTGCTATTAGAGCTGATGAGAGTATTATACAGTGCCTTGCAAAGGTATTCATTCCCCTTGGTGTTTTTCCTATTTTGTTGCATTACAACCTGTAATTTAAATGGATTTTTATTTGGATTTCATGTAATGGACATACACAAAGTAGTGAAAGTGAAATGAAAAAAATAACTTGTTAAAAGATTTTCAAAACTGAAAAGTGGTGCATGCATATGTATTCACCCCCTTTGCTATGAAGACCCTAAATAAGATCTGGTGGAACCAATTACCTTCAGAAGTCACATAATTAGTTAAGATCCACCTGTGTGCAATCTAAGTGTCACATGACCTCAGTATATATACACACCTGTTCTGAAAGGCCCCACTAAGGAAGGGGCACTACCAAGCAAGCGGCACCATGAAGACCAAGGAGCTCTCCAAACAGGTCAGGGACAAAGTTGTGAAGAAGTACAGATCAGGATTGAGTTATAAATAAATATCAGAAACTTTGAACATCCCACGGCGCAACATTAAATCCATTATTAAAAAACAGAAAGAATACGGCACCACAACAAACCTGCCAAGAGAGGGCCGCCCACCAAAACTCACGGACCAAGTTTTTTTATTATTTCTTGTTTGTTTCACAATAAAAACAAATATTTTGCATCTTCAAAAAGGTAGGCATGTTGTGTAAATCAAATGACACAAATCCCCCAAAAAATCTATTTTAATTCCAGGTTGTAAGGCAACAAAATAGGAAAAATGCCAAGGGGGTGAACAATTTCACAAGCCACTGTAGACAGTGAACCCGGTGAATGCAATATGTATGCCGTTAAGTAACTATTTAAAAAAAGATTCATACTTGTGTTCATCTCTAAGCCAAGCTAGTTATCAATGTCTCATTAAAAAGTGATAAACAATTCTATTCTATTTTATTACCATTTACAAACATGGCTTGCTTACTAAATCTACATCAGAGCAGAATGTTCCATTTCTTGGTGGCCAAACAAGGAGTTTTTTAAGGACAGTCTTAAGGATCTCTTGTTATACCACTAACAACTGGCCCAGAGTCAGATTAGGCCTGTTTATCTCATGAAGGGATGCTTTAAACGGATGCACTCCAAAATCTGCACTGCAGGGAAGAGAGTGACTCAGTAGGCACTATGGTCGTGACCAAGCAGACAGTGAGTAAAGGTGTTGACACATTTACTGGCAGCAGTCGGTGGAGATGAGTCCAGAGGAAGATGTGTGAGAAAAGACTGTGGCCTCTTGGGTAAGCCAGCCAACACTGCTTCGTCACCTCACGGTAGGTAAAAGGCTCAAAGTACACTAGCCAGAAAGTGAGAAAACACCACATCACTCACCGAGGATAATCATTATCCTCCTCAAGCGTTCAAAGAGGCCTTAAGGACACAATAGTGCCAGTTTACAGGCTTTATTACTGTTCACAGGAGGCGGCAAGATGGAACATTTGATAAACACACACAGAAGGTAATGACTACTACACTCTCAAAATAAAAGGTGCCATCTGGAACCTAAAAGGGTTTTTCAGCTGTCCCCATTGGAAAACCCTTTGAAGAACCATTTTTGGTACCAGGTCGAACCGTTCTGGGTTCCATGTAGGACCCATTCCCCAGATGTTTCTACATGGAACCCAAAAGGGTTCTGCGTGGAACTAAAAAAGGGTTCTCCCTGGAACCAAAAAGGGTTATCCTATGGGGACAGCCAAAGTACCCTTTTGGAACCCTTTTTTCTAAGAGTGTACTGATAATGTTAATAATGTAGGTCTATGTAGGTCTATCTATCTAGATAGATAATGCCTAATAATAATGGTAATAATAACTACACTACTTGGGGCGGCAGGGTAGCCTAGTGGTTAGAGCGTTGGACTAGTAGCCAAAAAAGTTGCAAGTTCAAATCCCCCAGCTGACAAGGTACAAATCTGTCGTTCTGCCCCTGAACAGGCAGTTAACCCACTGTTCCTAGGCCGTCATTGAAAATAAGAATTTGTTCTTAACTAACTTGCCTAGTTAAATAAAGAAAAAATAAAAGAAACTGTTGGAACTAGTGTCAAGAAAAAGTATGTGAATCCTTTGGAAATACCTAGACTTTTGCATAAATTGGTCATAGATGAAGATCAGATCATATTTTAAGTCACAACAATTGACAAACACAGTCTGCTTCAACTAATAACACACAAAGGGTTAGAGCGTTGGACTAGTAACCGAAAGGTTGCAAGATTGAATCCCCGAGCTGACAAGGTACAAATCTGTTATTCTGCCCCTGAACAAGGCAGTTAACTCACTATTCCTAGGCCGTCATTGAAAATAAGAATTTGTTCTTAACTGACTTGCCTAGTAAAATAAATAAAAAATATTGGATTTTTCTTGTCTATACTGAATACATAATTTAAACATTCACAGCGTAGGTTGGAAAAAGTATATGAACCCCTAGGCTAATGACTTCACCAAAATCTAACTGGAGTCAGGAGTCAGCTAACCTGGAGTCCAATGAATGAGACGAGATTGGAGATGTTGGTTAGAGCTACCTTGCCCTATAAAAACTCACAAAATTGAAGTTTTTTATTCACAAGAAGTATTGCCTGATGTGAACCATGCCTCCAACAAACAAGATCTCAGAAGACCTAAGATTAAGAATTGTTGACTTGCATAAAGCTGGAAGGGGTTACAAAAGTATCTCTAAAAGTCCATGGTAAGACAAATTGTCTATAAATGGATCAAGTTCAGCACTGTTGCTAGCCTCCTTAGGAGTGGCTGTCCTGAAAAATGACTGCAAGAGCACAGCGCGGAATGCTCAATGAGGTTAAGAAAAATCAACTAAAGACTTACATACATTTCTGGAACATGCTAACAGTCTACGATACGTAAAACACTAAACAAGAATAGTGTTCATGGGAGGACACCACGGAAGAAGCCACTGCTGTCCAAAAAAAAACATTTTCTGCACGTCTGAAGTTCAAAATATTATGTGGACAGATGAAACTACAGTTGAGTTGTTTGGAAGGAACACACAACACTGTGTGGAGAAAAAAAGCACAGCACACCAACATCAAAACCTCATCCCAACTGTAAAGTATGGTGGAGGGAGCGTCATGGTTTGGGGCTGTTTTGCTACCTCAGGGCCTGGACAGCTTGCTATCAACTACGGAAAAATGAATTTGCAAGTTTATCAAGACATTTTGCGGGAGAATGTAAGGCTATCTGTCCGCCAATTGAAGCTCAACAGAAGTAGGGTGATGCAACAGGACAACGACCCAAACACAGACATCCCAAGAATATTGCTGAACTGAAACAGTGGTCTAAAAATCCTCCTGACCGTTGTGCAGGTCTGATCCGCAACTACAGAAAACGTTTGGTTGAGGTTGTGGCTGCCAAAGGAGGGTCAATCAGTTATTATATCCAAGGATTCACAATGTTTACACAGTGTGTTCAATAAAGACATGAAAAAAATGTGTTGACTTACGACCAATTTATGCAGAAATCCAGGTAATTCCAAAGGGTTCACATACTTTTTCTTACCACTGTACTTCAATATAAGAGCGCTATCCAATATTTCCCATGGAGGGGTGATTGAAACAGATCCATAAAATGATTGAATCAGATCCACAGCCCCCAAAGCCACATCTCCAAGACATTTTCGGAAACCGAAAATGACTATGGTACCATTCCTAGAATGCCTTTGGAATAAGAAGGCAAAACAACTTGCGGTTGCTAAGGCCCTCGGTAAGATAAACAGGAAGTGTAAACACTAACAAATATAATGATGACAAACACTGCTTGTAGATTCCAATCTCCCTGTGCACAAAGTCTTTGAGTGTTTGTTTGTATACTATACACACACTATGGCTTCAAGCTCTAGCCTAGATGATTGAGTGAGGTCAGAACCAGACCTGGGTTTAAAATATTACTTGAAATAATTAAAATACTAATGCTGTGCTCGACTGAGCTTGCATTGCATAATATAACCAATGGAATAGTCTCAAAAGTGCAAACCCCACTCGCCTGGCACTCCAGGCAGGCTCAAAAATGCCAAATAGCCTACTATTTGAATAGCTAGACTGGTCAGAACAAGGTCCCCTCAGTTGCAGAGAGAGTTGAGTTTGGCTTTCAAAATGACTTCCACTAAGCCTCCCTATAATCAGTATTCCATATGGCAGAGTCAGAAGAGGGGAGTTGAACAGGACTGCACACAGACTTTATCCCTTGCCGAAGGTCTCAGGTTATTAAGCTATTTCACATACAGCCGCTGCATACCTCAGCGATGTAGTCTGGTCTACGTGTGAAAGCGGCATCCTCTGGGCTAGAGATTGACAGGCTGCACACTTTGACAGAAGCAGCCGTGTCTGGGGAACACCATATCCTTGGAAATGATTGAGGCATGTGGACCCGGAGGTTGGTCTAATGGTCAACACAGCCGCCTCCGGACCACATGTGCCCCCAACTGCGGGGGTTAAAATCCAGCTTCTATACTGTCCATTCTCCAAATCTCATTTCTATGCTGTCTAAATATGTTTTATTTAAGTAAATGGTTAGGGGGAAACTCCTAATTCCTACTGACACTAAAGGACAAAAAACAAGTGAGTTGTGATTCAGTCTGAGAAACACCTCATATTAACATATTGACCTCGGCGGGTGCTACACTTTCACAATCTTACCCGTCTTCTGGGAAAACATACATACATACAAACTAGGCCCATATATGTGCGTGGAAAGAGAAAGAGAAAGAGAGAGAGAGAGAGAGAGCTATAGGGAGCTAGGTAGGGATGTGAACTAAACTTGAGTAACAAAACTTCCACATGTGAACATTATTTCACCATCCATCCATCTAAAAATGTAAACTTTTCCAGGGTTTTTCGGCAGGAGGAATTTCAGACCAGACCTCAGGAGGATATAATTAAACCCAGAGACAGGGGGGCTGGTGTGTGTGTGTGTGTGTGTGTGTGTGTGTGTGTGTGTGTGTGTGTGTGTGTGTGTGTGTGTGTGTGTGTGTGTGTGTGTGTGTGTGTGTGTGTGTGTGTGTGTGTGTGTGTGTGTGTGTGTGCTGTGCGTGCATGCGTGCGTGCGTGCGAGTGTGAGGGTGCATGTGTGAGAGAAAGAGAGAAAAAGAAAGCGCACAGAGCCAGACAGAACATGAGCTAAACTCTGTCTGGTAGGAGCACTCCTGGTGTCGAGCTAGCAACAGTGGAAGAACAGAAACCCTGCACTGATAAAGTGTGCGTGTAAGTGTGTGTGTGTGTGGGGAAGGGGACCTCTTACACTTGTACTAAAGGAGAGAGTGGAGAAGGGGGGGGGGGTTGCTATCGACAAACTGCCTTTAAATCACTCGAGTGGAGACAAAGCAGGAGCCACTCAAACCTGTGGGTCCTTCAGGACCACGTGTGGACATACCATAGTCTCTCCTCATTTGAAATACAGCTACAGCTTTCATTTCACTTTTACACTGCTCTTTTTTTTTTTTTTTTACAGACTGACCAGGTGAATCCAGGTGAAAACTATGATCCCTTATTGATGTCACTTGTTACATCCATTTCAATCAATGTAGATGAAGGGGAGGAGACAGTTTAAAGAAGGATTTTTAAGCCTTGAGACAATTAAAACATGGATTGTCTATGTGTGCCACTCAAAGGGTGAATGGACAACAAAATATTTAAGTGCCTTTGAACAGGGTATGGTAGTAGGTGCCAGGCACACCGGTTTGAGTGCGTCAAGAACTGCAATGCTGCTGGGTTTTTCACACTCAAAAGTCTCCTGGCCCACCACCCAAAGGACATCCAGCCAACTTGACACACTTGTGGGAACCATTGGAGTCCACATGGGTCAGCATCCCCGTGGAATGCTTTCGACATCCCCGTGGAATGCTTTCGACATCATGTAGAGTCCATGCCCTGACGAAGTCAGCCTGGTGGGTGCAACTCAATAACAGCAAGGTGTTTCTAATGTTTTGTACACTCGGGGTGCATTGAAGTGTATTTACGTTTTTTTAACTGCGTGTGATTAGATTAATCCTGCTCAGTTTTAGAGAGAACAGATTATCAACAATGTTAATAAGGTCAATGATGTTAAACTTAGTTTATAACTGTGTGTTTGTGTGTGTGTGTGGGGGGGGTGCATGAAACCTATTGGATATGCAACAGATATTACAGAAATGTTATCTTGGATGTTACACATATTCAAGATTAACAGTCTATGTAGTCTTAGCTAACCAGCTGACCATTTAGATAACTTGTAAAAACCCTAAAAACAGTAAAAACCCTTGATATCAATAATGGTTTTTAAATGACTTGTGGCCTGTAGCATATGTTTTTTAAACAACTGAAAATTCAGTTTGTATTGCACGAAGAAAATGCCAATCAAAAAGTAACATTGGAATTTGCAGGATTCCTGCTTTAAGTACTGTATGAGGGCACAGACCCTTATTTTCTTTTTCAGAGAAACTCTTCAGGGATATTTTCAAAAACGAAAATCCTTTATCTCATGGGTCTTCAGAGTTACGCAGGAGTCAGCTACTGCTAGACCAGACTAGAATGGACACTGTCAGCATGACTGAATTGGCAATGTGTGTATGCATGTACTGTACTGTAGCAGTGAATTTCAATAGACAGAGACACATGCTCAACCCAAACTAACAGCTATGAAACTATATAGGCCCTACCAGTTTGGGATTGGACCACAATCAATAATGAAATAAACAAAAGATTTATCCTGATTTATTCCAGAATATCTACTTTCAGCAACAGTGGGGAAATTGCCATATAGCAGTCCTAGGCGTAATAGTCTTACTGTTGAGGAAGAGCTCCTCTTGTAGAGCTTGTCTGGCAGCAGAAGAGAAGCACCGTTTCCTCAGCCATTCTGGGTCAAACTCGCTGGTGTGCTGGTCCGGCCACACTATGGACACCTGAGGACAACCACAGAGGTTGGTTAAGCCTTCCTTAAAGGCAGCTCACACTAGTGTAGCACATGGGGATGTGTAAAACTTGCTCCTCAGCCTGAAGTGTCCCCATTTGCACCAGCGCATAGCTAGCTTTTTGTGTGGTGCCGACTGGTGAGACGCGTCAAGAAGGCGGTCACGTGTGCTAGCAATGCAGAGGTCCCGAGTTCGCACCGGGTATGAGCCGAGGAAGTGGTACTCGCTACGCAAGCAGCGTGATGTCCTTTACAGTGGTGCCTAGTGACTCAGTGGTGCCTAGTGACTGATCTACAGTTGCGCTCAGCTCAACACTGGGGTCGGTGTTGAGTAAGTTTGAGGAGTGAATGTAGCACATGTGTGAAACTTGCTCCTCAGCCTAAAGTGTCCCCACTTGCGCCAGTGAATAGCTAGCTTCTCGTGTTGCGCCAACTGGTAAGCAGCATGAAATCCTTTACACTAGCAACAATATTGCCATCTACACTGAACACAAATATAAACCCAACCGGTAAAGTTTTGGTCCCACTTTTCATGAACTGAAATAAAAAGTGCCCCAAAATTTTCCATGCGCACAAAAAACGTATTTCTCTCAAATGTTGTACACAAATTTGTTTTCATGCCTTTAGTGAGCATTTCTCCTTTGCCAAGATAATCCATCCACCTGACAGGTGTGGCATATCAAGAAGCTGATTAAACAGCATGATCATTACACAGGTGCATCTTGTGCTCGGGACCATAAAAGGACACCAGTTGAGGGAACATGCAATTGGTATGCTGACTGCAGGAATGTCCACCAGAGCTGTTGCCAGAGAAGTGAATGTTCATTTCTCTATCATAAGCCACCTCCAATGTCATTATCGAGAATTTGGCAGTATGTCTAACCGGCCTCTCAAATGTAGACAAGTTGTATGGCGCCATGTGGGCGAACGGTTTGCTGATGTCAACGTTGTGAACCATGTGCCCCATGGTGGCGGTGGGGTTATGGTATGGGCAGGGATAAGCTATGGATAATGAACCCGATTGCATTTTATCAATGGCAATTTGAATGCACAGAGATACCGTGACAAGACCCTGAGGCCCATTGTTGTGTCATTCATCTGCCGCCATCACCTCGTTTCAGCATGATAATGCACTGCCCCATGTCGCAAGGATCTGTACACAATTCCTGGAAGCTGAAAATGTCCCAGTTCTTTCATGGCCTGCATACTCAACAGACATGTCACCCATTGAGCATGTTTGGGATACCCACGGAGCTGCCTCCAGATCAGGTGAAGAGAAGGAGATGGAGAGGTGGCAGCTGTGGCAACTGCCCATCTAGGCCTACCCTCAGCCCTCAAGGCATGGCAGGCCAAAACGGAGCTTTGCTTGCGCATGCTCGGCAGGGTGCATCGTGCTATAGTGGTCGTCCACATCCTCGAACCAGGACCTCCAGATGAGCTGCTTCTCCAGAAGAGAAGGGGTGTCGGAAGAAGCAGGGGAATAAGAAGGAGTTTATGGAAGGGTTTAAAGTTTCAAAGGGTGATTATTGCTGCATTGGTTTATTATACCTTACGCCAGCCACCTTGTTATAAATGGCCTAATAAAACATGAGGAAAAAATACAGCCAAGCAAGTGCCAGTGTGCTTCACAGTCACAGCCATGGAAACTAAGACATATCATTAGGTTTATCTGATGTTCCGAAGACAAAATACTTTTTATGCCACAACATGCACCAGGACAGTACACTCTGGGTTCCAAGTCAACATAAATATTCCAAAGGTTAATAAGGTTAAAGGTTAATAAGAAGGTCCAAAGGTTAATAAGGTTAATAAGGTCAGGACACATGTAGACCTGTATTACTTGTTTTTTTACTTTTATTTAGAATTGATTTAGAATTATTGTTTTAATGTTTTGTATTATCTAGGCATATTTCACCATAAATGGAACTGAGATATTTTAAAAATGCACTTTCATTGAAATAGTTTTGATTTAAAATGAGCTAGATATATAGGCAAAATGTGTTATAATACTAAATGCACCTTGCTACCACACTGATGAAAATAGGACCTTGCAACTTTTGGTATCCAAAATTGCTTTCACTTGTTATTACAAGCGCGAAAACATTGGGTCGTCACTAGTTACCACAGCCACAAAGTCATAAAACCCCGCCTATTTCTAAAATGTATCTTCTAAATGTGATTTTACACATAATCCTAACCTTAAACACACTGCTAACCCGAATCTTAAATTAAGATAAAAGCGACACAAAAACTATTTTTGTACGATAGCACAGCCAGGTCAAAATTGACTATCTAGTGGAAACCACAATATCTCGCGATATAATAGAACATTATTATCAAAATATTTTATTTGCGGATGTTTCCGCTTTGGAATCTAGGTGAAAGGTCAAAACAATGAGCAAGCGTCGAAAGCAGCTCGCGCTACAGATTTACAAAATGTGCTAATATATATGAATATGTATATGTAATAGATAGCCAAATGTTATTATTTTGAAACCTTACAAACTATATATGTTTAACTATTTGTATTTATGCGAATCTGAACTGCTAGGCTAGCTTCTACTAGTTACCTACTAGTATTACCATTTAATTTAGCCTCCAATGACAAAATAGTTGCCATTAGACGCTCGCTTGCTGACATTAATTGGAGGATTTACAAAAAGCCAGTGTTTGTAGAGAGCTAGCTAGTATTAGCTATCGTTAGCAAATATCCCATTAATTTATGTGGAGACAGGTAACAAATTCTTTACCTAGCTTTCACTACGCAACAAGACATTCCAGTGACAACACATGCTATATTTACCCGCAACATTACAATATGTAGTACCTAAAAAATTATGAAAAATGGATTTACCTGTTATTTTGGTAGGTTTTTTAACTTTTGAATGTGTTTTGTCAAGGAAGCGTCTATCAACAGCGCAGGTTAGGTTAGCACGTAAGTGAGTGACAACCACTGTCGTGGCATCAGAGATGGTGAGTCAGTGGATTTTGCTGAGATGACATCAAGGCCAATGCACATTTATTGATTGCCACAGACCAGTGTTATAGTGTCCCAATATCAAGGTTGGGAACTCAGGAAGTCGATTACAATTAGAATAGCTTAATTAATCATTAACGAAAATCCATATCATTCTCCCACTCGGTTTCCATATTACAGAATATGGCAGAGCATTCTCTTACCTCTCAGCTCTTCAGTTGTGTCAGTGAGACAGTTTGGACTTGTCCAGTGTAGTTTGTCAGTAACAGGTTAAATTAAACCAGCCTGGGTACAAAAACTGCTTAAAACTATATTTACATCACTCAGAACCCTGTTAGTGGAGAGTTACAGTGTTCAAATTATATCCTAATAAGGTAAAATCTAATTTTATTTGTCAAATGCGCCGGGTACAGCAGGTGTAGACATTACCGTGAAATTCTTACTTACAAGTCCTTAACCAACAATGAAGTTAAGAAAATATAGTTAATAAGAACATTTACAAAATAAACTAAAGTAAAAAATAACAATAACTAGGCTATATACAGGGGGTAACGGTACTGAGTCAATGTGCTGGGGTACAGGTTAGTTGGTCAAAAGTTTTAGAACACCTACTCATTCAAGGGTTTTTCTTAATTTTTTAATATTTTCTACATTGTAGAATAATAGTGAAGACATCAAAACTATGAAATAACACATGTAATCATGTAGTAACCAAAAAAGGGTTAAACAAATCAAAATATATTTGATATTCTTCAAATATGTAGATAGTCCGGGTGGCCATTTGATTAATTGTTCAGCAGTCTTATGCTTGGGGTTAGAATCTGTTAAGGAGCATTGGCGCTGCAGTACCACTTGCCCTGTGGTAGCAGAGATAACAGTCTATGACTTGGGTGACTGGAGTCTTGATAATTTTTTGGGCCTTCCTCTGACACCGTCTAGTATATACAGTGCCTTCAGAAAGTATTCAGACCCCTTTACTTTCCCCACATTTTGTTACGTTAAAGCCTTATTCTAAAATGTATTACATTTTCCCCGTCATCAATCTACGCACAATACCACATAATGACAAAGCAAAACATTTAAAAAATAATGAAATCCCATTTACATAAGTACTCAGTACTTGGTTGAAGCACCTTCGGCAGCAATTAGGGTTGCACATTTTGGGGAATATTCAGAGGTGGACACTTTCTGTGGGAATTAACTCAAATATATGCAAATTAATAATATAATAATTAATAATATATGCAAATTATTTAAATAAAAGAGTTGACTCTTCACATGGGATGATTTCACTGAACAACAAAAGAAAGGGAATATTGAATGATCTCCAATGATCCATCGCATCTCCCTAAAATGTTTTCAACATATGATAGTCTAGAAACTAAAGCTTTGGAAGCCTGAGAGGAAGACAACCATGTCTTCTCCCTGGACCTCCTCAATGTCAACCTCTTGAACATCAGACTCACTGTCACTTTCCAACCTTGTTGAGGATGGCTCGTTGTCAGGCTCAAAAAGCCTCAAATGTTCCTGGATGGCCACCAATTTTTCAACACTTGTATTGGTCAGCCTGTTGCATGCTTTGGTGTGTGTGTTCCCAAACAAGGACCAGTTACGCTGCGGCACGCTGCGGCATGTATGGGCTTCAGACTGAAGTCTTCAGTCTTTTAGATGTATTTCACAACTGCAGTTTCCTCTGCTTGGAGCAACAGTGAAGTGGGCAGGGCAGTACGGATTTATTTTCTTACATCTGAAAGCAGAGTCTGAACATCAGACCGGATGGCATTGTCTTCCTCAATCTGTGCAATGGCTACTGCTATAGTTTTCAGGCTGCTTACCACTCTCTCCCGAAATACATCATCCAGGAGGATCCTCTTGATGGGGCTGTCCATATCGGCAGACTGTGATATGGCCATTTCGTGGAGAGACTCCTTCCCCTCCAGGAGACTGTCAAACATGACAACACTACCCCAACAGGTGTTACTGGGCAGCTTCAATGTGGTGCTCTTATTCTTCTCACTTTGCTTGGTGATGTAGATTGCTGCTATAACTTGATGACCCTTTACATACCTAACCATTTCCTTGGCTCTCTTGTAGAGTGTATCCATTGTTTTCAGTGCCATGATGTCCTTGAAAAGCAGATTCAATGCATGAGCAGCACAGCCAATGGGTGTGATGTGAGCTTAGGACTCCTCCACTTTAGACCAAGCAGCCTTCATGTTTGCAGCATTGTCTGTCACCAGTGAGAATACCTTCTGTGGTCCAAGGTCATTGATGACTGCTTTCAGCTCATCTGCAATGTAGAGACCGGTGTGTCTGTTGTTCCTTGTGTCTGTGCTCTTGTAGAATACTGGTTGAAGAGTAGTTAATTATTCCTTGCCCACGAACAATCGACCACCCATCAGAGATGATTGCAATACAGTCTACTTTCTCTATGATTTGCTTGACCTTCACTTGAACTCTGTGGAACTCTGCATTCAGCAATTGAGTAGATAAAGCATGTCTGGTTGGAGGGGTGTATGCTGGGCGAAGAACATTCAGAAATCTCTTCCAATACACATTGCCTGTGAAAATCAGAGGTGAACCAGTTGCAGACACAGCTCGAGCAAGACATTCATCAGCATTTCTCTGACTATGTTCCTCCATTGAGGCAAAAAAACTTCTGATTCCAGGAGGACCATGAGCTGTTGCTTTCGATAAGGTGTCCGGTTCATTATTTTCACCTCGAATAGAAGTAGAGGGACTTTTGTCAGAGGTTGCTTGTTGTGAGCACTGAGGGAACTTTATGCACTTGGCCAGATGATTCTTTATTGCATTCTTCACATATGATTTGGCACTGTATTTGCAAATGTACATAGCTTTTCCTTCTACATTAGCTGCAGTAAAATGTCTCCACACATCAGATAGTGCCCCTGGCAATTTCCTGTAAAGATTTGAAAGAAAATGAGTAAAAAAAACTCAAATACAATTCCATATACAGATAAATAGTTAAGCAGTTAGATTAAACAAATCCTTTGTAAGATAAATGTTTTAAAATTAAACATGTATGGAAACAGGTGAATTAACACTCAGTTAGCAGGCTCAAGCTAGCTAAAACCCACATAGTAGCAAAAACTAACTAGCAGAAATTGTTAACAAGTTAGAAATGATTTAAACACATTTTGCTGTAGGCTACTATTTACTAGTTAACAAAAAATAATGTATGTCGTATCAAATATATTCACCCTACCCAGTTGTTGTAATCAAAACTTACCAGAAAGCATGTAATCCTTGGCTCAGACAGTGTAGCAGTGTGGCTCAATAGCATCTCATTAGTGTGCAAGATCTTGAGATTCAGCTGCACAGAATGGAAGATGTGATGGAAGAATACACTGTGCATGCAGAGGGTTGCAATTCCATTAAATTGGGATAGTTTAACCAAAATATGCCACAAGACCTAGAATTTCCTTATGTGTATCCCACAAAAAGGTTAAATGTTATAAGCTAGCATTTTGATGAATTTAAGCAAAAATTACCCAAATTCCAGGGCTTAACTTCCCATGGAAAATTTCCAGAAATTTACCGGAAAGTTTCCCGACCCTTTGCAACCCTAGCCGCGATTACAGCATCGAGTCTTCTTGGGTATGACACTACAACTTTGGCACACCTGTATTTGGGGAGTTTCTCCCATTCTTTTTTTGCAGATTCTCTCAAGTTCTATCAGGTTGGATGGGGAGCAACGCTGCACAGATATTTTCAGGTCTCTCCAGAGATGTTTGATCGGGTTCAAGTCCGGGCTCTGGCTGGGCCACTCAAGGACATTCAGAGACTTGTACCGAAGCTACTCCTGCGTTGTCTTGGCTGTTTGCTTAGGGTCGTTGTCCTGTTGGAAGGTGAACCTTTGTCCCAGTCTGAGGTCCTGAGCGCTCTGGAGCAGGTTTTCATCAAGGATCTCTCAGTACTTTGCTCCGTTCATCTTTCCCTCGATCCTGACTAGTCCCCCAGTCCCTGTCTCTGAAAAACATCCCCACAGCATGCTGCTGCAATCACCATGCTTCACTATAGGGATGGTGCCAGGTTTCCTCCAGACTTGATGCTTGGTATTCAGGCCAAAGAGTTCAATCTTGGTTCATCAGACCAGAAAATCTTGTTCCTCATGATGTGAGAGTCTTTAGGTGCCCTTTGACAAACTCCAAGTGGGCTGTCATGTGCGTTTTACTGAGGAGTGGCTTCCGTCTGGCCACTCTACCATAAAGGCCTGATTGGTGGAGTGCAGAGATGGTTTTCTATCTGGAAGATTCTCACATCGCCAAAGAGGAACTCTGGAGCTCTGTCAGAGAGACCATTGGGTTCTTGGTCACCTCCCGTACCAAGGCCCTTCTCCCCCGATTGTTTAGTTTGGACGGGCGGCCAGCTCTAGGAATAGTCTTGGTGGTTCCAAACTTCTTCTATATAAGAATGATGGAGGCCTCTGTTTTCTTGGGGACCTTCAATGCTGCAGATATTTTTTAGTACCCTTCCACAGATCTCAAATCAAATCAAATCAAATTGTATTTGTCACATACACATGGTTAGCAGATGTTAATGCGAGTGTAGCGAAATGCTTGTGCTTCTAGTTCCGACAATGCAGTAATAACAAGTAATCTAACTAACAATTCCAAAACTACTGTCTTGTACACAGTGTAAGGGGATAAAGAATATGTACATAAGGATATATGAATGAGTGATGGTACAGAGCAGCATAGATCTGTGCCTCGACACAATCCTGTCTCGGAGCTCTATCGACAATTCCTTCGACCTCATGGCTTGGTTTTTGCTCTGACACGCACTGTGAACTGTGGGTCCTTATATAAACAAGTGTGTGCCTTTCCAAATCATGTCCAAACAATTGAATTTACCACAGGTGGACTCCAATCAAGTTGTAGAAACATCAAGGATGATCAATGGAAAGAGGATGCACCTGAGCTCAATTTCGAGTCTCATAGCAAACAGTACAAATACTTACGTAAATAAGGTATCTGTTTTTTTGTTTTGTTTTTAATTTGCAAAAAATATTAAAAACCTGTTTTTGCTTTGTCATTATGGGGTATTGTGTGTAGATTGCTGAGGATTTGTATTTGATCCATTTTAGAATAAGGCTGTAATGTAACAAAATGTGGACAAAGTCAAGGGGTCTGAATACTTTTTGAAGGCACTGTAGGTTCTGGATGGGAGGAAGCTTGGCCCCAGTGATGTACTGAGCCGTACGCACTACCCTCTGTAGTTTATTACAGTTGGATGCCGAGCAGTTGCCATATCAGGCGGGGATGCAACAGGTCAGGATGCTCTCGATGGTGCAGCTGTAGAACATTTTGAGGATCTGGGGACCCATGCTAAATGTTTTCAGTCTCCTGAGGTGTTGTTGTGCCCCCTTCACGACTGCATTGGTGTGTTTGGACCATGATAGTTGGCCGGTGAGGTGGACACCAAGGAACTTGAAACTCTCGACCCACTCCACTACATCCCCATCGATGTGAATGGGAGCGTGTTTGGTCCTCCTATTCCTGTAGTCCACAATCAGCTCTTTTGTCTTGCTCACATTGAGGGAGAGATTGTCCTGGCACCACACTGCCATATCTCTGACCTCCCTATAGGCTGTTTCATCTTTGTCTGTGATCAGGCTTTGTCTACGACTGTTGTGTCGTCAGCAAACTTAATGATGGTGTTGGATTCGTGCTTGGCTACACAGTCGTGGGTGAACAGGGAGTACAGGAGGGGACTAAGAACTCACCCCTGAGGGGCCCTTGTGTCGAAGATCAGCGTGGCAGATGTGTTGTTGCCTACCCTTACCACCTATGGGCGCCCAGTCAGGAAGTCCAGGATCCAGTTGCAGAGGGCGGTGTGATGACCTTTGTGGGCATTATAGTGTTGAACGCAAACAATGTGATGAAGGTACAAACAATTTAATGGAGCCTGCATAAATAGTAGCCTACATGAACTCCACAATATTTTTTAAATGTTGTGCAGTTCCATTGGTGACGGTAAGTTAGCCCAGGATGTTCAACAATGAACTTTATCAGATACTTTAAATCATATGGCAAACAAGTTGTCTGTGCTCTGTTTAAAACATGTATCCTTATAACAGGATACTGGCCTGCATCTGAAGTCCATGCATTGGAATCTTTCAAGGTGTAGAAACAGCAAGAGATTTTTATTCTGTTTCCATGATCATAAATACCAGCATAATAAACAATAAAGTACATACTGTTTCTAATAAATCAACTAGAGCAATGCCAAGAGTAAATCTTTGAACATTGTGTTCTCACTGGCCTAATTGCTCATATCGCTATTGCACGCACAGCCCTTGACTTCTGTCAGGCTACCACCAGGGTTGGGATAAATTCCATTTTACCTCAGTCATTTCAGGAAATGAAAAAAAAGAAATGTATTGAGTTGGAAATCAACTGCATTATTACACATCAAGCCACGAATCAGTGTTTTTCAAATCTTGTCAATCAAGATGTGACATTTAGATGTCTACACGTAGCCTACTTTATGTAACACATTGAGCGTTACATATCTACTTTTTATTGTGTCACCATAAGTCTAGAGCAGTGCTTCCCCAAAAAATTATACACAAATAAAAATTTTTTAAGGAACTCAGTCCGACTTTAAACTTACTCTTGAAAGTTGTAACAGTAGAATTCACAAGGTGCAATTTTGAAATTCGGTAGTGCATCATCAGTTCCTTTTGCCATGTTAGTCATTGCATACCTTAGAGCTATTTATAACTTGTCAGAAATATACAGATCAACTAGCCCAAGCCAACTAACGTTTTTATTTAGGTTTTTTAGCACAGATTCTGTTGTCATTTTTGGTCACTCAAATAATATCAAATGTATAGAATTGCAAGAATATTTGCTTTAGTAATGATAAATTCTTTCCACCAACAAGAGGGATGTGAACAATGTCATGAAGAGTGCTATTTTAGTTGTCAGTATTTGTTATGATTTAAATGGCAAAGCAGAATAAAAATATCAAAATATGAGTTAAACTCCCAGCAGAGCCCCAAGTCCAATGGGTATATCCTCTGATGTGTTGATGTTAATGCGTTGATGTTCTCCGTATCCATAGCCAGAATGATTTTGCAGTGCATGGTGATCAAACAGGTTTCCTGTTATATTCATCAGAGATGTACGGGGGTGAAGTCTGTGAATCCACAAAATAGCACATGACAGTATTCATACCTTGGATTTTGTTCAGATACCTGCAGACAGACACAAAAGTGAGCAGTTCAGTCATCTGCACCCAATACAGCTAGCCTTCAACATATTCTCATAGTATTCAGTACATATTCTTACCTCTTTGTTGATTGATGTCCATTTTCTGTTTTAGAAAGATTTGCACAAATATTAAAAAATAGATGGTATCATCATACAACAATATCAATTTAGGTCATACAAGAGATGAACCTGTAAAGAGGCGAACTACCATTTGACCTAGAAAGCTGTCCAAATCATTGGTTTCACCAGCTGTAGTTCAGTCTTGTCTATAATAACGAGTTGTCCCAACAACTGAGTAGAACTTCAAACACAAAATCTTTAATTAAAAACGGAACACACAAAACCTTTTAGGAATGTTGCCACAGACACCAGTGTTTGAAGTCCATGAGTGCTGCCTGCAGTCTTAAGTATTTATCATACTTGTTGCCATATATATATAATTTAAAAAATAAAAACAATATATATTGCAGATATTGAAACATATTAGCCAAAAATAAAGAATACAATTAAGCTCTTCCGTCACATAGATATTGACACGCACAGCATTTATTCCAATAACATGCTCTGAACATTTCCCCAAATTATATTGCATTCACAAAATGGCAAAGGGATATACAAATAATAAGTCACAACCTTACATGTTTAACAAAGTCAATAATTGTTCAAAGTATTATTTAAAGCTCTTGTTAATTGTCCTTACTGTAAAAAGAAAAATGCAAATTGTGATGCATTGTAAACATTTCAATTATTTCCAGACAAATTCACTCAATTGAAGGCAAGATTTATGAGAGAAATATGCTGCCAAGTAGATTCTGTTGGCCTATGTCACATACTGTATAAATAACACCTGTTGCAACTGTTAGACAACGTCACCGCTATGAATGAATAGTCATCTTTGAAATCTCCGTCAGAGCAAGGCATCGACAATTATCAATTGCAAAGGCATTTTAACGCAACGCCATATTGCAAATGCCCAAATAATGTTGCCACAAGTAAACCTACCTACACAAAATGAACCGACAACATTGTCAATTAATTACATTTTACTAGGTATATTGTATTTTTTGAATAAATAAAACACTGGTATCATATCTGTCTCTGCATGTTTTATCTCTCCGTTAATATAAATATGCAATGAAATTCGACATGACTTCGCCAATATTATTTTCCTCATAGTCTACTTTTACAACTAGGTTTAACCGATTTACCCAAGTTTAACCTTCATGTATTCATTTTTCAGTCGGCCTAATCTGGTCCCGTGACTTCGAATTATGAGAGAGAGAAGCTCGTGTTTATCCTTCAACCCCACAGATATGTCCAGTGTTCCCTTTAGCACGTCCCTTGTGTGGACAACCATGTTCAGAAAGTCGTCGTTTATGCGGTGCTCCTCCTTCAGCTCGTTCTGCTGACTCTGTTTGAATTTCACCTCCAGTTCTAACAGAGCCTTTTCAGAGTTTGTAAAAGCCTCGCCAATCTGAGTCGTCTCCCTTCTCAAATATTTTCCATAGCTGTCCTCTCCGTCCAAATCAAAATAAATACTTTTCCCGATCCCCTCCAGCATTCTGGCCGCGTCTTCGATGTGTCTCTTGATGATCGTGAAATCGTCTCGGATGACCGAATCTTGGTCCTCGTCAAGAACGCATTTTCGGTCGTCTGTCATTTTAAAAAGCATTTGACATTTTTCCGGATCATCGTTATTCTCATAGTCGCCGTCTGGCACAAAGTAGTGATGGAACGTGCCGTTAGACATCTCGGGATACAGAGGTCCATTAAAAAACGCACCGCAGAGCGGCAATGAAAACATCCCAATAGCGAGTAAGTGGAGAAAAGCCATCCTATCCACTTCTGGCAATACGTGAGAAATAGAAGAGGCTTTCCTTTATAGCGCAAGAAAAATGTTATTTAATTCCCTCACCAATCACAACATTTCCAAACGTGCAATGCATGTGGTATCCAAGACTTAAAAGACCGAAAGTAGCTAGGTGATATTTGTAAGTCTTCTTTAAGGTCGCTCCTCGTGTAGCCTATGCAGCAAGTGTTGCCAACTATTTTTCAAGGAAAGTAGCTGTTGGTTCAGCCACAAACAGTCACGTGAAAGTTTGGAATAATTTCCCTAAACTTTACACAGAGAAACCCCAAAGACGTCACGCAGGAGTAATATACCAAACGCATCCAACTGAAATAAATGTGAGAGTGCCCGACGTAGCTTTGTGCCTCAATTTCAAACTCAACATCTGGATTTCTCAAGCACCGCGCTTGGTTTTGACTGATGATAGCCTACCCCCTCTCAACTCTCAAATTACATCCCCGCTCCGTCACTTAAAAGGAAGCGCAGTCTCATTTGACTGCAGGCCCGGTCCTGGCCTATATGCCGATAAATAGAATACAGTCTCGGCCCACAATACACTTTAAAGTTTAATGAATGCCTATCCATGTGGTAGCCTACTTTTGTAAAAACAGGCAGTTACATTGGCTTTATAGTCGTGATACCTGACAGACTCGAGACTAATTATACTGAACAAAAATGAAATGCAACATGCAACAATTTCAAAGATTTTACTGAGTTACAGTTTATAGAAGGAAATCAGTCATTTGAAATAAATTCATTAGGCCCTTTCACATTACTGGGCAGGGGCACCGAATCAGAATCAGTTTGTCCCTACAAAGGGATTTAATTACAGGCAGAAATACTCCTCAACAACCCCCCCCCCCCCCCCCCCCCCCCTCCTCCCCTCCTCGGGTTATCCCGCAGGTGAAGAAGCCAGATGCTGAGATCATGGGCTGGCGTGGTTACACGTAGTCTGCGGTTGTTAGGCCACTTGGATGTACTGCCACATTCTCTAAAATGACATTAGTAGCTTATAGTAGAGAAAATAACATTAAATTATCTGGCAACAGTTCTGTTGGACATTCCTGCAGTCAGCATGCCAATTGCACACTCCCTCAGAATTTGAGACATCTCTGACATTGTGTTGTGACAAAACTGCACTAGAGTGGGCTTTTCTTATCACCAGCACAAGGTGTAATGACCAGGCTGTTTAATGAACTTCTTGATATGCCACACCTGTCAGGTCGATGAATTATCTTGGCAAAGGAGAAATGCTCACGGTGGGACACTGATTTATTTAGAATTCAAGGCGCACTTAACCAACATGGCTACCACAGCATTCTGCAGCGATACGTCATCCCTTCTGGTTTGGGCTTATTTATTTATTTATTGTTCAACAGGACAATGACCCAACACACCTCCAGGCTGTGTAAGAGCTATTTTACCAAGAAGGAGAGTGATGGAGTGCTGCATCAGATGACCTGGCCTCCACAATCCCCTGACCTCAACCAAATTGAGATTTTATTTTTTATTTTTTATTTCACCTTTATTTAACCAGGTAGGCTAGTTGAGAACAAGTTCTCATTTGCAACTGCGACCTGGCCAAGATAAAGCATAGCAGTGTGAACAGACAAGACAGAGTTACACATGGAGTAAACAATTAACAAGTCAATAACACAGTAGAAAAAAAGAGAGTCTATATACATTGTGTGCAAAAGGCATGAGGAGGTAGGCGAATAATTACAATTTTGCAGATTAACACTGGAGTGATAAATGATCAGATGGTCATGTACAGGTAGAGAGAGATATTGGTGTGCAAAAGAGCAGAAAAGTAAATAAAAATAAACAGTATGGGGATGAGGTAGGTAAAATCGGGTGGGCTATTTACCGATAGACTATGTACAGCTGCAGCGATCGGTTAGCTGCTCAGATAGCAGATGTTTGAAGTTGGTGAGGGAGATAAAAGTCTCCAACTTCAGCGATTTTTGCAATTCGTTCCAGTCACAGGCAGCAGAGAACTGGAACGAAAGGCGGCCAAATGAGGTGTTGGCTTTAGGGATGATCAGTGAGATACACCTGCTGGAGCGCGTGCTACGGATGGGTGTTGCCATCGTGACCAGTGAACTGAGATAAGGTGGAGCTTTACCTAGCATGGACTTGTAGATGACCTGGAGCCAGTGGGTCTGGCGACGAATATGTAGCGAGGGCCAGCCGACTAGAGCATACAGGTCGCAGTGATGGGTGGTATAAGGTGCTTTAGTAACAAAACGGATGGCACTGTGATAAACTGCATCCAGTTTGCTGAGTAGAGTGTTGGAATCTATTTTGTAGATGACATCGCCGAAGTCGAGGATTGGTAGGATAGTCAGTTTTACTAAGGTAAGTTTGGCGGCGTGAGTGAAGGAGGCTTTGTTGCGGAATAGAAAGCCGACTCTAGATTTGATTTTAGATTGGAGATGTTTGATATACGTCTGGAAGGAGAGTTTACAGTCTAGCCAGACACCTAGGTACTTATAGATGTCCACATATTCTAGGTCGGAACCATCCAGGGTGGTGATGCTAGTCGGGCGTGCGGGTGCAGGCAGCGAACGGTTGAAAAGCATGCATTTGGTTTTACTAGCGTTTAAGAGCAGTTGGAGGCCACGGAAGGAGTGTTGTATGGCATTGAAGCTCGTTTGGAGGTTAGATAGCACAGTGTCCAAGGACGGGCCGGAAGTATACAGAATGGTGTCGTCTGCGTAAAGGTGGATCAGGGAATCGCCCGCAGCAAGTGCAACATCATTGATATATACAGAAAAAAGAGTCGGTCCGAGAATTGAACCCTGTGGCACCCCCATAGAGACTGCCAGAGGACAGGACGACATGCCCTCCGATTTCACACACTGAACTCTGTCTGCAAAGTAGTTGGTGAACCAGGCAAGGCAGTCATTAGAAAACCGAGGCTACTGAGTCTGCTGATAAGAATATGGTGTTTGACAGAGTCGAAAGCCTTGGCCAGGTCGATGAAGACTGCTGCACAGTACTGTATTTTATCGATGGCGGTTATGATATCGATTAGTACCTTGAGCGTGGCTGAGGTGCACCCGTGACCGGCTCGGAAACCAGATTGCACAGCGGAGAAGGTACGTGGGATTTGAGATGGTCAGTGATCTGTTTGTTGACTAGGCTTTCGAAGACCTTAGATAGGCAGGGCAGGATGGATATAGGTCTGTAACAGTTTGGGTCCAGGGTGTCTCCCCCTTTGAAGAGGGGGATGACTGCGGCAGCTTTCCAATCCTTGGGGATCTCAGACGATATGAAAGAGAGGTTGAACAGGCTGGTAATAGGGGTTGCGACAATGGCGGCGGATAGTTTCAGAAATAGAGGGTCCAGATTATCAAGCCCAGCTGATTTGTAAGGGTCCAGATGCAGATGGTTTGGGATGAGTCGGACTGCAGAGAAAAGCAGCCAGCACGTGCTCAGCATATGTGGGAACTCATTCAAGACTGTTGGAAAAGCATTCCAGGAGGGTGGGTATTTGAAGAATCTCAAATATAAAATATATTTTGATTTGTTTAACACTTTTTTGGTTACTACATGATTCCATGTGTTATTTCATAGTTTTGATAGAAACTGGTAGAAAATATAGTAAAAATAAAGAAAAACCCTTGAATAAGTAGGTGTTCTAAAACTTTTGACCGGTAGTGTATGAGGAACCATAAATAACTCATGTGTACAAGTTTGGATAGATTTGAGCCATGTTTTAGATTTTAATTTCAAATTAAAGGGGGTGGAGGGGCAAGACCATGCAGGAACTTAAAGACAAGGCTTGCATCTGCTTAAAGCTATCCAGACTGAAATAAAATATGTTTGTGAATGATGTGACAATGGTGGTAACTGTTTGGTTATCAGAAATCTTAAGTGTTTGTTTGTAGATTCAATTGGTTTCAGAAAAGTAGCTCCTGATTGTGACCAGCATGTGAGGCAATATTGCAGATGTGAGGATCATGCATATATCGTTTGGTGGCCTCCAGAGGAAGGTAAGATCTTATAAACCTAATGTTGGATAATCCAAACTTGACCGTGTTAAGCACCTTCTTCACATGTTTCTTAAATGTCAAGTTGGAGTCCAAAATGACGCCGAGATACCTGAAGAGACACCAGCAGAGCTTGCCGACCAGCAGAGCTTGTGTCTTCACACTCCAGACCAGTCACTGGGCGCCGACAGAGATGGTCACCTCGCTTCGCCTTCCTAGGAAACTATGCAGTATTTTGTTTTTTTACGTGTTATTTCTTACATTGGTACCCCAGGTAATCTTAGGTTTCATTACATACAGTCGGGAGGAACTACTGAATATAAGACCAACATCAACTCACCATCATTACGACCAGGAATATGACTCTCCCGAAGCAGATCCTGTGTTTTGCCTTCCACCCAGGACAATGGCTCGGATCCCAGCCAGCGACCCAAAAAAACATGCCGTAAAAGGGGCAAACGAAGCGGTCTTCTAGTCAGGCGCCTGAGACAGGCACATCACGCACCACTCCCTAGCATACTACTCGCCAGTGTCCAGTCTCTTGACAACAAGGTGGATGAAATCCGAGCAAGGGTAGCATTCCAGAGAGACATCAGAGACTGTAACGTTCTTTGCTTCACGGAAACATTGCTCACTCGAGAGACGCTAACGGAGTCGGTGCAGCCAGCTGGTTTCTTCACACATCCGCCGACAGAAACAAGCATCTTTCTGGTAAGAAGAGGGGCGGGGGCGGGTATGCCTTATGATTAACGAGACGTGGTGTGATCATAACAACATACAGGAACTCAAGTCCATCTGTTCACCTGACTTAGAATTCCTCACAATCAAATGTCGACCGCATTATCTACCAAGTGAATTCTCTTCGATTATAATCACAGCCGTATATATTCCCCCCCAAGCAGACACATCGATGGCCCTGAACTAACTTTATTTGACTCTATGTAAACTGGAAACCACATATCCTGAGGCTGCATTCATTGTAGCTGGGGATTTTAACAAGTCTAATCTGAAAACAAGACTCCCTAAATTCTATCAGCATATCGATTGTGCTACCAGGGCTGGTAAAACCCTGGATCATTGTTATTCTAACTTCCAAGACGCATATAAGGCCCTCCCCCGCCCTCCTTTCGGAAAAGCTGACCACGACTCCATTTAGTTGCTTCCAGTCTACAGACAGAGACTAAAACAAGAAGCTCCCGCGCTCAGGTCTGTTCAACGGTGGTCCGACCAATCTGATTCCACGCTTCAAGACTGCTTCGATCACGTGGATTGGGATATGTTCCGCATTGCGTCCAACAACAACATTGACGAATACGCTGATTCGGTGAGCGAGTTCATTAGAAAGTGCATTGGCGATGTTATACCCACAGCAACGATTAAAACATTCCCAAACCAGAAACCGTGGATTGATGGCAGCATTCGCGAGAACCACTGCTTTTAACCAGGGCAAGGTGACCGGAAACATGACTGAATACAAACAGTGTAGCTATTCCCTCCGCAAGGCAATCAAACAAGCTAAGTGTCCGTATAGAGACAAAGTAGAGTCGCAATTCAACGGCTCAGACACAAGAGGTATGTGGCAGGGTCTTCAGTCAATCACAGATTACAAAAAGAAAACCAGCCCCGTCACGGACCAGGATGTCTTGCTCCCAGACAGACTAAATAACTTTTTTGCTCGCTTTGAGGACAATACAGTGCCACTGACACGGCCCGCTACCAAAACCTGCGGGCTCTCCTTCACTGCAGCCGAAGTGAGTGAAACATTTAAACGTGTTAACCCTCTCAAGGCTGCAGGCCCAGACGGCATCCCCAGCATGCGCAGACCAGCTGGCTGGTGTGTTACGGACATATTCAATAATCCTTATCCCAGTCTGCTGTTCCCACATCCTTCAAGAGGGCCACCATTGTCCCTGTTCCCAAAAAAGCTAAGCTAACTGAGCTAAACGACTACCGCCCCGTAGCACTCACTTCCGTCATCATGAAGTGCTTTGAGAGACTAGTCAAGGACCATATCACCTCCACCCTACCTGACACCCTAGACCCACTCCAATTTGCTTACCGCCCCAATAGGTCCACAGACGACGCAATTGCAACCACACTGCACACTGCCCTAACCCATCTGGACAAGAGGAATACCTATGTGAGAATGCTGTTCATCGACTACAGCTCAGTATTTAACACCATAGTACCCTCCAAACTCGTCATCAAGCTCGAGACCCTGGGTCTCGACCCCGCCCTGTGCAACTGGGTACTGGACTTCCTGAGGGGCCGCCCCCAGGTGGTGAGGGTAGGTAACAACATATCCACCCCGCTGATCCTCAACACTGGGGCCCCACAAGGGTGTGTTCTGAGCCCTCTCCTCCCTGTTCACCCACGACTGCGTGGCCATGCACGCCTCCAACTCAATCATCAAGTTTGCGGACGACACTACAGTGGTAGGCTTGATTACCAACAACGACGAGACGGCCTACAGGGAGGAGGTGAGGGCCCTTGGATTGTGGTGTCAGGAAAATAACCTCACACTCAACGTCAACGTCAACAAAGGAGATCATTGTGGACTTCAGGAAACAGCAGAGGGAGCACCCCCCTATCCACATCAACGGGACAGTAGTGGAGAGGGTAGTAAGTTTTAAGTTCCTCGGCGTACACATCACGGACAAACTGAATTGGTCCACCCACACAGACAGCGTTGTGAAGAAGGCGCAGCAGCCCCTCTTTAGTCTCAGGAGGCTGAAGAAATTTGGCTTGTCACCAAAAGCACTCACAAACTTCTACAGATGCACAATCGAGAGCATCCTGTCGGGCTGTATCACCGCCTGGTACGGCAACTGCTCCGCCCACAAGCGTAAGGCTCTCCAGAGGGTAGTGAGGTCTGCACAACGCATCACAGGGGGCAAACTACCTGCCCTCCAGGACACCTACACCACCCAATGTCACAGGAAGGCCATAAAGATCATCAAGGACAACAACCACCCGAGCCACTGCCTGTTCACCCCGCTATCATCCAGAAGGTGAGGACAGTACAGGTGCATCAAAGCAGGGACCGAGAGTCTGAAAAACAGCTTCTATCTCAAGGCCATCAGACTGTTAAACAGCCACCACTAACATTGAGTGGCTGCTGCCAACATACTGACTCAACTCCAGCCACTTTAATAATGGAAAAATTGATGTAAAAAAATGTATCACTAGCCACTTTAAAGAATGCCACTTAATATAATGTTTACATACCCTACATTACTCATCTCATATGTATATACTGTACTCTATATCATCTACTGCATCTTGCCATCTTTATGTAATACATGTATCACTAGCCACTTTAAGCTATGCCACTTTATGTTTATATACCCTACATTACTCATCTCATATGTATATACTGTACTCTATACCATCTACTGCATCTTGCCTATGCCATTCTGTACCATCACTCATTCATATATCTTTATATACATATTCTTTATCCCTTTACACCTGTGTGTATTAGGTAGTAGTTGTGGAATTGTTAGGTTAGATGACTTGTCGGTTATTACTGCATTGTCGGAACTAGAAGTACAAGCATTTCGCTACACTCGCATTAACATCTGCTAACCATGTGTATGTGACAAATAACATTTGATTTGATTTGAACGTTCAGATTCTTCCCATTATCAAGAACAGCTTGTTGGGAAAAATCTGTTAATTTCTTAGAGAAGTACATACAAACAGTGTTGTTGATATTTAAATGCAGGCAAGAATCAGTCATCCATTTAGAAACGTATACCATAGCTTCTGTTAACTAGTTAACAACTTGTCTATGTTTTTGAGTGTACATACAGGACTGTATCGTCTGCATTCATCTGTATGTTAATTTGTGGGCAAACAAGTGGAAGATCATTTATATAGATGGTAAACAGAAGGGGGCCTAATATTGACCCTTATGGGACCCCAATGTTACAGTAAAGAGAAAAGTGTCCCCCAGACGAACCCTTTGACTTCTGTTCATCAGATAGGAATAAGTGGCTTCGGTGGACACATTAAGGGAGGATAGTTTGGATAGGAGAACCTCATGATTCACAGTATTAAAGGCCTTTTTAAGATCCAAAAAGACTGCGCTGACTTCACCACCTATGTCCAGTTTAGATTTAAGCAATGAAGACCCAGTCTGGATACAGAACATTTCTATCAGCTATTGACAAAGTGGATGCCTCTTTTACCAGGTCATTTCAATGTAAGCCAAGACGGACAACCTCTACCATGGCTCAACGAGGACCTCTGGAGGTAGATGAGAGAATGGGATCTTTCCTTGAAAAAAGCCCGAAGTCAAATCTAACTAACTGCCTGTAGCTCAGGACCTGAAGCAAGGATATGTATATTCTTGATACCATTTGAAAGGAAACACTTTGAAGTTTGTGGAAATGTGAAATTAATGTAGGAGAAATAACACATTAGATTTGGTGAAAGATAATACAAAGAAAAAAACGTTTTTTTTCTCCATCTTTGAAATGCAAGAGAAAAGTCACAATGTATTATTCCAGGTTAGGCACAATTTTGATTTTGGCCACTAGATGGCAACAGTGTGTGGGTGTGTGTGTGCAAAGTTTTAGACTGATCCAATGAACCATTGCATTTCTGTTCAAAATGCTGTATCAAGACTGCCCAAATGTACCTAATTGGTTTATTGATAACTTTTCAAGTTCATAACTGTGCACTCTCCTCAAACAATAGCATGGTATTCTTTCACTGTAATAGCTACTTTAAATTGGACAGTACAGTTAGATTAACAAGAATTAATGTGTTCTGCCCATATCAGATATGTCTATGTCCTGGGAAATGTTCTTGTTACTTACAACCTCATGCTAATCACATTAGCCTACATTAGCTCAACCGTCCCGCCGGGAGGGACACCGATCCTGTAGAGGTTTTAACAGATCAGACCAGTCAATTTGACTTATAGCTGTATCGTAGTTACTCTTTCACCTTTCTGGATTTTTTTTATCGCACTGTTGCACATTAATATGGTTTTTAAATCTCTTTTTAGTTAGCTTTCTAATCACCAATGTAACATTGTGGTCAGATATGCCAGTTGGTAAGGTAATGGACTTAGTTATTCGATCAGGTCTGTTAGTAAACACCAGATCAATTTGAGTCTGGGATGTCTGTGTTACGCTGGTTGGTCCTTGTATGGTCTGGGGTCTGCAACTTTTGTTTTCCTGGTTTATATTGAAATCGCCCATGAAGATGATCTACTTATGTTCACATTCTTTAAGCATAGCATTTAGATGGTCATAAAATGAGATAGATGTTGGTGGTCGATATAATCCAATAACAGTGAGACACATGAGGGGAGAGGAAGAGATTCAGCCCCATACATTCAAGGTCATTGGCATGTTTCCATATGATAATACAATTCCATTTAAAGCTATCTTTCATGTACATAAGCAGTCCACCCCCTCTGCCATCTCCTTAGGATATATATATATATATATATATATATATATATATATATATATATATATGGCATATCCAGGGACATTAAAGACAGAAATAGGAGAAGATTTCTTCAGCCATGTCTCAGAGAAACAGAAGAAAATCCTGTGACAAAAATATTAGTCATTCAATAAATGTTCTACCTGTTCACTCTTAGAAATAATGCTACAAATATTCAGTTGACTGCTTAATATTCCTATAGACTTGGAACGAGTGTCCCAGAGAATTTTAGCCTGATTAACAGTTTGAAAAAGTTCCATGGTACAATGTTTTCTAATAGCTGGGTTACGGGAATTTAGTTTGTCTCGAAGGTGGGTTTTATTTGGGACATTTATCAAGAGTTTGCATTAAAAAGAGATTATCTGCAGATTGCTCATTCTCTTGAAAAGCCATGTTAGTGACAGAGGTTATGCTCACATACACATAATATCCTTCTCTGAACCAGATAAAAATATAATATAGGCTACTAAAATATAGATTATTAATGCTGGCTTTACACATTAAACTTTCAAATAACTCTTTGTTGACTGTTGCTGGGTGCTATCGACCACCATCAGTACCGGCCTGTACCCTAAATGCCCTAAGCTCTCTTCTGGCCCCTTACACTAAGTCTGAATTTGTCCTGCTAGGTGACAAACTGGGACATGCTTAAACCACCTGACTAAATCCTAAATGTTAGGTCGGATTCTTCTGTTATGGTGAGTGAATGAGGACCCAAAAGCGAACTAACTTAAACAGAGCTTCTTTAATGACCAAACATAGGTAGGCTCAGATAGACCGGCAGATTCCGACAGGACAGGACAAGGTTACAGCAAACATGACGATAGTCTGGCTCAGGCATGAAACACAAACAAGAATCCGACAAGGACAGGAACAGAAACAGAGAGAGATATAGGGACCTAATCAGAGGGAACAAGGGAACAGGTGGGAAACGGGGTGAATGGGTAGTTAGAGGAGACAAGGAACAGCTGGGAGAAAGCGGGGGAGAAAAGGTAACCTAACAACGACCAGCAGAGGGAGACAGGGTGAAGGGAAAGGACAGAGACAAGACACAACATGACACTAAAGCAATGGGACTCCCTAAATCTTTCTCAGATTATTACCAATCCCACAAGATATGACTCCAAATACCCAGAAAAGGCTACTCTCCTTGATGTTTTCTTTACAAATAATCCTGATAAGTATCAGTCTGGTGTTTTCTGTAATGACCTTAGTGATCACTGTTTTACAGCCTGTGTTTGTAATGGCTGCTCAGTGAAACGACCTGTCCTGATTTGTCATAGACACTTGCTAAAAAACTTTAATGCGCAAGCCTTCCTTCATGATCTGGCCTCTGTAAATTGGAATAGAATCAGCTTGATCCCCTCTGTCGAAAACGCTTGGACCTTCTTTTTAATAGTTTCAGTGGTATCAGTAACAAATACGCGCCCACAAAGAAAATTATAATTAAATACAGGTTCAACCCCTGATTCGACAGTGAGTTATTCCTCAAGAATTCATTGGCAAATCGCTCTGCACACGCATACTCAGGCTGACTGGGTCTCGTTCAGGCAAATTAGAAATAAGTGTCACGATCGTTACAATGAGTGGACCAAGATGCAGCGTAGTATGGTTCCATCCTCTTTATTTTGAAGTGAAACTCAAAGAAAACAATAAATGCAAAACGAAAGTTGAAGCTGCTATAGTGCTCACAGGCAACTATACATAGTCAAGATCCCACAAAGCACAAAGGGGAAATTGCAGCCTAAATATGATCCCCAATCAGAGACAACAATAAACAGCTGCCTCTGATTGAGAACCACACCAGGCCAACATAGAAATATAATCACCTAGATGTCCCACCCTAGTCACACCCTGACCTAACCAACATAGAGAATAAAAAGCTCTCCATGGTCAGGGCGTGACAGTACCTCCCCCAAAGGTGCGGACTCTGACCGCAAAACCTGACTCAATAGGGGAGGGTCTGGGTTGGCATCTACCGTTGGGGGCAGCTCCGGTACGGGGCGAAGTACCCACTCCGCTCATGGATATGTCATCCTCAATGGCGGCTCTGGTGCGGAGGAACCAGACCGCAGATCGTCGCCGGGGACTCCAGACCGCAGAACGTCGCCGGGGACACTGGACCGCAGACCGTCTCAGGAGGTTCCGGACCGCGGACCGTCTCAGGAGGTTTCAGACTGTAGACTGTATCAGGAGGTTCCGAACTGTGGACCGTCGTTAGATGTTCCGGACTGTGGACCGTTGCCGGAAGCTCTGGACTGGGAACTGTCGCCGGATGCTCTGGACTGGGAACTGTCGCTGGAAGCCTGGTGTGTGGGGGCTGCACTGGTGGTACCGGGCTGGTGACACGCACCTCAGAGCGAGCACAAGGAGCAGGCACAGGACGTACTTGACTGGGAAGACGCACTTGAGGGATAGTGCGAGGAGCAGGAACACGACGCACCTGACAGGGAAAGCGCACTTCAGGGCGAGAGCGGGGAGGAGGCACAGGACGTACCTGACTGGGAAAGCACACTTGAGGGAGAGTGCGAGGAGCTGGCACAGGACGTACTGGGTGGCGAAGGTGCACTGGAGACCTGGTGTGTATAGCCGGCATCAATTGTTCTGGAACTTTAACACACTTCTCAGGACTAGTACGGGGAGCTGACTCAGGTAGCACCAAACTGACAACACGTTCCTTAGGGCAAATACCGTGCATCCTCCACCAACTCAACAACTCTCCCATTTCTCTCTCCTCCAAATTCTCCCTCTTCTCCCAGACTGGCTCTGGTTCACTCCTCGGCTCTGCCGACTGCTCCAAATGCCCCCCCCAAAAATTTTTATTGGGGTTTCTGTGGCCTTCCTCCCCGACCTCGTCGCTGTCCCTCCTTCGCTGCTTCCGCCTGCTTCCGCCTGCTTCCATGGCAGGCTCTTGTCTCCTGCAATTATTTCTTCCCAAGTCCAGGATATTCTCTCCCTGATCTCCTCCAAAGACCAGGATGCCATCTCCTCCCTAGCACACTGCTTGGTCCCGTTGTGATGGGATATTCTGTCACGTCGTTTCGTAATAATGATCGGACCAAGGCGCAGCATACTTTGAGTTCCACATCCTTTTAAGAATGAAGTGAAAGGCCAAAGTTTGGAAGGCCAAAGTTAGTTACTTTAAGGAGTAGTTCTCTCTCTGTGGGTCTAACCCCAAGAAGTTCTGTAAACAGTTAAAGAATAAACCCTCCTCCTCACAGCTGCCCATGTCCCTTAATGTTGATGATGTGGTTGTTACTGATAAGGAGCACATGGCATATTTCCTCATCTCTCACCCTTTCTAATGCGACTATCCCTGATGCGCCACTCTCTTTTTCCCCTGTCCCGCTACAAAGTTTCTCCCTGCAGGCGATCACTGAGTCCGAGGCGTTAATGGAGATCCTTAATCTTGACCCCCCCAAAAACATCTGGGTCAGATGGTTTAGACCCTTTTTTCTTTAAGGTGTGAATACTACCTCTGAGGGTTTAGAGCTTGAGGTAGTCACCTCATACAAGTACTTGGGAGTATGGCTAGACGGTACACTGTCCTTCTCTCAGCACGTATCAAAGCTGCAGGCTAAGGATAAATCTAGACTTGGTTTCCTCTATCGTAATCGTTCCTCTTTCACCCCAGCTGCCAAACTAACCCTGATTCAGATTACCATCCTACCCATGCTAGATTACGGAGATGTAATTTACAGATTGGCTGGCAGGTTAGGGTGCTCTCGAGCGGCTAGATGTTATTTTCCATTCGACCATCAGATTTGCCACCAATGCTCCTTATAGGACACATCCCTGCACTCTATATTACTCTGCCAACGGATCATCTCTGTAGGCCTCACCCCCACCCCCCCATCTGAGATACCTACTGCAGCCCTCATCCTCCACATACAGCACCCATTCTGCCAGTCACATTCTGTTAAAGCTTCCCAAAGCACACACATCCCTGGGTCGCTCCTCTTTTCAGTACGCTGCAGCTAGCGACTGGCATGATCTGCAAAAAACACTCAAACTGGACCGTTATATTCCATCTCTTCATTCAAAGACTCAATCATGGACACTCACTGCTTTGCGTGATGTATTGTTGTCTCTACCTTCTTGCTGTTGTCTGTGCCCAATAATGTTTGTACCATGTTTTGTGCTGCTACCATGTTGTGCTGCTACCATGTTGTTGTCATGTTGTGTTGCTAGCATGCTGTGTTTTCATGTGTTGCTGCCATGCTATGTTGCTGTCTTAGGTCTTTCTTTATGAAGTGTTGTGGTGTCTCTTGTCGTGATGTGTGTTTTGTCCTATAAATATGTATACTGTATTATTATTCTTTTTTTATTCCCAGCCCTCGTCCCCGCAGGGGGCCTTTTGGTAGGTCGTCATTGTAAATAAGAATTTGTTCTTAACCAACTTGCCTAGTTAAAATATATTATATATATATATATATATTAAAATAAAAAATAGATTAAAAAACATACAAATAATGAATAATAAACAAGCCAAACAATAATTTCCACCATTCATCAATGATTTCGGTCTGGATGGCTAATTAGAGGGACTTTTCTCCACTTCTCCCAGAATGACATCCTCCATATCAAAGCTTGGAACCCTGGGCTGCTTGGGTGTTTGTTGAATGCGGATTGTTTGAATGCCTTGTTTTGTGTTCCGCAGAGAGTTGCACCGCCTTTGGGATCCCTTACTATCCTCAGAGTTTTCTATTGGATTATAATTGTCACTGGTCTCAGTAGCCACTTTGCCAGCTTCATTTTTAGCATTTTTCCTATTATTCTTCTTGGAATGAGAGGTCATTGTTGTAGACTCTGGCTCACCAGGTACCAACTCTAATGTTTCCAATGTTTCATTCTTTGTCCTTGGGAGCTGAGAAATGATGCTCTTCAACCTGTCTCACTTTCTGTCATTTCAGCTGAGATATGTGATACGTCTGCCCTACTCATGGGGAAAGGATTGTTGTCCTATATAGTGTGAAAAAGTTGTCTATGCACCTTACATTGCCCAGTGTAGTACGACTGTACTCTACCATCCCCTAACCACCTCTAGCGTGAGATTGTGTCTCACACTCGCCACCACCTTACATACAGCTTTTGCCAGAAACTCAGTCACAACACTATCATCTGTTGATTCAGGTAGTTCTTTAATTATAACTTGAATTGAGTTCGGGTCAGCCATGCGTGACTTCAAACTGAAAGCACTATTCTCTTTGAACATGTTTCCTCTGATCAGAAGCTTTGCCCTTGCTTCCTTACTAAGAAGATATATATGCCAGAGTGTACGTACTCTGTACTGACCTCAAGTGGTTTGGATGATTTTCATGTATGAGACTGTGGTAGAGCTCCTCCTCAATGGAGTTGGCTATGACCTCCTCCTTTGTCAGAATGACTAAATCCATGATAAAAATTGGTAAAACAGTGTTCTTTCGGGGCATTTCGTCTCACAACCTTGTTCCAGGTCTTCCAGGTCTCCTGGTTTGCATCGCTGGAAATAGCCACAACTACAGCAGCCATTTTAATTGTAGTGTTAATGTTAAAAGTAATTAGTTTAACATTGAAATGGATCAACAAGACTATTCATCATTATATAGTGAGGATATTTCTTACTCAGGAATTGATGAATGGTTGATACTCAAATTGATATTTGTTTTCTCCAGCAATTGAAGCTTCTTAGTTGGGCTGAATACTGAGACAAAAGGAGATGTCAAAACATAACAAAACAAAATATGGATATACCTTTCTGGACCTGACAGGCCGGGTGTATATTTTTTGTATTTTCTACATTGTAGAATAATAGTGAAGACATCAAAACTATGAAATAACACATATGGAATCATGTAGTAACCACAAAAGTGTTAAACAAATCAACATACTGTATATTTGAGATTTGAGATTCTTCAAAGTAGCCACCCTTTGCCTTGATGACAGCTTTGCACACTCTTGGCATTCCCTCAACCACCCTCATGAGGTTGTTACCTGGACTGCATTTCAATTAACAGGTGTGCCTTGTTAAAAGTTAATTTGTGGAATTTCTTTGAAACACACAGCCATGCAATCTCAAAAGACAAGCATTGGCAGTAGAATTGCCTTACTGAAAAGCTCAGCGATTTTCAACATGGCACCGTCATAGGTTGCTTCCCTGGTCAACTATAAATGCTGTTATTGTGAAGTGTAAATGTCTAGGAGCAACAACGGCTCAGCTGCGAAGTGGTAGGCCACACAAGCTCACAGAACGGGACCGCCGAGTGCTGAAGCACATAGCTCGTAAAAATCGTCTGTCCTTGGTGGCAACACTCACTACCAAGTTCCAAACTGTCTCTGGAAGCAACGTCAGCACAATAACTGTTCGTCGAGAGCTTTATGAAATGGGTTTCCATAGCCAAGCTTCCGCACACAAGCCTAAGATCACCATGTGCAATGGCAAGCATCAGCTGGAATGGTGGATAGCTTGCTGCCATTGGACTCTGGAGCAGTGGAAATGTGTTCTCTGGAGTGATGAATCACACTTCACCATCTGGCAGTTCGACGGGCAAATCACATTTTTGGTGGATACCAGGAAACCTCTACTTGTGCGAATGCGTAGTGCCAACTGTAAAGTTTGGTAGAGGAGGAATAATGGTCTAGGGCTGTTTTTCATGGTTTGGGCTAGGCCCCTTAGTTCCAGTGAAGGGAAATCTTAACGCTGCAACATACAATAGCATTCTAGATGATTCTGGGCTTCCAACTTTATGGCAACAGTTTGGAGAAGGCCCTTTCCTGTTTCAGTGTGACAATGCCCCCGTGTCCATACATACAGAAATGGTTTGGACCTCGCTTTAAGATGAGTGTGGATGAACTTGACTGGCCTGCACAGAGCCCTGACCTCAACCCCATCGAACACCTTTGGGATGAATTGGAATACTGACTGCGAGCCAGGCCTAATCGCCCAACATCAGTGCCCGACCTCACTAATGCCTCTTGTGGCTGAATGGAAGCAAGTCCTCGCAGCAATGTTCCAACACCTAGTGGACAGCATTCCCAGAAGAGTGGAGGCTGTTGTAACAGCAAAGGGGGGACCAACTCCATAATAATGCCCTTGATTTAGGAATGAGATGTTTGATGAGCAGGTGTCCACATACTTTTGATAATCTAGTGTGTGTATACATATACACTACCGTTCAAAAGTTTGGGGTCACTTAGAAATATCCTTGTTTTCCATGAAAACATACATGGAAATAATTGCAAAATGAATAGGAAATATAGTCTAGACGTGGACAAGGTTATAAATAATGATTTGTTATTGAAATAATAATTGTGTCCTATCAAACTTTTGCTTTCATCAAAGAATCCTCCATTTGCAGCAAATACAGCCTCGCAGACCTTTGGCATTCTAGTTGTCAATTTGTTGAGGTAATCTGAAGAGATTTCACCCAATGCTTCCTGAAGGACCTCCCACAAGTTGGATTGACGTGATGGGCACTTCTTACGGTCAAGCTGCTCCCATAACAGCTCAATAGGCTTGAGATCTGATGAATGTGCTCGCCACTCCTCTCTCCAGTGTCTGTGTTCTTTGGCCCATCTTAATCTTTTCTTTTTATCGGCCAGTCTAAGATATGGCTTATTCTTTGCAACTCTGCCTATAAGGCCAGCATCCCGGAGTCGCCTCTTCACTATTGACGTTGTTTTGCGGGTACTATTTAAAGAAGCTGACAGTTGAGAACTTGTGAGGCGTCTGTTTCTCAAACCAGACACTCTAATGTACTTGTCCTCTTGCTCAGTTGTGCACTGGAGCCTCCCACTCCTCTTTCTATTCTGGTTAGAGCCAGTTTGTGCTGTTCTGTGAAGGGAGTAGTACACAGCATTGTACGAGATCTTTAGTTTCTTGGCAATTTCTCGCATGGAATAGCCTTCATTTCTCAGAACAAGAATAGACCATCAAGTTTCAGAAGAAAGTACTTTGTTTCTGGACATTTTGATCCTGTAATCAAACCCACCAATGTTGACGCTCCAGATACTCAACTAGTCTAAAGAAGGCCAGTTTTATTGCTTCTTTAATCAGAACAACAGTTTTCAGCTGTGCTAACATAATTGCAAATGGGTTTTCTAATGATCAATTAGCTAACACAACGGGCCATTGGAACACAGGAGTGATGGTTGCTGATAATGGGCCTCTGTACGCCTATGTAGATATTCCATGAAAATCTGCCGTTTCCAGCAACAAAAGTCAGTTACAACATTAACAATGTCTACACTGTATTTCTGATCAACTTGATGTCATTTTAATGGACAAAAATGTGCTTATCTTTCAAAAACAAGGACATTTCTAAGTGACCCCAAACCTTTGAATGGTAGTGTATGTATAAAGGAAGTGAAGCTTAGGCGTAACCCCAGAGAGATAGAGATGTGCCGGTGCCATGCTACGACACCAACATGCATTTCTTTATGTCAGATGGCTACTGCGTCTGCTGTACAGATATAGAGTGCATAAGGAGGGTAATTTGTAAATATTCAATCGGAATATTTTGTATAAAGATAAGCATTATATTGTTAGATTATAGGAGTAGCTGTCAGAATCGTGTGTATAGGTGGCAGGGAAGTCAGGCGCAGGAGAGTCAAACGCAGTGTAAAATGGAGTCTTTTAATGAATGTCCACGTAACATGCTCCATAACTAATAAGAACAGAATATAAACAAACATGGGTACGAGGACCCGTCGCGCACCTATACAACAAACACAACACTGACAACAAACAATCTCTGACAAAGACATGAGGGGAAACAGAGGGTTAAATACACAACAGGTAATGAATGGGATTGAAAACAGGTGTGTGGGAAGACAAGACAAAACCAATGAAAAATGAAAAATGGATCAATGATGGCTAGAAGACCGGTGACATCGACCACCGCCCGAACAAGGAGAGGCAACGACTTCGGCAGAAGTCGTGACAGTAACTATGGTATGCCTGAAACAGTCTTCCTCATCTCAAGTTCAATTGGCAGAGTCAGTTGGAGCGCCAGGGTGCACTGTCTTCATATCATAGGCCTGCAGTAGCTAAAGCTTAGCCACACCATAGCTACAGCCACACCATACCAAACCTTCACATACATTTATAAACTTTATTATGGTGATATCAAAAGTAAGTCCAGCCATTGTTTATAGGGAAAATACAAGCAGAAGAGCAAATGTAAACCAGGGAAAAAATGCAGTACCCTCTCCTGTTCCCTCCCAAAAATTATACACCCAAAAGTTTGGCCTCTTCAGTAAATTTCGATCTGTCACTAAAGTAAATTTAAATACATTTGCCAAAGTTATATAATTACTCCTGTCTTTACAGATGTAAATGAAATTATTCAAAATACCCCCAACACAAAGCATGACAGCCACAGAGGATCATTAGCTTCTTTAAAAAAAATAGGTATGGATTGTGTCAAATCACAAGCGAGTAGGCCTATGCCTACTTGGGAAGTCCACAGTTTGGGCAGCACATGTGGCAATAGGCCTAGCTGATTATTGAGTTGCTTTTCAGTGAAAAAATAAATAAGTGTGAAAATAATGTGTCTTTGGAACATCTCTCTCCAGAATGCACTCAGCTCTTCAGAATGTGTTCAGCTGCCTCCCGCCAATTCTTGTACATTCATTGTTTTATTGTGTGAGTTGTTTGCCCTTTGATTGTTTTTTTAAATATAAATTCCCCATTATATACAGTGAGCTCAAAGTATTGGGTCAGTGACACATTTTTTTGTTGTTTTGGCTCCAGTACTCCAGCACTTTGAAATAATACAATAACTATGAAGTGCTGACAGCTTTAATCTGAGGATATTTTTTATCCATATCGAGTGAACGGTTTAGAAATGACTGCACTTTTTGTAGATAGTCCCGCCATTTTAGGGGACCAAAGGTATTGAGACAAATTCACTTATGTGTATTAAAGTAGTCACACGTTTATTATTTAGTCCCATATTCCTAGCACACAATGATTACATGAAGCTTGTGACTCTACAAACTTGTTTGAATGCATTTGCTGTTTGTTTTGGTTGTGTTTCAGACTATTTTAGCCTACATGATTTTGTTGGGAACTAATTCACAATATGTGTACCTTGAAGGGGAACATTGATTGTTCCAGTCTAATTCGAAAACAAATAGGCTTGGGTGTCCTTTTTATGACGGATAGACTGAAATGGCAACAATAATATAATAGTGTTACACCACACAAAGTTAAATAATAAATAGGCTTACATTAAAACCTTTAAACAAATGTAAGCTTTAGTGATGAGCGATTAGTGCTTTTTGAGGATGGTTCAGTTTCGGATAGTCACAGTTTTCGATTTCAATTATATTTTTTTACAACATTAGATGCACTATGTATTATGTGGGTTGAATGCTGTAACAAGAGAAAAAAAAACAATTAATACAAGTCCCATGATGGTAGTGACTACTCATTACTACTTATCAATTATTAACCATCATTTATTTACATTTACTTTAATGAAATATTTCAGTTGTTGTACATATTACATGCTTTATTTGATGACTATTATTTCATTCCAAGTCATCCTCTCATCTCATCTCTATAGAGCTGCTGTCTATGCTGTCTGACAAAATCACTATTTTAGTAGTTCTTCAAAGTAAATAAGGCCTACTTTTATAACTGCTGAATACCAACTATCAATCACTTAGATAATGTATTTTCAGGTAGCGATACCGAGCTAAGCAGCTGCTCTCTATCCCTCTCGACTGTGCAGTCTCTCCTTTCCCTCTCCATGTTTGGCCCCAGGGATATGTAGGTTACTTTCTAAATGTAATCCATTAGTTACTAGTTACCTGCCCAAAATTGTAATCAGTAGCATAATTGATGAATTACCCAAACTCAGTAACGTAATCTGATGACTTTTAGATTACTTTTTGAAGAAGACAACAATGTATGTTACCAATTGAACGACATCTAACATCTAACGACATCTATTGCAGGATAAATCAATGTTAAAGTTTACATAGCTGGCCATATATACAACCACAATCTGTAAAGCGCAAAAAGCTAAATGAGAGAGCAGCAGTGTGCTATGTAGAAGACATAGCTTGGACTGTAGCCTACAAAAGCCTATTTCTGCTCTTTTCCCGCAATCCATCGCATTGCGGGAAAAGACACATTTGGTGTGTCATCATAGGGGTCTCTGATTTGTGGTCAGACTCGCTCAACTTTCTTTCACAAACATCTTTTCTGAATTTAAAAGTAGTCTCGAAGTAATCATCTAGTTTTTCAAAAGTATACGTAATCTGATTATCACGTGTTAGGGAAGACCCAGATGCAGACAGTGTCGAAGTAACAAAAATGTATTACTAGAATAGGGGGTAGGAAAAACGACAGGTCAAGGGCAGGCAGAGGTTGGTAATCCAGATCAGAGTCCAAAAGGTACAGAACGGCAGGCAGTCTCAGGGTCAGGGCAGGCAGAGGTCAATAATCCAGTGTGGTGTGACAAGGTACAGAACAGTAGGCAGGGTCAGGGCAGGCAGAATGGTCACAACTGGGAAAACTAGAAAACAGGAACCAGAAACAAACAGGAGCAAGGGGAAAACCGCTGGTAGGCTTGACAAACAACACGAACTGACTGGGGATAATGGGGAAGATGGGTGACACCTGGAGGGGGTGGAGACAAGCACAAAGACAGGTGAAACAGATCAGGGTGTGACACTGATTGCAATATTTTTGCTGGTAACATAACAGATTACAGATAACTCTTTTTTGTAATCCCTTACATGTAATGGATTACATGTGATCTGTTACTCCCCAACACTGTCTGCCCCACACTAACCTAAAGTAGCAGGCATAAAATAAACACACAGACTGGACAAGTAGGAGCCCAATGGATTATGGTCATTGTAATTAATTACCACATTAAATAAAGCATAATATTTGCCTGTTGGAAACTATATCTCCCTACTTCATCGCACATTTCGGGCTTGATCTGATTTATCTCTAGAGAAACTGTGCAATATGCGCATTGAGCTCTCAGAAAAAAACAAACGAAAGGAAATTCAAATAGTCAATTAGTTGTTTAAAAACTGAAAATTAACTGAAATGTTGGTTAATCGCTCAGCACTAGTAAGCTTAGACTCAAGTATCCACATTTACAAAGCCCACCCAAAGTAATTCCCAAGAACTACATGCCACCTGTCATTTCCATCCCCTATCAGTGCTGCACATGCAGCCTAAAATGGGCATGACTGGTTCCTATTTTTGAGCGAGTGAAATAAGACAAAACAGTTTAGCTTATGTCTCTAATACATGTGTTACATAAAGAGTACATCTGAAAATAATTGTGAACATTTTGAACGTTGAGTGGTATATGAAAAGTTTTTGTCACCACACAGCTCAACATTTGATGGCAACTAATCTATATTGAAGACAGTTATCGTCAACAATATACTGTACCTCTATCAATTTCGTATTTATGGTAGTATTGTTTTAGTTAAATTTCTACAGAAGGTGAACAGACCGATTGCAGCATGGCTTTATTTTCTTCTTATGTCGATATTATATTGATACAATTTTTTTTACGATAAATATGTATCATATTAGACTGTGCAGATTCTAGTCAGTAATGTCCAGTGGAAAAGTGGTGAACCACATTTTTTTTTGAATTGGAACATTTTCATTCAACATTTTTGTACCACGGTGTCATTCACTGAAAGTAGCATTGTCAAGATGGCTATAAAACCTTGAACAATGGCTAAAGTTGGTCACGGAACTTGAACCCACATGTCCAACACATGGAGGCATGGTATTTAAGGAAATTATGACTGCTTATTGCTTTTATAAAGCAGGAAATTACTATACAGTTGAAGTCAGAAGTTTACATACACCTTAGCCAAATACATTTAAACTCAGTTTTTCACAATTCCTGACATTTAATCCAAGTAAAGTTTTCCTGTCTTAGGTCAGTTAGCATCACCACTTCATTTTAAGAATATGAAATTGCAGAATAATATTAGAGAGAATGATTTACATCAGCTTTTATTTCTTTCATCACATTCCCAGTGGGTCAGAAGTTTACATACACTCAATTAGTATTTGGTAGAGTTGCCTTTAAATTGTTTAACTTGGGTCAAATGTTTCGGGTAGCCTTCCACAAGCGTCCCACAATAAGTTGGGCAAATTTTGGCCATTCCTCCTGACAGAGCTGGTGTAACTGAGTTAGGTTTGTAGCCTCCTTGCTTGCACACACTTTTTCTGTTCTGCCTACAAATTTTCTATAGGATTGAGGTCAGGGCTTTGTGATGGCCACACCAATACCTTGACTTTGTTGTCCTTAAGCCATTTTGCCACAACTTTGGAAGTATGCTTGGGGTCATTGTCCATTTGGAAGACCCATTTGCGACCAAGCTTAAACTTCCTGACTGATGTCTTGAGATGTTGCTTCAATATATCCACGTCATTTTCCTTCCGCATGATGCCATCTATTTTGTGAAGTGCTCCAGTCCGTCCTGCAGCAAAGCATCTCCACAACATGATGCTGCCACCCCTGTGCTTCACGGTTGGGATGGTGTTCGTCGGCTTGCAAACCTCCCCCCTTTTCCTCCAAACATAATGGTCATTATGGCCAAACAGTTCTATTTTTGTTTCATCAGACCAGAGGACATTTCTCCAAAAAGTACGATCTTTGTCCCGTGTGCAGTTGCAAACCGTAGTCTGGCTTTTTTATGCCGGTTTTGGAGCAGTGGCTTCTTCCTTGATGAGCGGCCTTTCAGGTTATGTCGATATAGGACTCGTTTTACTGTGGATATAGATACTTTTGTTCCCGTTTCCTCCAGCATCTTCACAGGGTCCTTTGCTGTTGTTCTGGGATTGATTTGCACTTTTCGCACCAAAGTACGTTCATCTATAGGCGACAGAACGCGTCTCCTTCCTGAGCGGTATGACGGCCGCATGGTCCCATGATGTTTATACTTGCGTACTATTGTTTGTAAAGATGAACGTGGTATCTTCGGGCTTTTGGAAATTGCTCCCAAGGATGAACCAGACTTGTGGAGGTCTACAATGTTTTTTCTGAGGTCTTGGCTGATTTATTTAGATTTTCCCATAATGTAAAGCATATAGGAACTGCGTTTGAAGGTAGGCCTTGAAATTCTTCCAGAGGTACACCTCCAATTGACTCAAATGATGTCAATTAGCCTATCGGAAGCTTCTAAAGCCATGACATCATTTTCTGGAATTTTCCAAGCTGTTTAAAGGCACAGTCAACGTAGTATATGTAAACTTTTGACCCACTGGAATTGTGATACAGTGAATGATAAGTGAAATAATCTATCTGAAAACAATTGTTGGAAAAATGACTTGTGTCATGCACAAAGTAGATGTCCTAACCGACTTGCCCAAACCATAGTTTGTTAACAAGAAATTTGTGGAGTGGTTGAAAAACGAGTTTTAATGACTCAAACCTAGGTGTATGTAAACTTCCGACTTCAACTGTACATGCAGCACCATTTGGGGCCCAAAAGGAATCCAAGAGGTGTTGCTATGACTGGTCTTAACTTTCACGATGCATACAAGGTCCTCCCCCGCCCTCCTTTCGGAGAATCTGACCATGACTAAATTTTGCTCCTCCCTTCCTATAGGCAGAAACTCAAACAGGATGTACCTGTGGTAAGGACTATGCAATGCTGGTCTGACCAATTGGAATCCACACTTCAAGATTGTTTTGATCACGTGGACTGGGATATGTTCCGGGTAGCCTTAGAGAATAATTTCGACGTATATGCTGATTCGGTGAGTAAGTTTGTAAGGAAATGTAGGAGACGTTGTACCCACTGTGACTATTAAAACCTAGCCTAACCAGAAACCGTGGATAGATGGTGGCATTCGCGCAAAACTGAAAGCACGAACCACCGTATTTAACAATGAAAAGGTGACTGGGAATATCGCCGAACACAAACAGTGTAGTTATTCCTTCCGCAAGGCAATCAAACAAGCAAAATGTCAGTTTAGAGACAAAGTGGAGTCACAATCAACTGCTCAGACACGAGGTGTATGTGGCAGGGTCTACAGACAATCACGGACTACAAATGGAAAACCAGCCACGTCACGGACACCAACATCTTGCTTCCAGACAAACTAAACACCTTCCTTACCTGCTTTGAGGATAATACAGTGCCAAAGACATGGCCCGCTACCAAGGACTGTGGGCTCTCCTTCTTGGTGGCTGACGTGAGTAAGACATTTAAACGTGTTAACCCTCGCAAGGCTGCCGGCCAAGACAGCATCCCTAGCCGCGTCCTCAGAGCATGCGCAGACCAGCTGGCTGGTGTGTTTACGGACATATTCAATCTCTCCCTATCCCAGTCTGCTTTCCCCACATGCTTCAAGATGGCCACGATTATTCCTGTACCCAAGAAGGCAATTTAAAAATATATATATATATATATTTTTTTACCTTTATTTTACTAGGCAAGTCAGTTAAGAACAAATTCTTATTTTCAATGACGGCCTAGGAACAGTAGGTTAACTGCCTGTGAATGACAGATTCGTACCTTGTCAGCTCGGGGATTCAAACTTGCAACCTTTCGGTTACTAGTCCAACGCTCTAACCACTAGGCTACCCTGACTATCGCACCATAGCACTCACTTCTGTCATCATGAAGATCTTTGAGAGACTAGTCAATGATCATATCAGCGCAGTGGTCTAAGGCACTGCATCGCAGTGCTAGCTGTGCCACTATAGATCCTAGTTCAGAGTCCAGGCTTTGTCGCAGCCGACCGGGAGACCCATGGGGTGGCGCACAATTGGCCCAGCGTCATCCGGGGTAGGGGAGAGTTTGGCCGGCAGGGATGTTCTTGTCCCATCGCCCTCTAACGACTCCTGTGGCGGGCCGGGCGCAATGCACAATGACACGGTCGCCAGGTGTACTGCGTTTCCTCCGACACATTGGTGCGGTTGGCTTCCGGGTTAAGCGGACATTGTGTCAAGAAGCAGTGCGGCTTGGCTGGGTTGTGTTTCGGGGGACGCACGGCTCTCGACCTTAGCATCTCCTTCGTGTCCGTATTGAGTTGCAGCAATGGGACAAGACTGTAACGACTGTACCTATTGGATACCACGAAATTGGGGATAAAACAGATATAATAAATAAACCAAAAAAACATATTAATTAAAAGTAAATAACAATATTTTAAAAAATTACAAAATAAAAAATAAAAATAGGATCATATCACCTCCACCTTACCTGTCACCCTAGACTCACTTCAATTTGCTTACCGCCCAAATAGGTCCACAGACGATGCAATCACCATCTCCCTGCTCACTGCCCTATCCCATCTGGACAAGAGGAATACCTATGTAAGAATGCTGTTCATTGACTATAGCTCAGCAGTCAACACCATAGTACCCTCCAAGCTCATCATTAGGCTTGAAGCCCTGGGTCTCAACCCTGCCCTGTGCAATTGGGTCCTGGACTTTCTGATGTGCCGCCCCCAGGTGCTGAAGGTAGGAAATAACATCTCCATTTCACTGATCCTCAACATTGGGGCCCCACAAGGGTGTGTGCTCAGCCCCCTCCTGTACTCCTGGTCACGCATGACTGCGTGGCCATGCATGCCTCCAACTCAATTATCACGTTTGCAGACGACACAACAGTAGGCTTGATTACCAACAACAACGAGACAGCCTTCAGGAAAACAACCTCTCACTCAACGTCAACAAAACAAAGGAGATGATCTTGGACTTCAGGAAAGAGCAGAGAGAGCACCCCCCCTATCCACATTGACGGGACAGCAGTGAAGGTGGACAGTTTTAAGTTCCTCTGCGTACACATTATGGACAAACTGAAATAGTCCACCCACACAGACCATATGGTGAAGAAGGCGCAACAACGCCTCTTCAACCTCAGGAGGCTGGAGAAATTTGGCGTATCACCTAAAACCCTCACAAACTTTTATAGATGCACCATTGAGAGCATCCTGTCGGGCTGTACCACCGCCTGGTACGGCAACTGCACGCAAGGCTCTCCAGAGGGTAGTGAGGTCTGCACAACGCATCACCGGGGGCAAACTACCTGCTCTCCAGGACACCTACAGCATCCGATGTCACAGGAAGGCCAAAAAGATCATCATGGACAACAACCACCCGAGCCACTGCCTGTTCACCCCGCTACCATCCAGAAGGCGAGGTCAGTAGAGGTGCATCAAAGCTGGGACTGAGAGAGTGAAAAACAGCTTCTATCTCAAGACCATCAGACTGTTAAACAGTCATCACTAACACAGAGAGGCTGCTGCCAACATACAGACTTGAAATCATTGGCAACTTTAATAAATGGATCACTAGTCACTTTAAACAATGCCACTTGTATAATATTTTGCGTAATATCTTGCGTTACTCATCTCATATGTGTATACTGTATTTTATATAATTTATTGCATCTTGCCCATGCTGCTTTGTCATTGCTCATCCATATATTTATATGTATATATTCTTATTCCATTCCTTTACTTAGATTTGTGTGTATTAGGTAGTTGTTGTGGAATTGTTAGATTACATGTTAGATATTGCTGCACTGTCAGAAATGGAAGCACAAGCATTTTGCTACATTCACAATAACATCTGCTAACCATGTGTACAGTATGTGACCAATACAATTTGATTTGATTTGATTGAATAGGGTCCCATAGTATTTAGTGCTACCTAGCTCCCATGCGTCTCCTGTCCTGAATATGTGCACAGTTCTGCAATGGAAACATCAGACATACCACCATTTACTGTTCAACCCCATCCCTTTATACTGAAGAAGTCCTTCTGTTTTTAAACGTTATATCCCTGTGCAGTCCAAACCCTCCACCTGATGATATTTTAGACAGGCCTGTTGAGTGATGACTTGGAGGTCATGACCCCCAGGAACTGAGTCTGAACAGACCCTGGTCCTGCATTTACATCACCACGTCTTTGCTATGGCCTCTCACTTTACATCCTCCACAAGAAAAATGTTCAATAAAGCAACTAGGATGGGGTCGCCAAAAAAGTGAAGTCATATATTCCAGCAAATATTGTTTAGCGTGAAGTTTGTCTCCTGTCCAAATCATGGACTTTTAAAGGTGTTTGAGGCTGCCACTGCTGCACAATGATAGAGGCAGATGTATTATTCTCACACAAATGGGTATTTATATTCAAACTTTGTGACGAACATAGTTTATGGGTGATTTTGAAATTACAGGCACTTTTGGCATTTCTTATTTTCTTGAAGAAAACTTATCAACAGAAATACTTTTCCCAGTTTGTCAGGAACCATAAACTGGTATTGGCTGTGAACATTTTATTCGACAATACATGGATTTTACTCAGTTTTTCCATAACCCCTTCTGCAGATGTCGTCACCATCAAATCATAAATCATAACTTTTTCTTGTACTGAATGACATGCCCAATGGGTTTTTGGATTACCTGGTTAATCTGTACTGCAACATTAAGAATTCATTATTGTAATTCCTTAATCCATAAATATGGGCCTGCGTTGGCTGTGCTGTATACCTGCATGTAGGCTACCATCAACAATGCAAGTGTCTTGTTAAAATGTATGTATACTTAACAAAGATATAAACGCATCATGCAACAATTACTAAGATTTTACTAAGACACAGTTCACATAAGGAAATCAGTCAATTGACATACATTCATTAAACCCTAATCTATGGATTTCACATGACTGGGAACACAGTCATGGATCTGTTGGTCACAGATACAGTTGAAGTCGGAAGTTTACATACACCTAGGTTGGAGTCATTAAAACTCGTTTTTAAACCATAGTTTTGGCAAGTCGGTTAGGACATTTACTTTGTGCATGACACAAGTAATTTTTCCAACAATTGTTTTCAGAAAGATTATTTCACTTATCATTCGCTGTATCACAATTCCAGTGGGTCAGAAATGAACATACACTAAGTTGACTGTTTCTTTAAACAGCTTGGAAAATTCCAGAAAATGATGTCATGGCTTTAGAAGCTTCTGATAGGCTAATTGACATAATTTGAGTCAATTGGAGGTGTACCTGTGGATGTATTTCAAGGCCTACCTTCAAACTCAGTGCCTTTTTTGCTTGACATCATGGAAAAATCAAAAGAAATCAACGAAGACCTCAGATGTGTTTTTTTTTAGACCTCCACAAGACTGGTTCATCGTTGGGAGCAATTTCCAAACGCCCGAAGATATCACGTTCATCTGTACAAACATTAGTACGCAACTATAAACACCATGGGACCACGGTGTTCTGTCTCCTAAAGATGAACATACTTTGGTGCGAAAAGTGCAAATAAATCCCAGAACAACAGCAAAGGACATTGTGAAGATGCTGGAGGAAACAGGCACAAATGTATCTATATCCACAGTAAAACGAGTCCTATATCAACATAACCTGAAAGGCCGCTCAGCAAGGAAGCTCCAAAACCGGCATAAAAAATCCAGACTACGGTTTGCAACTGCACATGTGGACAAAGATCGTACTTTTTGGAGAAATGTCCTCTGGTCTGATGAAACAAAATTGAACTGTTTGGCCATAATGACCATCGTTATGTTTGGAGGAAAAAGGGGAGGCTTGCAAGCTGACAAAACACCATCCCAACCATGAAGCACGGGGGTGCCAGCATCAAGTTATGGGGATGCTTTGCTGCAGGAGGGACTGGTGCACTTCACAAAATAGATGGCATCATCAGGTAGGACAATTATGTGGATATATTGAAGCAACATCTCAAGACATCAGTCAGGAAGTTAAAGATTGGTCGCAAATGGGTCTTCCAAATGGACAATGACCCCAAGCACACTTCCAAAGCTGTGGCAAAATGGCTTAAGGGCAACAAAGTCAAGGTATTGGAGTGGCATCACAAAGCCCTGACCTCAAATCCTATAGAAAATGTGTAGGCAGAACAGAAAAAGCATGTGCGAGCAAGGAGGCCAACAAACCTGACTCCGTTACACCAGCTCTGTCAGCAGGAATGGGCCAAAATTTGCCCAATTTATTGTGGGAAGCTTGTGGATGGGCTACCCAAAACGTTTGACCCAAGTTAAACAATTTAAAGGCAATGCTACTAAATACTAATTGAGTGTATGTAAACTTCTGACCCACTGGGAATGTTATGAAGGAAATAAAAGCTGAAATAAATCTCTCTCTACTATTATTCTGACATTTCACATTTTTAAAATAAAATGGTGATCCTAACTGACCTAAGACAGGGAATTTTTACTTGGATTAAATGTCAGGAATTGTGAAAAACTGAGTTTAAATGTATGTAAACTTCTGACTTCAATTGTATATTAAAAACACCCCAGTTTAATCTCAAAGTCATTGCACTATCTAACAATGTGTTTCTAGTAAAAGTCCATCTGGTCACGTTTTCTAGTGGCCGTCATATCTGATAGCAAAGACTGCTGAGGTCAGTGCATGGACAGTGCATGGTCAGTGCATGGACAGTGCATGGACAGTGCATATGGAGCACGTGGCTGATCATTAGAAGAAAACAACGGCAGGGTGACGTAGACTTAATTTAACTTGTACCAGGCTTCTTAGAAGCTCCCATAAAGAGGGTTTTGTCGGGCTTCTTTTGCAGTAATGCCTGCGTTCTGTGCCATGGATCAATTTATATAAGAGATCTGGCGCTGTAAAAAACACATATTTATTACATTTACAGCTTGGCATGCTGTCTGACAGGTTTTCCAGCCAAATGTTATCAGAGTAATCACCCGGCTTCCATTTTCCGTTCAACTCCCCCAACAAAAATGCTTTTTATTGTCCTGTAATAAACGTGCTCCTTTTTTTGGCACAATCCTGCTGTCTCATATGGGATCAGTATCATGCCAAATGTATTCGCAAATGTAAATCACCAATCCACAAATCTAAATCCCTTTCTACAAATGTAAATCACTTTCCACAAATGTAAATCACCAATCCACAAATGTAAATCACCAATCCACAAATGTAAATCACTTTCCACAAATGTAGATCACCAATCCACAAATGTAAATCACTTTCCACAAATAAATCCCTTTCTACAAATGTAAATCACTTTCCACAAATGTAAATCACTTTCCACAAATGTAAATCACCAATCCACAAATGTAAATCACTTTCCACAAATATAAATCCCTTTCTACAAATGTAAATCACTTTCCACAAATGTAAATCCCTTTCTACAAATGTAAATCACTTTCCACAAATGTAAATCACCAATCCACAAATGTAAATCACTTTCCACAAATGTAAATCACCAATCCACAAATGTAAATCACTTTCCACAAATATAAATCCCTTTCTACAAATGTAAATCACTTTCCACAAATATAAATCCCTTTCTACAAATGTAAATCACTTTCCACAAATATAAATCACTTTCCACAAATGTAAATCACTTTCCACAAATGTAAATCACTTTCCACAAATGTAAATCACCAATCCACACATGTAAATCAACAATCCACACATGTAAATCACCAATCCACAAATGTAAATCACTTTCCACAAATATAAATCCCTTTCTACAAATATAAATCCCTTTCTACAAATGTAAATCACTTTCCACAAATGTAAATCACTTTCCACAAATGTAAATCACTTTCCACAAATGTAGATCACCAATCCACAAATGTAAATCACTTTCCACAAATGTAAATCACCAATCCACACATGTAAATCACCAATCCACACATGTAAATCACCAATCCACAAATGTAAATCACCAATCCACAAATGTGAATCACCAATCCACAAATGTAAATCGCTATCCACAAATGTAAATCGCTATCCACAAATGTAAATCACTATCCACAAATGCAATTCACTATCCACAAACAAACACCTTTTGATTTGTATTTGTAAATTGAGGGTCTTAAGTAAAATGACTACCATAAAGATTTGCACATTGGAGCGATATGAGCAAACATGACAGATACGGAAAACCCTGCAACTCCATATTTGGAAGTGCTTTAAGGTCATATGACTTTTGGCAGGGATGGACGACAAGAAAAAGACAAGTTCTTACGAGTAGACAAGAAGTTCTCACACATAGAAAAAAGTTCTCACGGAAGAAGGCGATAAATAGTTCTCACGCATATTAAAAAAGGGAGCACATGTGTCTGATCATTCAAAGAAAACAACGGCAGGGTGACATAGGCTTAATTTAACTTGTACCAGGCTTCTTAAAAGCGCCCATAGAGAGGGTTTTGTTGTGCCTCGTTTGCAGTAATGCCTG